>NC_133492.1:6709428-6865420 GCF_025370935.1 Choristoneura fumiferana
ATTTACAGTCAAAATACACCTAACAGGACTTATCACGCCAAACACACGAGTAATATCCTCCCCTCGACCTCCTGATCCTAACCTCGACGTTTGACAGACCACAGCCACTGCAATGTGGTCGAAACGTCGACATAAATATTACTCGTGTGTTTAGCATGATAAATCCTGTTTGTGGTATTTTTACTATGAGTGAAAATCATGAAAGTTTTAAACATTAGACTAAGTTACGCTTGTATTTATAATATTAATAAGGAGTAAGAATGGATTAAATGAGTATTAAAGGTATCAAGAAACATGAATGTAAATTAAAAAAAAACTTTGTGGTGTTAACTATCGATTGTGAAAAGTTTCACTGTGATTCCCCATTTAATAGATTCGATAGTACATATTTGAAACCAGTGTTACTATTTTAATCAATACCAATGCAGTAAGTATTACTTACTAACTAATTCAGATGAAATAATCCATTGGAAACCCACCAGCACGAGCACACCATTTACCACGAGCTTTGCGGTGAAGGAAAACATCGTGAGGAAACCTGCACAAACCTCCGCCCGCCCGCGTCCGCGTGGGAACCATGGCCCAAGCCCTCTTGTTCAGAGAGGCGGCCTGTGCCCAGCAGTGGGACGTATATAGGCTGGGATGATGATGATGAATCCACCGGAATTGATAGCCGCCCCTGTATCCCGATGATAATATACAACCATCGAGGGTGACGATATTGAGTAATTTATTTTGAGTTATTATCGTCCAGAGCGCTCCAAGTTGCCAAAATAAACGAAGCTGAATACAAATCGGCTGCTTATCAGTGTCTTATCATCTCGTATGCAAGAGGTCGCTGCTGCTGTTCCGTTTATTAAACAAATTTCATAATACCGAGTGGTTAGCACAGGGGACTCAGGTCGTTTGACTTTCATACGACGTTTAGTTTCGAAGAGAATCCCTTTTTGTTAGAATGCATATGTTTAAAGAAGAGTACCTGGCAACAAAGCTTTAATCTCAGTTTTTTTTTGTTAGATTCGGAAATACTTATTTAAATAAGCTTTAAAACTAAAAAGTAAACTTATATTGTTGGTATTTAAATATATAAACCAACAATAAGTCGCGACCGAAATAGATTTCAACTCTACATTTCCAGTTTCCAAGTCCAACACTGCCGTTGAACGACCACGCTGATATTAGCTAGTTGTTGAAATTACCGATCTTATTGGGCGTGCGATTTCGTTATAAAAATATGTATACGATTCAAAAATACACGTTTTTCCAGAGATAGGACCGAGGAAGATCGATTGTTTGCCTCCGAAAGCCCCCACGTACTTAGCTTTGGTTGAAATCGTTAGAGCCGTCAACGAACCACTGAACGTAAATATACATGATTTAGTTTTAGTTTTGTAGCTAATAGGACACCATACATCCCTGCATTATTATTTTTTTATGTTAATTTTTTCTTTAATTTTATACTGTAGTTTTTAAGTAATTATTTATTTTGAAAAAAAAAATGGTTTTTCTGTCAAGTTTCTTGCGGCGCATTCTTTTTGGAAATAATGGTATTTCCAAAAGCGCTGGTAGTTTTAAAAAAAAACCGGGCAAGGACGAGTCGGACTCACACACCGAGGGTTCCCTACACATTTATAGGAACGGGAATCGTGTCTTGAAGATATTTCTCGCTTTTTCCGAGTGATTTAATACATCCAGTGTAGTAGCCCTAATCTTAAGCAAAATGTACGCAGTGTGGGGTCAGATTATATTGGTCATAGATATTTACAGACAGACATAAAAAATCAAGATTTTCAGACTTTTTTAGTTGGTTTTGTTATACCGTCATACCCTGCAGATTTTGTTTCCCTTGTGAGTTTCGAAAATTTGCGGAAATTTGCAGCATGAACGGCTGCATCTTTTGATTGCGTTGGCTTAGAAGTTTGATTTTTTCACAGCTTTAAGGGACAGTAGACCTCGGTATTTGATATAAATTTCAGCTTGATACCTTTATGCATTCCTGAGAAAAAGGGTCTTGACAGACAGACGGACAAAAAGTGATCCTATAAGGGTTCCGTTTTTTTTCTTTAGGTACGGAACCCTAAAAGTGCCCATTGCGGCCTATTTACAGAATAAATTATTTGAAGTTGAATTTCCAAATGAGTGCAGCCCGCGTCTCCATGCTAGCTGCACTAAATGACATCATACGGTCTCTTAAGGTACTGGTACACATGCTAGTTACTACGTGCTCGTTACTTGAGCCCGCAGGCATTGCAAGAGACCATGGTCAGAGACCAGATGGCATGAAAATGTTTATATTATAAGTTTTTTGTGCTGATTTATGGTGTGCAATAAATAATATTTGTATTTGTTGTATTTGTTTGTAAACTGAGTTTTTGAATAAATTATTATAATTATTATTACAAGTATTATATTACCATTCAATATAATCCTTGCTTCTTTTAGCTTTACAGTATAAATGCCAATTTGAAGTGATCACAGCTATCACATTTAACGCTCGCGTGCAGTGGCTTGTCCGGATCAGTGCAGACTAATGTACCGGAACGCGTCAATGTCCGGTTTCGGACTCTGGCACTGGATGTAAATCAATCAGTGTATGGAGCTTTAATCCTATCAAATGTATAGGATATGTTCGTACTATTTTCACGTAGAGTACCTACTGATAGAATGTTCTAAATTTTCATTCAATACTCAAAATTGAAGTAGTGTAGGTAGGTATTTTATAAGAATAAAAAGGTTTATTATAAACCAACGACTTAATTCTGGGCCGGAGACTATTTAGGTATACTAAGGTTAATAGTTATTATTTTAGAAAAAAAAATACTTTTGCATATGAATTCTAAAATACTCAAGTTATTAAAATCTCCGAAATTTTTTGAGAGGCGCAAGCGATGAAAAATAAATTACAAATGGTAAATGTTTAAGTTAGGGACCTGAGAAAGAACATACAACTTTCACTGCTCATTTGCGAGCATCATTTTAAAGTCACTTGCTTTTATTAGTCTTTTAACAAAACTTTATAGTATCAAAATCGTTCAATTTCCACAGCAAGTGGCTATATTTCTCTGTATAATATTCAACTAAATAACTGTCAGATATTTCTCCTAATAACCTATAACTTTCTTTGTGTTCAGGTCTTAGTGATACTTAGGAAAATTGAAGATTATATAAATAACGACGAATTCAAAGTTTTGTTAGACACAATAATTCTTGTATTTAAATTGAATCAGAAAGCTGTGAGTGCTCAAATATTTGCTTCCATTGTTATGATTGGTTGTTGGCCTAAACAGAAATATAAAACAAATTATTAGACTAACAACCCTGTAACTGAATTTAACAAAGGAGTAAAACAAGCCCAACTAGATCCGATACACACAAACTTGGGTAAAAACAATGTCGTCCACTAACTGTCAGTTTTGCGCAATTCCGGGATGTAAAGCGAAAAGAGCAAATTGTTCGGTCGTCAAAGCCGACGGACAAAGGTTGGAGGGTTATTGCGCGACGCGAACCGTTGTGAGACGAGGCTTGTATCGCAGATTTTGTTTCAAATTGGGAAAATGCAAGTCATTCTAGTAGTTTAAAGCGTTTTGTTGCACTGCTGCCTTCCGGAAACTTGATTTTTTGTAACTTTGAAGGTTTGTCACTGATTTTTTAGTAATTCGGCCCACAGATATGAACATGGAAACTTCGAAGCTTTTTGGAGATAAATATGACTGCGGATTGCTAATTACTGTTCCAACGTCACAGCCTACATACGTCCTACTGCGGGGCACAGGCCTCCTCGCAGATTGAGAGGGCTTGAGCCGTAGTTCTCTCGCGGGCCCTTGGTACACGTTTCCTCGTGATGTTGTCTTTCACCGTAAAGCACGTTCCTTATGTTTGAGAGGCCATTATAACCACACGAATTAATTCCTAATTTCTTACTCTACTTTACTTTCTCTATGGACCTCAAAACCTACCAACATTTTGTACTTTTGAATGTTTTTATACTATTATTTCGTATTAACCTATAGAATGCCAATACCTGTTCTCTGTTCTTCGAGGGAATCCGCTATACAGTTTTATTGCGCGCAACTAGGGGCAACAGATAAGCATCTTATGTTATGGTCGTGCCACAAACAAGCGAGACAGACGGCACAGCGAGCTATTTTGTTGCCCATTGCTTGGTTGAGACGTTTATCTTACAGAGGTTATTTGGCAGCACACGCCATGTATTGGAATCTTAGGTGCAGCACCGCCAAACATTTTCCAACTGATAGTTTTTAATATAGAGAATATTTTTTCATATTTTAAATGTTTGAACTTTGCTAATGTAAGGTTTTGGTACGAGATTAGAACTATGAAAAGATGTATTAAGTGTATTGTTTAAATTTACCGTACAGTATCAACGAGTATGAACGGGAAAACATATAATTTAACTTTCTGTTGCTATCTTTCGGGAATCATGTAATTTTTAGGGACAAAATGTCCTTTCCAGTGTGTCAAATTATCTTTAGCAAATTGTATCACAATCAATTCAATATTTCAAGCCGGAAAAATTAGCAGACAGATAGAGTTACTTCCGCATTTAAATTATTTATTTTGTTTGGACGTAATATTTTTTAGACAAATGTGACCTTATTTACATGGAGACTGGAGTTAGCCTATTGTTTTATCTACTTGACGCCATCTTATTATTTCGCCCTATAAAATGCTATCATAACCTCAAGACCTCAATCTTTATATCCAGAAATTTCTTTGTCATTCCCATCTTTTATTAATACAAATGCCATACGCTGACAAAATGTGTTGAATATTTATGCTTAGCAATCTAGACCATACTAGACATGCCGCTGCGTCCCGTCAACTTTACGGCTACGTTTTAATTAAATAAGATGGATGACGTCGGTTTGCAGCCGTCAATGCCGTGGCAGGGTTACCTAAGCACGTCGGGGCGATATCTTACGGTTGTTTGGATAGTTACGATACTTACGAATGCTTCGGTCGCGCTTGAAATTCAGTTCACGAACTTTTGTACTTATTAATCAACCAGTTGAGAAACTGTTGCGCTGTTCGTGTTAGAATTGTAGAAGAGAAAACTTGAGTAGGAAGAAAAAGTTTGCATTTACCTTTATTGTCCTGGAGATTGAACAGTGAATAAGCAAATTTTATAAGGCTAATAATATTGCGTTAAATTTGTTATAGAATTTTTGATAGTGAAATATTCATTCAAGCGATTGTGTACTTTAAGTTTATGAACTGATTCTAATAATAGAAGGTGTATAAGATACGGAATAGTAGGTATAGGTTTAATTCTCCTATAGCAATTGAAACTTTTAGCCGTATTGGCACTGAATCGATCAGTGAAATATTTGCCGAATTCGAAGCCCAGATGCGTCATTTGGCAATATAGCACATTCAAATTCTCGCGTTTTCAATTCGCTGTCATAAAATATTTAAGCAGCTTTCTGCTAGTTTCTGAACACACATCACTACCGTGTGTAAAACATGCAAATTCATAAATCTAGCATCATTCTGTATAGGTACGAAAGCTTAATAAAAAACAATCACGTCACGAAAAGAACACAAATGCAAATGTAAGACAGACAGTGACAACACGATAGCTGTAACCATCTCTAAACTTTAGCATCTGTGCCCCGTCAGTCTCAAGGCCGTATCAAATTATACGTCTGTTTTATCACATCTTATCAGAGTATAAACAGGAGTCGTTCTGCAGAAAATACCAATCACTCGGAGCGAATCTCGGCGCGGCGTTTGAAATCCTTTTATTTGCCTGTACATAATATAACCACGAATTCATTTCAGTTGGAGACGGCGCCAGTGTCTTCAGATTTTATTGGAATTAGTATGCCAAGACTTGGGTTCTTGTTTTGGCCGACGGTATAGAAAAGTTTGTTTCTCTTGGGGAAAATACGTAGCAATAGGGAGCCGGAGGCGTGCGATAAGGCAGTTTGCAGCTGAACTTGTTACTTTGGTGCAATGTGCAACTGTCTGTTGGTGTCACGTAGTGCCAGTATCGATTTGTATTGTTTGAAACGATAGAAATGTCCTTTTGAAGCCTGTGGACTGTCAATGTGTTGTCAAGCAAAGAATGTTACTTTCAGGTTAGCAACATGCTCTAATACCCAATAATAGTACCTATACTTCATTATAAAATCACTGCGAGAATCAGACATGTACAGGATGTCAATATGATATGTTTTGGATCAATGTTTAATAATAATCAGCATGTTGATGATGGGCGTTTGTCAGTTGCACTGATATTGATTTTAGCTTGACCTTATTTCTTTTCTACTAGTACCTATTAAATATTATTTAATTAATTTATTAGAAATTTATATTATATAGGCAATTATTACAAAAATAATTTAGTCAAATAACTCGCCCCTTGCCATTCCCGGCGCGAAGGTGCCCATAACGCTCGCGGCATGACCACGTTGAATAGTACCACTTTAAATAGGTAATTTAAGTAGGGATGTGAATTCGAGCTTTGTGTTCGCCATCATACGTGTTTTTGCATAGACATTCATTTTTAACCCCCGACGCAAAAAGAGGGTGTTATAAGTTTGAACGCTATCTGTATCTGTGTGTCTGTCTGTGACACCGTAGCTCTTAAACGGGTAGACCTATTTGAATGCGGTTTTTTTATTTAAAACCAGGTTTTCTAGCGATGGTTATCTTAGACATGTTTCATCAAAATCGGCTGTGCCGTTTTTGAGATATTGAACTTTGAAGAGACAAAATCAGGGGTTATCCAACTTTTTGTTGGTTATAGTATAATAAGGACTTCATATTGTTGTACCCACTAATTGCTCCAATCGGTAACACACAATACGAAACATACACAAACAACCGCTAACATAGTAAGCACAATAAAGCTAGCGACACAAAACAGGTCGCAATCACGAATACGTGACGTATCGACGCCGAGACATGTATTATTGTATCTGGCCTCAATTGTATAAACTCTGCTGCAAACGAGCCACTTTATAAATATTTAATAAGGTTCGACTTTTGAACCGATCAAAATGATAGATTAAAATTACGACGTAACAAACTGATTGGCAGAAACAACGGAAGCAAAAGACAATGTCACATTATGTTAAAACAGAAAATTTAAAAACATTAAAAAGGGAAATGTCTGTTTTTACGGGATGACCGTAAAAGTAAAAAATTGGAAATGAAATAAAAAATACAAAAAGATTCCAAAAAACAACTTGTCTTTTGGAAACTTTGTCAAAGTCACAACCAGTCAGGGCTGTACATTTTTTTTATTTTAAACAAAAGAATAACTCACAATACTTTACTTATGTACTTGTACATATTTATTGTCTTTAAATAACTAGCGATAGTCGCATTAATTCAAGTCGCCAGTTTGCAGCTGCGCTTGTAGCTATCGGAAAGCCGATACAAGCTGTTACAAGTCGCAGAAGGCGAAGGGATTGCGTTGACACAGATAACTAGTTACCAACAACGGGTACTATCTACACACAATGATTTTTAATCGGTGATCAGGACCCATTTTTCTAATTAAGTAATTGGTGGCGATCACGAGTAACTCGCAATCACATTAAACTAAGCATTTTATTTTTGAAATATTTTTATGTTGAAAATAACTTTTATTAACTTTTTATTTTTTGACGACCAGATGGCCTAGTGGTTAGAGAACCTGACTACGAAGCTTGAGGTCCCGGGTTTGATTCCCGTGTCGGTGCAGATATTTGTATGAAAAATACGAATGTTTGTTCTCGGGTCTTGGGTGTTAAATATGTATTTAAGTATGTATCTATATTTATAATTATATTTATCCATTGCTTAGTACCCATAACACAAGCTTTGCTAAGCTTACTTTGGGACTAGGTCAATTGGTGTGAATTGTCCCGTGATATTTTATTTATTTAAAACTCATTGCCACCCTACTAATGGTTTAGTCTGTGAGCTTATAACCTCTTTGGTAAGAGTTTTGTAAAACAAAATTTAATAAATTATGAGTAATTAATTGTCACTGTCATTTTGGTATACTTTAGTTTATTAATGTAGGTGGTCACGTATTCCGTGGTTAATGGTTTTAAGAATTTCATCCACTTCTACTGCAATTGATTAAACAGTGAGTTCCTTCGCCTATTGAATTCGATCCAGGCAGATTATTACTACATAGCTTGGGAAATTAATTAATAAAAAATATAGCAAATATAAATTATATAGCTTAATTAGCAAGTTGAAGTGGCAGAAACTGGTCATATCTGTCGCAGAACCGACAACCGCTGGAGTAAACGAGTTCTTGAGTGAAGACCGCGTCTTGGCAAACGTAGTGTAGGACGCCCTCCGGCCAGGTGGAGTGACGATCTGCGAAAGGCTACTGGTAAAAGCTGGATGCGTCTACCCGAGGACAGGGCGCAATGGCGCTCTTTGGGGGAGGCCTATGTCCAGCAGTGAACTGCTATAGGCTGATGATGATGATGATGATGAGATTATTAATATTTCTCAACTCCTGATTACCGCTTCAAAATCATCGTGTCATCATCATCATCATCATCATCAGCCTACAGCAGTCCACTGCTGGACATAGGCCTCTTCCATGGCGCGCCACAACACTCTGTCTTCAGCCCCTCGCACCCATCCGCCGCCAGCGATCCTCTTAAGGTCATCCGTCCACCGTGCCTCAGGACGCCCTACACTACGTTTTCCCGTCCGTGGTCTCCATTCGAGGACCAAATCATCGTGTACACATAGCTAATTAAGTTTCTTAGTCAGATTATTGATCTACATAATGACTAGATAATGTCCGCGACTTGTCCCCGCGGAAAAATAAAAAGATACGCTACGTAAGATATATGTAACTTATATTATTCATATTTTAATTGTGTTAATTTTGCGTGATGGCATAACAAATATCTGAACGTCCAAACATCTAGACTTTCAGATTTATAATATTAGTAAGTAGGCAAATATGATGACACTTTTTTCATATTGAAGTAATAATGTGTGTATGAGTGGTAAATAAAACTTCTTTTATTTATTTTTGGCCAGGAAGGACGTATTTAAAAGACATCCTGGATGTTATCAACATCAGCTTCTTACTGCCGAAAGGAAATTACAGTTTTACGTATGAATAAACGCAAGAAACGTTCACGAACCAGAATAAACACCTACGAATTCCTAGCTCTACACCGGGCACATCGTGATAAGCCGAAAAAAAGAAAAATTTAGGTACGATCAGCGAAGCGACTATTTAACTAACTTATTAGTAGGCGCTAATTGGAAATAAAAATATAGAAATAGGTACTTAAAATGTAGACAGATTTGTTATTTTGGATATTATTTCAACATTCTTAAAATTCTTTATTCCATGAACATTTGTGCTTTATAAAGTACCTACATTATCAACCGCTATAGTGTTAATTTGTTATTTATAAAATAAACGAGGACTGTTGATGTTTACAACAACTTTAGCTGAGCTTGGTTGGAAAGCTATTGTTGGAAAACGAATGTACCTTAGGGCAAGGCAATACACGAGTACCGCGTATTGTGTAGCTAACAACGTTTTTGATGCGGGCATCCGTTTCAACCTTTACTCATTTCAACCTAAATTGAAAATACAAACTGAAATATAGATGCACAGAAAAACTAGAAAAATAAGACCAACACTGGGAATCGAACCCAAGTCCTCGGTATTCCGTACCAACACCAACACCAACAGTGGTGTAGCGGTATAGTGCGCGGTATGGAATACCGAGGACCTGGGTTCGATTCCCAGTGTTGGTCTTATTTTTCTATATTTCAGTTTGTATGTTCAATTTAGGTTTTACGGGATGACCGTAAAAGTAAAAATTTGGAATTGAAATAAAAAATACAAAAAGATTCCAAAAAACAATCTTCATTTCAACCTGTCTGTAAACAAAAACTAAGACGTAAATTACAAAATAAATCAGGCTAACCTATGTAGTAATACACAATTACACCCCGATCAATGCGTCCGCGCAATTACGCAACAAATTAGAGAGACGTTCAGTTTCCACGTTTCCGCATGAGGTACATTGGAATGAGTAAACTATTTAGCCAACTTCGTCACGAATTCAAGTTACAATTACATTAGCTAAAACTTTATAAACAACGCTATATAGGGTTATAAAATGCCCTAAATTTTAATCGCGTTTAAAGGAGCGTTTTAATTTTTTGCCAGCGATAGTAGTTTCCAACATTGATTCTCAGTTCTTTAACCCGTTAGTTCCTTTGTGAAATTTTGAACAAACTCGTTTGATATCCCATTCAGTACGTGTATCCTTTGCTCATTGTTTTCCTGCAGAATACCCTGTTTTTTTTTGTCTAACCGGAGACCAACAATTTAACTCACGGAAGAGCCTTTTGCAGGCTTTTAACTCCTAAAATTTTGGTCTGTAAACGCGTGTCGTCCAATGAGGAAACCGCAGCAGCGGCCGGGATTGGCCTGAGCTTGCAAATGCGGTAAACGAAATTGATGAAAATTAAATTTCATTACGGATGTTAGGTCATGGTCTCATTGTACCAATACGCTTAGCTGAAGAGTAAAAAAGTGAAAAATAAATAAAATAAACTTAGAAATAAACAATATTATCTCTATTTTAATAAATTCAACACTATTAATAAAAATAGGATCTGCACCATTTCATTTCTGATTCCCCAATATTATAGAAGGTTTATCTTGAATAAATTGTTTCATTTTAATAACATGACAAAAAATTTCCCCCATAATTTTATTGTCATATTATTTTTTTGATAAATTTTTAATTTTAATTTTAAATGTAGCTATTGGAGGATTAAATCAAACCTCTTTACGAAAATTATTAGCTTTTTCCTCAATTAATAATTTAGGATGAATATTATCTTCTATTATAATTATTTGCTTACGCACTGAACATAGACACATCATCTCCATACGGTGTTTTGAAATGAATCCGGAATATTTCAGCAAAGATTTGGTTTGACTGAACACCTCTGTATTTTTTTTCGGAATTTTCAATTGTAACTGACAATATGTTCCGTAAATTAATCGATGTTCAAAGTACATTGCGTCAACGCGTGGCTAAATTTTAAAATCAAAAATTCCAATTAAAAACTTTCAGAGTTGTGTTCGATCGAACTAACCCAACAGATTACTGTTTTTTTTATTCATTTCAAACAGCTTGTAAATTATCCGCGCTTATTTATTACAGATGCTCATATAAAAAAGCTTAAATAGTTGACTGTTTGTGAAAGTTGATGCAATCACTTACACAACAATAGGTACTCAACACTAATTTATCATGATTACATGTCAAGTACCTGGTGCATGTGCAAGTAAAAAGAATTAAGAACATTATTATTCATTACGGCTTACGTTTGCGGGAATCTTGTCAAAATATGCTGGTTTAGTAGGACTTAGTAGTAGTAGTAGGCAATGAGGTTCCCAGCTGCAAATCCTAGTACCTAAGTAAAATATCCATGTTTGTCATGCCAATTAGAGCCCAATAGCTGACACCCTGCTGTCGTCTATTGTAGTTAATGGAACAAAATTAAAGATGACAACTTAAGGGACACGAAACAGCATAGGCGTCTGATATTATTAGTCATAAAAAATTAAACTTGAAATAAAACGGTAATAGGATGGCCGCAGTACATATTTTCCTCAATTAATTGCGGTGTAAAAAACGTCAACTGCCCTATTTGTGCGGAATTGTGCGGAATCGTGCGGAATCGAGCGGAATCCGAGCGGAAAGCCTGACACGACACTGCGGAGGGTGGATGGCAGCTGAATTACTCACCGGTCACGGTACTAAGTAGCTATGCGCTTTGTTTGTCGGTCATTGTGCTCTGTATGTCACTTTTTTTCTTGAAGATAAAGTTAGTATGTGCTGGTAAATTACAACGCAGAGATGAAATATGTCAAGTTCTTTGGTTAGTTGATATAATATTCTAACTTATCATCTTTTTCTCTAGGTGCTTACTAATTATATATTCGTTAATGATTGCAAGTTAAAATTGCAATGCGGATAGTATAAAAAGAGTTCTTTGTGGCTTACTTACAGAATAAACTTTATACCGAGTGTGGCCTGTAATATAAGCAAATAATTAAAACATAGATCATACTCGTCAAACTAAATAACATTAGTTCAGCGACTTTTAAAAATAATCAGTTTTTAAATATTATTCTTTTAAGTTTATTCGAAGAAGCAATGTAAAGCAAAATGCTTGATGTTTGTACCGCGACAGGCGACGTCAGTTGTGTTCTAGGATGGTGTACATTGATAGCAGTATTTAATTTGTATGAAAAAAGGAAAATTCAAGGATTCCATTATTTTTAAAAGTCGCTGAACTAATGTTGTTCAGATTGACGAGGACGATCTATGTTTTAATTTTTTGATCGTATTACAGGCCACACCCGGTATATTACTTACAATAACAGGTTTTAATGAGTCACAGTTATTAAACTACATACGTACAAATATTTGATTTGGGATGTAGACCATGATTAGTGATCACCTAATGAGCTCCCGATATTTCGACATAGTTTCATGTATCACGATGTCTATCCCTGATCATGATGCATGTAAATACGTCGAAATAACGGGAATGCATTAATGAAAAATGAAATGAACTGAAAATAACGTCAACATCCCGTAATGACCTGTTATTAGGTTAGGTATCAAATTTTTGTTTTTATTCTAAAGAGTTACTTGATAACTTTTAGAAATTAGGAGCTGTCACGACGCAGTGTTTACTAAAGGAAACACGAGTTATAATTTATACAAATTTAGTGGCTTTTTACAATTTTAATAATTAACAATAGTTCCGCATGTCCTATGTCAAATTCAACGTCGTGCAATATTAATGTAAGTGACGCGGGCTTTTTGGTCGCTCAACTGATTTAATAACATGGTTGGAGTATTACATATTTGATTGTGCTTGATACTCGTAGTATCTCTTTTTAGTAACATCTATTGATTAACAGCTGCTATCGATAGCGAAATACGGTGTTTATAAATACCTATTAGGACGTCCAAAGTACCGACATTCTGTGTAAAATTCAAGTGTTTTCGTATGACGGTTCAAGAGATAAAGACCTCTGACAAACAGATAGACAGACAGACAGCGAAAGCTTAGTAATAGGGTCCCATTTGTGTCCCACTAGATACTGAACCCTAACTAAAATCTTGTACAATGCCCATAATAACGTAATAGTAACACACATGTGCACTACTGAGAGGATACCATTTTGGCTGCACATCCCGTAAGTGTATTTTTTTTCTTTATTGTTAAGATGAATAAAGTAAATCCATTATATTCAACATGTTTATTGAAATGTTGCTAACGAGAGTACAAATTTAAGTTATGTTATGTTTCTTCCATAATATTATCGGCGGATACGAATTATCTGTTCACTAATGTGCGAAACCCCGTTCACGAAATAGGACAGTTCCCCTGGGGATAGACGCGGAATTACTTTTTCAGTTACTGCGGCCAATATTCTGATAGGCGAAGTATTATTTTATAGCTTAACTTTTGGCTTCTATATTTTGAAAGCTAAGACCCATATTTAAGTTAAAATAAACTACGTTATTTGCATTTATCAACCTAAATTAACAAATCGCAATAAATAGTAACTCCCTTTAAAATATGGAGCATCTAGGTACTATGGCCGCGACATATATAGAAATAACGCATTATATAATTATAATATGGAACTGGTATTTTAAAGTTCCTTTTTTTCATTTTAGTTTTTTATGAAATAGGAGTTTAATTTTTAATGCATTATGAACTGTAAGTAATTTTTTTATCAATAATTCTAATTTCAAAACACATGGTTACAACTGTACTTTCCTATGTTAATTTTCATTGTTTGCTGCATAAATTATAATTATTTTTATATTTTATAATAATAAATCCGTCCAGGTTTCGCAGCAATTCGCAAACCAATCTGATCGTAGATTTCAATCTTCCAATCTAATACGTATCTTGTTAAATAAATAAATTGAAGTCTCAGTTAAAGCCAATTTTCAAGTGGCATTGAAACTTAAGGGACTGGCGTCAGTCAAGCACAGCCTTGCTTCATTTAGTTTGCTCTGCTGAATGAAAACAGTTTCTATTTCAACGTAATAAAGACTTCGAAGTGTACAGAGTGAGCTTACAAAGTCCATGTTACAATTAGTCTATCCGCTAGCCTGTGTTAATTGAGTTAAACTTTTAACAAATATTGTACCTAAATTGTAAAGATAAATTATATTACTTATCATCATCATCATCATCAGCCGGAAGACGTCCACTACTGAACAAAGGCCTCCCCCTTAGACCGCCACAACGACAACTCGCCACTTGCATCCACCGGTTTCCCGCAACTCTCACGATGTCGTCAGTCCACCTGGTAGGAGGCCTGCCAACGCCTCGTCTTCCGGTTAAATTCCTTACTTATATTACTTAAGTTCTCGTATTTGATTAAACGCAACCGTAAACGCACTTATCTATGTAAAAGATCTTCGGAAAAGACCGAAACTAGTCGGATCGTTCCCAACTTACATACAGTGTGTTACCGGCAGCCAGGCTTATTTTAAAGGAAGTTAAAGTAACGTATTTATGAAAATTAATCATGACATCAATTTAATTAATAAACTAAAATTCAGACTTTTTTAACTTTCTAACAAAATGATAATTGCCAGCAATTTACAGCAAAGAAAATTATCAAGTAATAATAAAAGTATGTGTCGGCTGTCATTGCACTTACTTGTCAATTTACTTTATACCTTGCTGGCAATTACAATTTTGTTATAATGATAGTTACAGAAATATGTTACTTTAACCTCCCTTAAAAAACACACTGTGTAATCGTGAGTAGCTTGGTAATTTAATAAATACATATTACTCTTTGAATGTAAAAATACTCTTAAAAATAAGCTCTGAGCTGTTGAAGCAAATCATACGATGTCCTTACAATCAATTAAGTATGATTTTGTATGGCAACGCCTAAGTATATTCGCAGATTAAACATTCTTTTTATTTCAGTGACTTTGTTATGATATATAATACATCAGCAGATGTATTATATATCATAACAAAGTCACTACGCTACCCTATCGTCACTGCGCTACGCTATCGTAACAAGGTGATTTATACCTGTCCGTCACATAATAGAAGATTTAATTTTGAAACCGAAGAACATTTCGTTCTGTCACAGTCACTGTACGAGTACCTACCTACTTTACCACCAATTAAAAACCGCACGCTTTTAAAACGGTCCGCAAAAATCTGCCAATTTGCACTGTGTCGGTACAGCAACAACATCTCAAAAGTTGGAACTTCAAAGAGCTGACGAATGGAGTTGGAAACAAATATGGTGCGACATGACGGAAAATGTCGAGATTACTGTTAAACTTTGCAAGATTTTATAAGCGCAGTCATTTAGTTATTAAATAAATGATGAGGTTATGTGAAACTTTGTCAATCTCTGGAAACATTGTGTAAATTAATCATAAGTTACTACAGGCAATCGAGATCGGATCGGAGTGCTTGCCATTGGAAATGCGTGTAGCTTGCAGTGTAAACGTTAAGTATATTGATGAACCTTCTGTTAGGCATACTCGATGTTAGATACATCAAATCCACTAATGAAATTTGATAGATGTGTTGTAATATCAAGAGTTCATTCAAGATAATTACGCTCTACGTCTCGTAGCAAACACGTTTAATGTAATTAACCGTGAATTATTGAAAACTGTATTTGTAATGTTTGTATCAATGCGGAGACAATAAACATTTCAGCCTTTGAATCTTATAGGTAAATTGTCTCAATATTTTTATCAAATAGACACTCAAATATAATGCAGGGTACGGTTCAATATTATAATGATGCTTTATAGATAAATTAAAATTTATTCTTACAAAATAGACTCGTTAACTGAAATCTGACCAGCAACGGCCGGTAAATGCGACCATCTTTTTTTATCAGTTATATCTTTATCTGTTCGTTATCCCGTTTAAACGAGAATTGTGGCAATATACAGAGGGAAAGACGCCGAGAATTTTCGACAACTTGTAAGTCCTACCCGAAAAATTTAATTGCGTTGTTTCTTGCCATTCCGCCGGTTAAGTTGCCATGGCCGCTGTAAGTGTTATTATGCCAAAGGCTGTAATACTCTCTCAAAAAAAGTCCTCTGAATTTCTTAAAGGAAACTCGAGTTCATTTCCTTTTGCTAAAGTTAGTATCACCGTTTTATTATGTTTTAATTTAAATAACGATAGGCCCACTGAGCTAGGTCTTTTATTCTTAACCGACAGCATTGTAATTTATTTTTGATGAGCTACTTCTTGATAACCAGATTAATATTTTCCATACTTTTGGTGAAAATGGGCTGATGTACAAAAATACGATGTATTTTGATATAATGTGTTCTCAAAATAATCAAACCTTATATCAGATTTACCATGTAATCAGATTTTATGCAAAACTTTATAATTTGTGCAATAATGGCTAATGGAATAAATGTATGCATTACATTTTATTACTTTATATAAATTCTGCGCATCTTTTACTTCCTTTTTTAAAAGCTTTTATGTAATTGAATTGTTACTGTGCGTGCTTGGAAATAAACAGTGTACACACTCGCTTAATTACAATGAAATAAAACAAAACTATTGTTATAAGAACCTTCTTTTTTTTAAGCGTTTACGTGGAACGCCGTGTTTTGTTTCCATTTACGAATATAATGTTACCGAAAACTCTTTAAATTATTATTCGATAACAACGAACCAACTGTCGCTACCAAAAACAAAAACATTTACGATGCGTGAATTGTTCCCGTTATTTCAGACCTTCCCCGTATTTATTACCTAAACAAAGTACAATGAAAATTAAATTCCTTACCAAAGATGCTTAATATTCCATTATCCATATAAATATTTACGCATATCAAATGTAAAAATGTTTTTGAAAGAGCTCTATACATTATTTTCAAATGACAACTGGCAGGTTCTCTCTGAATGAATAACAGAATAGATGTTTTTCTTGTTAAATTTTGCAAATAAGAAAATAGCTTTTTCTTGCGAAATGAATATTGTTAACGTCAGTTAGTTTTTTTAACTCTTATTTTAATAGCTGAGGCACATCAGAGCCACTGTCTCGATACAAGCGCTCTATCTGCCATACCATTTGTTTGGGGATAATAACTGGTAATTAACTAACTATTATGTGTGTACTTTCGATCATCATAGAACACTATCTTTAAAATTAAACCTAAAGTGTTGCCACCTTATTCTTTCGGGAATCACTAAAAATTTTTGTGGAAAATTATAGCCCGAAATGTATATCAAACTACAAAAAAGTCACTAAAATGTATGAAACGCTTGAAAAACCAATCACTGATATGAACCTATAAGTTCTTAGATTTACTAACTAAGTTACCAAAGCGGCAAAATTGATCCTATATTTTTAACATTTGACGCATATTGTCCTTGCCCAAAATTGTGTTTTATATCAGTCAATAATTGACTGATATAAAACACAATTTTGGGCAAGGACAATATGAGAGGGTTTACTCTTACGACATCAATAATTGAGATATAAAACACAATTTTGGGCAAGGACAATATGCGTCAAATGTTTCGGCGAATAACGTTTGGCAACCTGTTTCATTTTGCAACTTTTCATTTCCCAACTTTTTAATATTTCTGAAACTGTAAATATTTCAGGATTTTTATAAAACTAACCTAACCTAACCTAAAGGGTTCTACACGATGGCCCTGAAATAAATCCTGAAATATTTACAGTTTTAAAGTTTGCGAAGTGACAAGTTACGAAATGAAACAGGTTGCCAAACGTTACGTTGCGAAAAGGCAGTACTCGCGTAAGGGATGTCCACAGAAAAAGTTCAAATCTGATTACGATTTTTTTCACTTTTTCGATAATAATGTTCTAATGGAGTCATCAGAACCCAATGATTGCTGAGCGCTTTAGCTGTTTAGTTTCACACGGCATTGAGTGTCAAATGAAGTGAAACGGTTTTACCGCCGGTCGAACTTACGGCCGGCGCGCGCCGTCACGCGATTTCCTTTTATTTGTTTACCCGCATATTAATTACTTCCATGCCGGTTAGTGCAGCAAATACATAAGTCAATAGGTATTGTTCTTGCACATATTTTTAGAGTGGACTGCTTCAGAAATTAAATGGTAAATACCCTTTCGAGGCTTAGTGAAAAGAATGCTGTATTAGCCTTATTTACTAACAGCCTTATTCATAAAAAGTTAGAGCCTCCTTGAAGGCTCCTTGAAGATGCTAAAAACATGATTCATAAACGTCTGTTAGCGCTAGATCAGATACGTTTTTAATTGTAATGCACGCCTCGTTGTGCTTTTTCTTATCAATAAACGTAACTTTGCCAAATTAATTGGAGTTTCAATCTTTCGGTCGGTCTATGAGCAAAGCTACGACGGTTTTATCACTTAAACGAAATCACTCTCTTTTTATTGGAGACGTCGTAAAAGCGGGCGTGTAAAGTTTTATGCACGATGGTCAAATTTATAATATTTACGAAGAAATCTCAGCTTTTCTAAAGTGTGTTTTTTTAACATTTATAATTTTATTGCAATCATCTTTATTTTAACACACTTAAAATTTGTTAGTAAAATTATGAATCTTTCTAGTAAATATAATTGTAACAAAAGCAAAAATAAAGAACTCAAAACTAGATTTTGTTGCGCTAGAAATAATTAAGTTTGGTAAAGAATATTTCACCACGTTTTTGTAGTCAAACCAAGAATATATATAATATATGAATATACATATTAGTCATGACGACAAAGTAGTAAAATTAAAATTAGGATACCTACTTCCCATACAAGTAGAGTTACTTGTAAATTAAAATCAGGGTACAAGTAACTCTACTTGTATAGGAAGTAGGTACCCTAATTTTAATTTTACTACTTTGTCGTCATGACTAATATTTATATTCATACCTAGTTACAGCTTTCTACTACTATCAGTCTCTGAGCTTAGCCGCGGACAGACAGTCAGACGGACAGTCATTGCGAAACTATAAGAGTTCCCAGTTGACTACGGAACCCTAAAAAGTGCGAGAAATGTCATGTGTCAGTTTTGTTGTTTCGGGGCCGCGCAACTGTAAATTAATTAAAGATTAATCATCGACGACCCTAATTCGCATCATCCAAATGTTAAGGGTATTTGGGTAATTGCGTTACATAAGTTCAATTTCTAGAAATAAATGTCTGGCCAAAATACAATAAGCAGTCGGGCAACACAGTTGACTAGTTACTTGACAACATGTCACCGGTTACGGTTAATGTCCGGTTTATCTGACCGGAACTTGCGCCTGTCAACAATACGGTGCCGTAAAACCCACTCGCGTTTACAAAGCCGTTATCTGCCACGGTAAACTGTCTAAGGTGTAGTTAGGGCTGACAGATAGTGAAAAATATTGTCGGAACTGTAAATTTATTTTAATACAACGAAGGTTTTTCTAAGACACATGGATTTAAATACCTCAGCCGTAGGACGTCCATTTTTGGGCATATTATCCAGGTTGCCCATCTTGCTGGTGGATGTCCTACGTTGCGCTTGCCGATTCGCGGTCTTCATTCGAGAACTTAAATTCAGGTGCTTTAACTAAATTGACGATAATATGAATTAAAGTTACAGGGATAATGTTTTACAAGGTTTCATGTACTATCGTAGTGCACGAAGCTTGAATGAAAAATTATCTGTGTAATGTGTATCAAAAAGTCACCTACTTTCTTGTAAAAGGCATAAAGTCTAAAAAGATGGTATTTCATGATATCTTTACAAGTACGCCAACTTTACCAATATTATTCCCAGCACAAATTATTTATAACTTTTTTTTTGTTTTTACATGTGGCAACCCTAATCACTGTACCATAGTAGTTATTGTAGGCGCCCCGCAATTGGCACAACGTGACATCACTATACTTGTTGCTTTGCGGTGTCAAACGAGATTCCGTTCCACGACACTAGCTGGCGCGAATATCGCGTTATCGATAAATGCTTTACAAACGCGCTTCGATTTTCAATTGCCGTATTTCACTCAAATCAATGATTTCATTTCCTTTCACATGGCAATTACATTTTCTCGGCTATTAAATACTGAAGTGAATTGAATGTGTTTTCATAAAATATTTTTTTAATGACAGCCAGGTGGCATTTAAAATTGTTTGCTTTATTTTCAGGTTGGAGTTGATTCTCAATTGATTTGCTTTATAATTTTAACATGATTTTTCATCTTGATACAGAAAAAGTGACACAAGGCTGAAATTTTTAAATATCCCACTGCTGGGCACAGGCCACCTCTCAGAATGGATGGGATTTGGTCGTAGGTTTCACGCGAGCCCAGTGCATTGGGCACAAATCTGCGAAGTGATTAAATGGTGTGTGTGAAACTAGGTCACCACGGCTTCTTTAGCAATATTGGTGTAATATAAATTGGTTCTAAGTTCTAATTACTTATATACCTTCAAAAAACAATATTGAATCGTCATTCACCGTTTTCTCGTACAACTTCCAGCAATGGAATCAAAGCAGAGTATTAGACCACTGATAAGGCGTCCGGCACAAATAATTGAAATGTTTATTGTGTAGTAAAAATAACGTAGGATATATACAATTTAGGGAAGCTCACTTGTACGAGTAATCCTCGCTTATCCTGGAAGGTTTGTCTGGTGAAACACTTGGATCTGAGGGTTTTATGTCAACTCTCAACTATGTTTGACCACGGACTATAATGGCGATTGGTTTCTTATTTGATATAAAATGTTTCTCTGTCTTGTGTCAATGTGTCTGTCGTTTAGGTACTTTTTAGAATAGTATTACTTTGTTATTGATTAGTTTTATCGGTACATCTATAATATTTTTCACCTATGATGAGTTCTGTGACGTTTCAAGTTTGACAGTTTTAGAGATGTAGCATGTATCGAGTGAACTATCGATTTTTCTAAGATTCTTTAGTGCCTATTTTTGGAGAAGTTGCATTTTATTTTAAAAGATAATATTTTTCCAGTTTTCCGCCCACTGGACCACCGTTTTCTCGTTCTCGCTGGAAATAATCCCTCAAACGAATTACAAACTCCCGACTCTGGGAGTTCAAAACAGTCTTTTTTAGACCGTGTCGGCATTTTTGCCAAAAATAACAAAAAACTTCGGGAAACAGTAACAAAAGTCAACAAGAATAATAACAGAAAAGAACAATAAAAAAATACAATGCAAAGAAAATCTAACGGAAACTCAACTCGTATACAAGGCAGACGCACTCGTACTGACAAGCACTGGCCACAAGAGGCACAAGATGGCTGCGGCCGTGTTCCTAATAGCCGTGTTTACAAAATCTTGCAAGTTTTGTTTAAAAATTTAAAATATCTTAGTGTTCAATGTTATTGAATAATGAACCGCGGCAATTGCCGATAATGTTGTGTCACGTCACTACTCTGTTCCGTTTCACACATTGCGTCATTAAAAAAAAAAAACTATCGTATTATATGGACACTGATATTGCTATAATATATTTTTAAAAAGTACAGTTTTACATTTTTTTGATTATTTGCTTCAAAATAGAAATTATTTTTAAAAAATATTTTGCGAACATTGTATGCGTAATTCGGAAAATTTTCAAGTGTCACAGAACTCATCATAAGTGAAAAGTACAATAGGTAGACTTTGCGCCCTTTTTAGGTCCAATTAGGTCTATGTAGGTATCTGCTATATGTTATCATTATCGTAGTGTTTATTGTCTGGTTAAGAAATGGTTATGATTTTAATAAAAGTCACATACATTTCAATAATCATGTAAGCGACATAATAATTCATCATTCATTCTAATTCATCATCGTCATCATCATATATGCTGTACCTCCAGTTGTTACATAAACATATATTTACCTTCAAATTCGGATACTAAAGTACGTACATCATAATTATGCAATTTCATATTGGCTATCTTATTTTTTAGTAAAGTTTCTATTATATATTCCTGTACCTACTCTCAAAAATCACTTTTTGTAAATCGATTCTTCAACAGTTTTTGTATTCCCGTGGCAGTGTGTCAATGCCATTATTCAGGCACATCGATTAACTTAGCCTCTTAACGCCCGTGACTCCACGGGGGGGGCGTATTTGTATACAGTTTGGGGCTAGGGGCAGCTCAGGTGTTAAGCTACAAGATAATACCGCTTAAGCTTCGTTTACGGATTTACGTAGTAGAATCTTTGTATACTAGACAAATGCCTTGCAAATTGTGAAAGCATTTTTCCAAAGCAGATTTTTTGAGATAAAAATAACATTTAATGATCACATACGACATTATTACTTTCTAAAATACTTATGAACCCGTAGATTTTATTTTTTTTAATTATCATGAGCCTGATATGTTTTGCTAAGCAAAGGCCTTTCTTGTCGTCTACTGCTCCCAATCTATAGCTTAATAGCGGCCAGTACTTTAAATAAGCCAAATTAATTCACATGATTAGTATGAGTTAACCTCGTAAGACCCACGTCAAATTTTGATCATGAGAATTTGAAAATTAATCCCTGTTTCGCCATCCACTTATTAAATTTATTTGACGGATAAATGTCATGCCGTCTCTGTTTGTAATGTTTGAATAGATGCAGACGGCATCACACATGCACATGACATGATATGCACATGACATTAGTTTTGAAGAGTGTCTTAAATTTAGAACGTTGAGTTTTACGAAGATAAAATAAATCGCGCTCTTGTTGTAACTATGCATAGGCACTTACAATTAATAGTACTGTGAACTAATGTAAACTTTCCAAACTGCTTAGTCGTTAAAATAAGTAGGTAGCCTTTTGTAGTTGATAACAACCCTGCCCATATGTTGGATATTCCATTAAATGCTTATAATAACAATAAGGGCACGGGACGGAAGGGTCTTAATAAAGCGGCGAAATATTATAAATATTTAGAAAACACGAACACAGCCTTTATGAGTTTGAAACATGCGATAATCTTTGTTATGAAAGCAGGAAATCAAAATATTTTGCTAGTTAAGCAATTATAGTAGACTGTAGACCCTACGAGAAAGGGTGAGGAAATCGCGTAACAAGACCAAAATACGTTAAGACCTTTTTTCTTGAATTGATGCATTGAAAAAACCCAACCTTGTTCCAAGCGTTTAAAGTTTAATGTTCAAGTGGCGGCTGAGTATCATACGATGGTTTGAAAGTTACTGGTATTAAACTTTCCGATGAGACGTCACATTAACCATAATCGGTGTTGTGATTAACATCAGCTGCTTATCCCCGGAATTTTAACGAAGATTATTTAACGGTTTTCTGATACTTCATCATAAAATCGCCTGACGTTATTTATTCACCGCTGTACTTAAAGCTTAGTTGGGGCATTAGCCGGTCATCGGTTCTTTATTGATAAGCTTGAATTTGTCTTTTTGCTATTAATTTAGCTTCTACTTTTTTTCCGTCGGACCGTTTGCTTTTCACGAGGCTATAAATATGGGTTCTGTACCCAAAGAGTCAAAGCGGAGCCCTACGGCAGTTACCTACATTATGATTGGCTTTTTGGAGTCTTTTTGTATTTTTTATTTCAACTCCAAATTTGTTACTTTTACGGGTATCCCGTGAAACCAGAAAAAAATACAAAAATACTGCAAAAAGCCAATCATAATTTGATTACTTAGTAGCGACATCTCTTGTCTGGGTGAGCGGTTAGTTCCGAAAGAATGTGACGTCTCTCGGAACATAGATGTCGCTAGTGCTGCGCTACTTAAGTAATAAAAAGCAAAATGAGATGAGAAAAATTCGTGTCTAGATTCCTGTTCAGCGATGGTGTAGGGGTTTATAGCATGCAGCACGGATTGCTGAGGACCTGGGTTCAATTCCCAGCGCTGATCTCTTTTTCTGGTTTTTCTGTGCATCCATGTCTCAGTTTGTATTTTTGATATGTTACTTACATGTCTATGCATCTTTCTTTCCGTCTGTCACACAGGTTTTGCAGACAAAAGACTGGAGCCACACTACTACTTTTACAGTATAAACGTCTAGTCAACAACGCAAAGCCATAGAAATATTCGTAAATGTTTTTAGGGGATTCTCCAATACAGTAAAAGGGGACTTTTTAAGCACTAAATTGACCTATGAACTTGAAATTAGGCGATAATATTTATTATTGCGTAGTTTTTACCAAAAATACCAATATATTGACAGATTAGGATCATCCAGGAAATTCAAGTACTTAATGACTTGTACAGTGATAGGAAACTTATCATATAAATAAGTTTTTGGTAAAAAAATAAAAAAAACATACAAGCTTGTTTTTGCTGACCGTACTTTTTGTTGACTGTACAGTACTTGTATCGTGGCCCAGACTACTTTGCATACCGAATTTCAAGTCGATGCCATTAACCTTTGAAGAGTTCCGTCCTGTGGAGACGATCCTGGCCGGACTACCACGATGTCACTGCCATTATTATTGTATTGTCACGCAATTTACATAAGTATACCAAATTTCAAGTCAATCCAACTACTGAAAGTTGGTCGAATTCAACATGAAAGATTTGATTACAGGCAGACAGATGGACAGCCAGACAGACGACAGACAGACAAAGAACGGGACAGGTGAAACTAAATAAAAGCTTGTAATAATATACGAGTACGCCTCGCATTGAGCTTGATTTTAATGAAGTACTTAATTGAAAAAATATTGTACAAAACTCTATTATACCAACCCAACAGTCACGGGTAAATTTGTATTTGTAATCATGTTCATACCTGTCACCATTTGCATTTAAAGCAGACCAGTCGCCGTCCACGTATAAGTTCTCTTATAGACATCACAATGATAATACGCGTATTATGCAAACACTAGAAGCTGCAGAAGCACAATTATCTTTATCACTTCTCGATCTTAAATACATGGAGACAACAACAAAATGTCTACGTAAACAGCGTGGTGCATGTGTGAAATTTACTCCTGTGAACGTAGCGAACAATCCAATCAATATCTCAAGCCAGATTGAGCGTCTGTACAGAACAATCGAGCGTTCAACCATTAACGATCTCTTCGCGGTACTTGTGCAAACAAATCATTATTATCTTCTATGGCTTGTATTGATAATATTTTAGGAGCTTTCGTATGGATTATGGTTCTATGAAGACTGCACGATTAAGGTGTTTTTATGTCGTGACGAACTGTGGTTTTTGTTACATAGCATACGTAACGAGTATGTGATGTACAAAGTCAAAGAGAAGTCATTGTTTTGTTATTTTATTTTTTTCAATTTAATCATTGGAATGAGACGAAAAAATGTGCTGAAGATTCATTAATAGATCAAGCCCGAATTGAGAAAGAAAATTATGAGAATAAGTTAATTAATTTTGTATGTTCTTAAAATCTAAAGACGATGGCTTGATAAATAAGTAAGGCAATTTCAGTGAATGAACCAATAGGTTAATTACGATATAACTTTTAACGTATTTTTGAAACGGTTTTTTTTTCAATTATTATTTACTTAATCGATAATTGACTTTTAAGCTCCTTTTCATCAACCACAATGTGCATATTACAGACCACAAATTAACAAAAAAATTGATGTAGGTAAATGTACATGTCGCTGCGATTGCGCATATATATTATTGATATCTAAGGAGATTGAAGCAATCAACCCTAATTTTAACTCATTTGTTTTTCCCCAGAAATGACCGATACCGAGGAACATCAAAATATGAAATACTAGCTGTTGCTTTCGAAAGCAAAAAAAAAACTTTTAATGCGATCCTGTTGGAATTTTACAACTTTGCGGGCTAAAAAAGTAGGTATCCTAAAATGTATTTAGTGGTGAAGTGGATGTGTGGTTATCCACACATCAAAATTTTTAAATTTGTAATATTAGTAGGATAGATCTTAAAAACTGACTCAGTTCTTGCGCACCCAATTTCTTACCTTGCCAAAAAGACAATACGGTTGAAGCAAAGCCGTTCAAGCGTAATCTAATTTCATGTAACATTTGACCAGTGAACCCAGTGAGGTTAGAGGCATAATTTTCCCTTATATTGGCTCAAGTCGCCGCGCTTTCTGTGAAACAGATGTTCTCAGTACAGAGTGCAGTGGGGCGATAACGCACGGCTTAGGATATTATCCCCTCGGGTAGAGGGTTGAAGGAATCGCAAGAATGATAAGAGAATACGCTCGCGGAAATATTTAAATCGTTTTTATTTTATCGAATGTTACTTTACGGAAGTCCATAAGTAAATCTTATGTTTTCATATGGACGCCGCTGTCTTGAATATATGTATGGTCAACAAAGTAACATAGCTAAGCATATACATTTAAATCAGCATCATCAGTGTCTGGTCTTCCACTCCATATCTCCCCAAATAATGCAACAATGACCGACCCTATGCTGTATGCATCCAATGGATTCCTGCGACCTTTACGAAACCGTCGATCCGTCTTGTAGAGTACCGAACCCGCGCTGTGATCTGTTTTCTACGCTTCTGATATGTCTTCTTCACACAAGGGCAAAAGGGCCCCTTCGTCTAGCAGTTCTTCGAGCAATGTGCCCTTAAGACTACTTAAGCTTTAAGTCTTAAAGAATAAAAGTAAGCTACATTGCTAAACAGTTGCCAACAGCTGTTTTGGCAATGTCGCTTACTTTTATTCGTTTGCGGGTCTCTTCATGGCTCTCCCCAGAGACTTTTACATTTGATGTGTGACTGCAGATATCAATCTACCGTCACCTGCTTCAATATAACATGAAAAGTTAAAACATTTTCAGTAACCACATAGTTTTTTTATAAAACGCTGCAATCTATGTTTGTTCTTTCGACAAGTCTATTAATAGCAAAGTATTTTCAACCGATTTTACTCAATGACCTTTTAAGTAAAATAATCATGTGCTTTATGAGCAGTCGTCTTAAATTATCAACCCCCAGTAAACGACAATAATGCTATAAACGGTAAATTAAAACAATAAAAAAAATCATACTTTTTGACTTATACGGCAAAGGACGATCGCTTTTAATTAAGAAAAAAAAACGAATCATTCCACAATATTCGGGCGACGCTAACAATTTATTACTACGCGACCTAATAATTACGAATTCCCCGACGTAGGCATTCGTCCGGGACCGTGGGACGTCTGTTATATCTTTTGTCTCCCGAATCGAGAGCGTAAAAAATGTGACAAAAACCTTTAACAGTATGAAAAATAATCTTTTTTTATCCGAACGAGATTCGTGACGGCTGTTCGTATCTACACAGAAATTGCATTACCGTGGTGGCGTTTGGATCTCGCATTGCAAACATGAAAATGAAAGGTGAAATTGAAATGGTTAAATCGGGGTTGCCATGGAATTTTTATTTATTGTGATTGTTTAAAAAAAAAGCGTGAATAATGTCTAACAATTTGAATTTGGAACTTAATTAAAATAAAAATATATATGAAATTGAATTGCTCCTCTGCAAATTACCGCACAAGCTATGCAAAGTAGCCGTGCTTGCGTCGAATATTTGTAACTATCTCCACAATTGAAACCACTATTACTAAGAAAATAATACTCCGGATACGTTACATTTCTCTGCATTGTATCATTATCATCGCTAAAAGGGTTCCGTTGCGCTTGTTTTGATTATTTTATTTTACAAGCGAAGAAAACATGGAAAAATTAACTGTTCTCATGAATCAATAAATGATTGATGAATTATTCAATTCAAGTGTGGCTAGTTTTCCTAGTTTGTACACACTACATTGCGGACGAACAAATCAAATGTGTAAGTTTGAACATGAACCTCCGCAAAGTACTCTAACGCCTAAATCTATACTCGAAATTTAATTGTTTATAGCATTCAATGTAAGAAATGTACTCATTTATGTGTAAATTTCACTGAACAAAGATGTAAAGCTTCATAATAAATTACGAACTTGTCCGGCCGTGGCAGCCGGCCACATCAGATGAATAAATAAAACCCCCAAACAGGTTACGTTAATTCAAAACCAACTTGAATTCCAAGTTAAAGCATCAAGCTTTTGGTGCCTAAGTGTGAATTGAAAAGGTCTACTAACCAAATTACCTAAAGTTTGAAAACAATAATAGGCAATCGAATTAGTATATTAATTAATTAATATTAATAAATTGGTATATTAATAAATAAATTAATTGTTTACAGGATTGTTAATAAATCCAACCTGACCTATTTAATCCAATTTGTAGATTACACGATCAAAAAACTTCGTTTAGTCAATAATTTCGCTGAAAATCATATTATATCACCAGATCATAATGTATCCTCCACATTTTTTTGTATTTTAAACCGACTTCAAAAAGGGAGCAGGTTCTCAATTTAACATTCATTTTATGTTTTTTATTTTATTTTCACACGTTAGTTGTAGGCATTTTGAAGATTGAAATATGTCTAGAGGGCTCCTATACCTTTCGACGGCCCGCTAGAGATTTTTCCATCGTGTTTTATTGCTCTACTTCCGCGTCCCTCCTTCTATTTCTACTTTACAATGCTATAAATATGTCAGCGGGCTAAGAGAGTCAGCAAGTTCGAAACTTAAGTAAATTATGAATATCCCCGTCGTGCAATAAAACTGGGATTTAGTTGACTTGCCACTTAAAAATAAAAGACTGACAAGTCAATTTAACATTACGTCACACCTCTTTGAATAATGTCATAAAGGTTGTAAAACCTGTCAGAGATGAGATCAAATTTCTAGATTTTTAATGCTGCTTTATTTACCAGATTCCGTTTTATACTAGTTAACTGTTTAGAATTTATATAGTCATTCTCATCGTTTTCGATGATAGCGATTCTAGAAAAAAACTTTTCTATAGAAGACGTCTATTATGTTTATAATATCTCTATAAATTATGTATATTATGTTCCAAAAACTTCATTTACATTTTGTGGAATAAAAAAATACTAATGTTAATTTGGAATAAAACTTTTTAAATTGGTGCAGTAATTGAGATTACAAAGTTTATCTCTTCACTACATTACTACATTATTATAGTGTCTTACGCGACATCTAAACAATTCCCCCTGATAATAAACAATATTAATCAATTCTTGTTGATATTCCACATCGTTCAACTTGATAACAAGAAGCAGTTGTATTGTAATAACATTTGGCGAGATGTGGGACCGATTCGATACGGGTCCTATCTAAATAGTTTAGGTGTTAGCGAGGCCTATGAAGTGTTTACTGGTGAGCTGTTTGTAACCTAAGACGATAAACTGTTACTAGAATAACGGGGCACGGTTTGTTGTCAGGCAAGAGTGTCTACGAATAATGGCCGTGACTTTTGAAATTCGTTGTGATACCAGATAACTTTATCATGAAAATAACATCTACAAGGTGTTAATTAAATAACTGAAAACCTCAGACACCCCACAATTATTTAGTTTTATTTTAAGTTTGTTGAATTCATTTATTTTTGAATATCTTCATTATTTTAAAAGATATCCGTGTGTTTTGCTAAGTCAGTAATTCTACTTAATTTCTAACTCTACACTGATAATATGTATTTGTCAGTTGCGCTTTGACGTTTTTAGAAGAAAATCACATATTGACAGCAAAACGGCCAGTATTAAATTATCGAAATAGTATGCAACCTCGCTAAAATATTTAATTGGTACCTGTTGCAGTCGTAACTTTTAGACTGGGCACGATAAAAAAGGGGTTTAAAGACACAAACACAACCTGATTTAAAACATAGTGTAATCGATTCGACTCTCGATTCTGAGCAAACTACTTTATACTTACTTACCTTGTATATAGCTCTTGTAATACTTTGTCCTAAGAGTTATAAATAGAACAAAAAAAATAAGCCGAGCAGGTGTAGGCATTTTAGTGATGCGCTTTGGAGGTGTTTTAGCTGGACCTATTTAGGTATTTAATTTTTCCATTTCCATATTATCAAGTACGTAGGTAGGTACATATACTCAATTGTAAGTCAATCCAAATGAAGATTTCAAATTTTGAAAGAAATGAAAATGTATACAAAAGTGCAGGGTAAAAATTCAATTATATAATATAGTGAGCGGAAAGGAGCGTGCGAGAATATATGAGTGAGTGGACGAATTTTCAAATGAGGCTTTTGGTTTTTCAGACGTTTTTGTAGATGGAAGAATTTATACAATTCTGCTGTACTTACAAAAATAAGATTTATTTTGTAGTAAATTTCAATTTTCGTATTAATACCTTTTTTTATTAAGAACAAGTTGGTATTTTCTATTACGATCCCACAAATCTATATTTATAAACGGGCTTGAAGTAAATGCGCTGTACGAAATTATGTTGATCTTACATGATGCTCCTTTCTTACTCACGATTGAAGAAAAATGGTACAAGCGTTTGTCCTACGAGGAAGAGGACAAAATAATATTTATGAGAATTTCTACACAAAATATATCATAACCAGAAACGAACATCGCTCACGGAATATTAAATAACATTTACTCATTTAATAACAATAACAGGCTTATATAGTAGATTGTACGCCAAGAGCATAAAACTAGCCATTTTACCCAAGACGGTCAATAGGCACGGTGGATAGACTCGTCGAGGAGAAAATGGGTTTAATGCTCGAGTCTTACACTCTGCTTTTCACTTCGATGGCGAGGAAATTAAATATCAACAGTGGAAGCAATTGTTCACTTACTATGTACCTTAAAATAAGTAAGGATGTAATTGCGCTCACGAATTTGAATGAATTTCTTATTTGATCTCACACACAACAAAAAACCAGTATCAGCGAATTTCATCAATCTTCTGCGTTAATTAATTGTTTGAGCATCAACGTTATTGAGTGTGTTAAGGTTAAGGGAACAAACGAAAGGCTAATCATTTATAACTAGACAAATTCATCTCCCAACAATGTGCGAGTGCCAAAAAATGATAAAGAGTCTGCGACACAATCTGTGGCGGGTCTTGATGGAACGCGCAGGTGCTGAGAATAACCCCTTTTACGTCTGCCGATAAATAATTGCCCCCGAGTTTCTCCCTCAAATATCACACACAATTATCACTGAGTTGAACAATAGAGTCCCATGCCAAACACAAACTTTTTTGGACTGACGCCATGGAATGCGTACAGGTGGCTTCAGCGAAATGCGTGCCAAATCCATTTATAAGTGGTTCCAGTTATCTGAATGAAGCGTCAAAATCAGCTTCATTCACGATATATATTTAAATAAATAAACAACTGGTAGTAACTAATTGACACATTCTAGTGCTTTGATGGCATTAAATAATGATGCTGATATATTTAAATGTACCTACATGAGCGCAGTTTTACAATATCCATTGATCACTACTACTCTAGGCGACAATGTTTGTACTGATAAACATGAATTTTATGTTATTTGAAAACTCATTCCAAAAAAAAAAATTACACATTATTTTGTTCGTTTTTGGTTTGAATGTTTGAAGAGGATGATATGTTCATATACCAGGTAGTACTACTACGCACTGATGTTTGTCATACAACGTAAATGAAAACTACGATTATATTTCTTAGAATTCCTACAGGCATTTAGTAAATTTCCGGAATTCAAATCCATCTGCCAGACCCAATGGTTTACGCGGCCGCGCTTACTCCAGGGGTACGAAGCGTCCTTTTTTCCTTCTGAATCTTAATGGTGGAGACAAAACCCATGGCATGTTGTGACGGACCATACAGGTGGCATAACGGAGAGTGGGGCGCGGTGCTGGTATCGAGCGAGCGCGGGTCGGCGCGCGCAGCAGTGCACCTCTCGCGCGCCGACCGGCCGCTTGTCAGTGGTACTCTTCGCGAACCACCGCGAACATATCCCCAACATATCTTTATCGGAAGCAGTGCTGGAACCAGTCTTACAAAGACTTATCACATAAACTCGAACGAATTCGAAACGAGAGTTCTAGTGGCAGTGACTGTATTTTGTTTAAACTAATTAGCACTTTGTTTTTGATCGATTCGTGCTCATACTTATAGTGTTAGAGTATTTAGGTTAATAGTTTAATTAGAAAAATAATCCACACGTACCTACCTTTTTTTTCAGACTAAATGTGGTAAACACAGTTTCTGTGTTAGTTTGGTGTCTCAGTTGTATTATGATCTTGACACGTGCCTGGTTTTCTGTGTCAGAACTGTCAAGCGTCGTCATTACATTCATGTAATTAGTTGGACAATTATTATGTAACGGAATTACAATAATTACGGTGGTAACGATATACGAAGTAAGCCGGAAGTATTTCAAACATGATCGCGTGTGCGACATCGCATATTACCATTATAAACTTGTTAAAAATATACATAATATGACTTAACACTGGTTCAATGGAGTATAATCCTACTAATACTATTTAAAAAAAATTAGGACTGTTTCAGTTTCGTACACTTTTACGTCTAAAAGGTTGGATTTCAATTAATTTAATATATTGATAGATTTATATTACCGCGGATTTACATTTCAGCTCATCTGCTAAGTTTAGAAACCTGAAATATTGTACGCATATTTTTCATACAACGTACATGACTAAAGTTAGAATCTTTTAAGGTAAATATTTTTGGGATTTCCCATGATAACTTAGTAACATTCTACTTTAATGCAACTAATTGCAACTTAAGAACCATTTAAGTAAATAAAACTGTTAAAACTAATGGATCACACAAGAGAAAAGAGAAGCCACGTATAACTCGTAATAGCTTGTTTCAAATATTTTTTTCGGTTTATCACACCAGGATTGATTCCCTACTGACTTTTATGGAAAACGAAAACCGTTCACAATTATTACGACGTTAAAATCATTCCCCTTCAATAAATTGTCCCCAATCTTTATTCAAAATTAACATTTTAACATCAAAGGCATCGAGACACTGTAATACGATTGTCTTCAATTCGCCGTTTCATAGCGCATTAAACAGTAAAGTAATAAAATTAATGTCTCATTCTACGTAGCATCGATAGGTCATAATTCTCGTAGCCGTAGATCCTGGTGTAGCACTAGCTACGAGCTAGCTACGAACGCTAAGCGCTACGAATAACGATGTAGCTAACCGCATTGTCGCGCGCTTTAACAAATTTTGCTCGTAATATTTCCTGTATTTGTAACTTCTAATCACCACAGCTCGGACTCATTTATTACATTAGAGTCGTAATACCTGAGATTATGTATGAGTATCAAAAGCGGATAATATTATCCTATTTTAGTTGCGTATCTGTCATAGTTTTGTCAAAGGGGTACGAGTATTCTTGAAAGAGTTTTGTGACAATTGAATTTAGTAAAAGTATATACTTATGGTTATTTCTAAATTAAGTATATTACATACATACATACATATAATCGCGCCGCTTTCCCGTAGGGGTAGGCAGAGACCACTTCTTTCCACTTGCTACGATCCTTACATACTTGTTTCGCTTCGTCCACTTTCATTATTCCCTTCATACATGCTCTTCGGTTTAGGGTACTCTTGACCTGGCCTTTTTTCAAGACGTCCCTGATTTAGTCTCGAAACGTCCGCCTAGGTCTACTCCTTCCAACACTTTCATTCACTCTCGCCTCATACACTTTTTACGCCAATCGTTCTTCATTCATTATCTCGACATGGCCAAACCATCTCAGCATACCTTTCTCAATTTTTGTCTCTACATCTTCTTTCAGTCCACAACGTTTCCTTATCTCACTATTTCTTATCCTGTCATACTTTTTAACGCTCTCATCTCAACTGCATTTATTCTGCTTTCATGTTTCTTCTGCCATACCCAAATTTCACTTCCGTACATGAATATCGGAACCAACATATGCATGGGGGGGTGCATGCACAGCAAAACGAGCCTTGTTAGACACCTCCCGACTGTTTATAAAGGAGTGCAAAGCTTCATTCATCATGTTTCCTGCATTCACTCTTCTTTCAATATCACTCTCACGCTTTCCATCTCTTGTAAACTTTGAACCCAGATACACAAACTCATTCACCTGTTCAATTTGTTCATCTCCAATCACGATTTTGCGGTCTGTCACTGTCTCATCTCTTTCAAACACCATCACTTTCGTCTTCTTTACATTCATCTTCATTCCCTTTCTAACAAAAGCTCCACTCATAGCAGTTACCATCTCCTGCAACTCCTCGGCTGAAGACGCAAGTAATACTTGGTCATCAGCATAGAGAAAACATTTGACGAGTAACTCATTCATTCTCAACCCACTTTCATTCTCTTTTAAATCTGTCAAGCAATTGTTCATGAACAGATTAAACAGCCACGGTGACGCTACTAAGTATATTAAGTATATTACTAAGTATTAATAAGTATATTAATGCTAAGTATATTAAGTATATTATTATAAAGTATTGTTTACTTATATTTTTCAAATTGGTATATTTATAACGCGTAATACTTTATATAATACGACTATTAATATTGTTCTATTACCGTGTTGCAATTGTTTTGCGATGACCTGTCCGAACTATGCTCTTCACCCCGCATGAAAAAAGAATCGTTTATAGTTTCACGTGTGTTTGGTGTTTCTGTGTGTCTGCCTACATAGCTCCCTTGCGGACTTACTTAGGTTTTTTTGAGTCATGTTGCTCAGTCGGTAAAAATGGAATCAAAGTCAAAGCCAAAGTCAAAATATCTTTATTTAATTTTGAGCTATAACAAGCACTTATGAGAATGTCAAAAAAATCTACCACCGGTTCGGAAAAACTTCTATTGAGAAGAATCCGGCAAGAAACTCAACAAGGTAGGTATATAATGTTTTCACTGCTCATGCTCTAAAAGAAGGTCAATATAGACTTACGAGGTGGGAGTAAAGTGAGTACTTTAGTCCCTAGGGATTAAATTACTAATTATTTTTTTAATTTACTTCGAGTGACTTAGATAAACCCAAACAGCCAGTAATTGCTTAGTTTTTGGCATAAAATAAGATTGTGTGTGGATCATTTTCATGACGAAAATGTTACTTTCTTAGTCTACGTGGTCTTAGTTCTATGCTTTTTCCGCATAGAAGGTGGTGCCATTCTATTTATTCCAGTTTGTGTATGGACCAATTCGCCGATGCCGCCGATTCGTTTATTATCCGTCGTAAAAATATATAGATGAAGCCGTCCTGAAATTTCTTGATAATGTTAAAGAAATTGACATGCCGACAGTCACCAGTCGTGCCCACGATTTAAAAACGCCAACGCAATTTCATACATACAATAAAGCCTTGAAACAAGTTTATTGGGACATAATACGAGTACCTAATATATCTCAAAGGCCAACCATAGCACCGGAGAATCTGTATTACGAACACATAATTACATTTTTCCGTTTTCCTTTTCGATGGACATATTTTCAACGCCTGATCATCGGATGAACAAGATTATGAGTTCTATTATTTTAAAAACTAGGTCAAAGCATCTATTTTATGGTGTGTGCAAATTTTCTCACAATGTTTCCCTTCTACGTAAAGTTTATATTTAATAAATTTCAAATGAAATTTCGCACATATATTTTGAAAAACTTAGAAATGGGAGCCCGGCCTTCAATCCGCAATCCTTTGCTTGAGAGGTCATAGATTATTATACCACTAGGCCACCACGACTAAAAGCTAGCTACTACTAAGCTACTAGCTGTATGACTTACTTATGATTAGGCTACTTTTGATCCCAATATTTCGACTAAACTTAAATATCAAAATGGTGGAAATCCTGCTCGCTTAACCATTTAGACTGAAGTATAGAAGTTAAAAATTAAACATGGTTTTAAAAAATCTGAATATAGTTATGACGTATTAAGATGAGAGTACGAGAGTATCGTAATCTATAAAACCGTTTTCTGTCCTGTGTTTTTAGCGTGGATGTTAAAAAAACAAAAGTTCAATAGGCTTTTTACGAAAGGATTCCAGCCAATTTGCTGCTCAAAGTTTTTGTAGGCACGCCTTTGTAACCCTTACACATTCATCATGGTCTTAGGTACATGTTATAAAAAGATAAACTTGCTAGGAAAATGGCCGTTGTATTTTTTCGCTTCAGCGATGTCGGGTCTTACTAGCTTTGCATCGCATAAGGTCAATGCCCCTATCTTTCATACTCGTTACTATGACGTGGTCGCCTAACTTTAACCTTAGTATGTGCAGCATCAAAGGAAATCCTAGCTATACTCGTACCTACTTAAGTTCATTTGTCAGTTTTAGGAAGGATATCCCAAATAACTAGTGTTTTTTGTTTGTTACGATGAGCAGAATTTCTCGACTAAATTTCTTTCGTAGCCCGAAACATATCGAGCTAAACTCGATTCAAGACGTGAGTTATCTGGATTTAATTAATTAAACATTGTGAGTCTCACGGTAGTTTAATTTTTAAACGCTGTTTTTTGTCGAAAAACTTCTCTTTAGCTTGGTCTTCTTTATTTTCTTAAACGTTAAAGTTATGCACATCAAACTTGACTCACAAGAGAACAATAAGTCTGTCAAAATTGACAAGATGTATTCCTCAATTACACCCACGAAATAAAAGGCACCCATGAGAACAACGGTAATTTTGCGCAACACACTCCACCAAATAACCTATTAAGGTACAATATTACCTACATATTAGAGACGGAATGAAAATGTTCCCTGGTAATTATGGAAGAATCAAACGCTGTTTGAGCCGAGCGCTTTTAGGATTATATAGAACAAAGATAATTAATACGAGGAATATTGATTATCGTTTCGGTAATTGTTTTTTGTTGAATTATAACGTAGACGACATGTTGTGCTTTTGACGAGACAGAGTGTATTAAGATTATCCTTGTGAGTTCTCGCGTACTTTATAAAGAGCACATTAATTGTAAGAATAAGCGATCGATTTATTCGTAGCTTCCCTACGGCTTACTGTGACGATATACAGTGTATGTATCCGTCTTAAAAATACATTTGTACCAAATTATTGTATAAAGCTACTCATCGAACATTTTACAGAAAATGAATAAGACAAAAGCGCAAAATGTTGACAAAATTAAATCGTGCTTTATGCCCTAGTTAAATTAGCATTCAGGTGAGTAACGACGCTTATAAAAGTAATTAATTGCAATTAATCGGTGGCAATTTTAAAGTTTCACCCGTAGTCCCTGACAAAAGTCGATCGGTTTCTGGATCGGATATAACGCCCTGGCGCTAATGGTACCATCCCGAGGGGGGAAGGGGGGTTTGATTGATGATCGATTGCCGGAAAGCTGATATAATTAATGCTGGTTGATCCGACTGCAGACAATTATAAACCCCTATTAATCTGACCTATACACCTGGTAATACATGAAGTACACCAAGCTTGGGCCTACAGGACATAGAAACCTTTTATTACTATATGATTAATAATAAGTTTAGGTTAGTCTACAATTGTAGCTAGAACGGTGACTATTGAAAATGCGAAAGATTATAAGTACGTGTGTGTGTGGCTTTCTTACTCCTTAATGCTAAAACAAATTGATGGATTTTAATGAAATCTTGGTTGATTGCTGGACGGCAGGAATAGCACATTATTTAGCTACTTTTTATCCCGATATTCTAATGGGCTCCATGTAAATTCACAATAATCTTAACCACTGACTCTAGTGACATAGAATTCTGAAAGGGTTGATCATCATACTACGTAAATGAAGACCACGATGTAGCTGTAAGGAATTCCCGTGGGACTTTAGTAAGATCCCCGAATTTAGAATCAACCGCCACATTTAATAGTTCATACATGCGAAATAAGTAAATACTAGTAAATCATATTTTCATCTTATTTCTTAGGGTTCCGTACCCAAAGGGTGAAAAGGGTACGGGACCCTATTTCTAAGACTCCGCTGTCCGTCCGCCTGTCCGTCTGTCTGTCCGTCTGTCACCAGGCTGTATCTCATGAACCGTGATAGCTAGACAGTTGAAATTTTCACAGATTATGTATTTTTGTTGCCGCTATAACAACAAATACTAAAAACAGAATAAAATAAATATTTAAGGGGGCTCCCATACAACAAACGATTTTTTTACTAATGTCTAATGTTAGATAGATAATAGTAAGAGACCTTCGTGCGCGAGTCCGACTCGCACTTGGCTGTATTTATAAAATTTAAATTTAAATCGTTTATTCTGCAAGTAGGCCGCAAACGGCTCTTTTACACGTCATTTTGTTAAACTTCCAGCGCTTTTTTTTAGCGTTTTGTTCCCGATAAGGTATTCGTATTATAAATTTGGTTAAATCAGCCGTATAATACTATATTTTGGTAACTTTCAAAGCAAATAATATTTAAATTGAATAACTCGAAGCGTTATGACCTGTTAACGGATATAGCCGTACAAAACTAGCAAAAAATAAAATAAAAAAGTGACAACAATTAAGGGCTGGCGACTTTCGCGTGTTTCTTTTGATACTCTGTCACGAACTTCTTTTACAAAAAAAAGTTAAAATTGATTAGCCTTTGTAGCTTACCCTTTAACTCATAGCGTATTTAATTCGTTTTCAGCTCTGTGTATTATGTAATACCGTATATAGGAACTTCTTAACATCCAAGAATGTTCATTAGGCATGCCTTTAACGGCATACAATACGTGTACGCGTGTGTATGCGTGTGATACACAACATTGTGATGGACTTATGGTATAATAACATTCCAAGCTGACTTTGTAGTAAGCATTATAATGATAAAAACATAGTTGACACAAATTTAATCCAAATAATAGATACAAGTCTTTTGCTTATGATCAAGGGGCGGAATTTCTCATAGCAAAAATCAAACATCAAAGGGGATTGAACATAAGTTTTATCGACTATTCCAGTTATCGATGTAATCGAATCGACTCTTCTTGTTATCGCCTTTGAACAATATTCTGTAACATTTGACCTCTTTGATAAGCGACTTTCATCTCCATATTAAAATAAAATAAATCGCGTCAACGTCACATATTACCTATGACATTAAAATGGTTAATCCTAAAAGAAAAACGATTGACAAATGGATTAAAAAACATCCCTTACTTATTTAAAATGAAGATTCTTCAACGATATACTGTTCTAAATGTTAAGTTAATTTAAAGCAGCTGAAGCTCTTTATATTTTAATTTCCTGTTTTATTAATTACTGAAATATTTATTGATAGTCGATAAAACTTATGTTCAATTCCTTTGAAATTTGATTTTTGCTATGAGAAATTCCGCTCCTTACTTATGATAAAGGTGAAACACAGAATTACCTAGTTCAGGTAGACGTATTATCATATCACAGATTTTAAGAATTAATTATGTAAAAAAAAATATTTGTAATGTTGTAGAAATAGACCCCGTTGCAAAGTTTCTGAATACTCACACAAACAGTAACAGAAAAAGTTAAAATAAAATCGAGAACTCGTATCCTACTCGTATTTGTTGTACGTGTATTTCATCATTATAAGTGTCATGAAAAGATTCCAAACCTTTGCTTCTTTCAGCTTCATTTTTCATGTTATCTGAAACAGACTATAGACGAAATAATTTTAGGACTATTAATTATCACTACTTATATTTATATCAACAAAATTGTTTCGTAAAATTAATTATTTAAAAGCCCTAAATTGAATTAAAATATTCAGCCTAAAATCGTCCCGGGCGGCTCAAATGAAAAGCATTCAGCTCACAACTTCCAGAGTATGATCCGCTATTTTATCAGTCAATAAACCATTCTTATTCTTATACCCTGTTTAGGTAATAAAACAACGGAGTAAAGCTTATTAGGTATGCATATAACTACTGTGAAATATGCAGATACAACATCTCATACGATGAACTAAAAACAATTACTTTGCTCACCCGCAGCCTCAATAAAAATTAAATTGTTTTAGTTCATTGCTATGGACCTCCGCAAAGTAACACCTAATTCAATAAACTCTTTAACATCTCGTACTTCTAACAAAAGACCTAGGCTTAGATTAAAGTTTAATTAAGTATTACTGTTCGTATGGTCTATTTTCAGAATAAAATTGATTATATATACTTACTTATTATCCTGCTCGATATTGGCAAATATCGGACATTGAAACAACATTGGGGCAAGTGAATAATGCACCATGCTTGTCAAATTTTGCGATATCTAATCACATTTCATACTTGCGCTCTAAGTCTTATAGATAAAAGTTCGTATTCCTAAAAAAACATTATTGTTTAGTTGTATACCACAGGTACTCATTTTAGCGCGAACAAAAAATCCTTAAAACTATGCATAACCTTAATTTTTTACCAAAGTTTTCACCACGTAATTAACGACTTCATTCAATCTCATTCTATAATCACTCCAAAATTATAACGCTCAATGTTGAAGTCAAAGTGGTAACTGCAATGAACGCTCGCCGATTTTCAATCAAGCTTTAAAATTACGGGTTGACACTTTTGTTTTTTTTTTCCTCATTAACGTGCTGGATCACAGCTCTTGAAGCACAATGCTTTCTACGGGCCATATCGCTCCGGGCACCAGCTAACGAGTTCTGGCTGAATGTAGACCAATGCCGGTTCTTGTGGGCTTCAGGCATTGTCGGTATGAATGAATGCCTGTAAAAAAATAATATGTCCTCAGACTGAGCGCTGATTTTCAGTGACGCGTTGAATTTTATGATTCTTAGAGGGCGTCCGGGAGAATTGGTGACTTGAACACCTTCTTTCAGAAGTGTAGCGAAAACAAATACATACTTGGTTAAAAGAACAGCTTTTATTTATACAGAAATAGGCATGGCAATACGCCTGATGGTAACTGAAGATGTGAACTGAGATGGAACACGCTTGTCTAATAAATGTTAGAATATATACTTTTATTACATAACTACTAGGTACGCATTTTAGTTGTTATTGAACATGTAATGTCTGTTGTGTAATAAAGAACGTAAATAACTAAACTTGTCCATTTCATATACTTATTGAGTGTTTAATTGCAGTCAATTCTAGTGATCGGATTGACTTGATATAAGGAATACATGTGCCTTAACAAGTTTAGCCAACAATAAGTTACGTCAGAATAAAGTATCTAGTATTTAAGACGGGAATATGATAATAACGGCCAGATTTTGACAATAATAAATCAATCGAATACCTAGTTGAACAATATAAAACGGGTGTTCCTGATTTTATTCAGTGTTTCGACCGTTCAGTATCACAAACCATACCTTAAAATTAACAAACTTTTTATTCGGTACTTTAAATGACTTGAAGCCGTAAATTAGACGTAGATGTCAAAAGAACCTTAATTAGAGAGGAAAATGTAAGCAGAACAACAGAAAATTCTACGAATCAGTAAATTCTCATTTGTAGGTGTACTTAATTGCTTTAAGGTTTTTTAAGCTTTCATTTATCTTTCCGTCACATTTAGTAAATGTAGGTACCTGTTTTTAAGGGAGTCTAATTTTAAAAGCCGTATTTATCCTATTTCGAGTAATCAGATTGATATGAAATTCTAGCAAAAAAAAGTTTATACTAAAAACGTGTTTTTAAGCGAAAACGTTTTTTTGCTACATTCTTCATAAAACATGAGCAACATTTTACGTTATATAACTGATCGAGAGCGTGCCGATAATCGCTCCTGTGATACTTGACGTTCTATACTATGTACATGATGCAGTAATTCAACATAATGATAATGCTGACCTGGCCACACAACGACCTAGTTTTTGTGATACAATTACATTCTTTTGGATTAGACGCGTCGATAAACTGTAGTGACTCGACGAAAATAATCGTGGAAAGCGGATTATTTTCATTCCTTTCGAGATGCACCAAAATAACAACAAATTGTAAATAGTTCTGGCTAGAGAATTAGCTTTTAAAAATGCATCTGCTTAATTGACATAACCTCTAAAAGGCTTATTCTTCTTAGTAATAATTTTCAATTTAAATATTTATCTTAAATACTCAATCATACGGAAGAAGAAAACTCACCTTATTTACAAAAATCTTACACGTAATGAAAGTTACTGGATGCCATTTTGCTCCGTTAAACTCCGAGTTCTGTTCCACAAAAGTTACATAGACTCATGTAGAGTGTATCCTACGTCGTAGAAGTCTACGAATATTCGCAGGCAACTGTTAATTAAATAAGTATAGGCTGGTTTATTCAAAACACTTCTTACGACATCCTTTCAAAATTGGTTCACAAAAATGCGAGTACAACTCCGTACTTTCTTCGCGTGCGTAGTTTAATTTGCTAAAAGCGAGCGTTTACGTCCCACGATAAATCCGTTAGCTTATGAATTTTATTAGTTTTTAGAGCTAGTCACACTTCGCGTGAGTTGCCGACACGTAATATAAGTTAGTGGCCACAAAGCGCGATAAAACTTGGCCGGTGGCGTTTGAAGAATTATCACGTTCGGAAATCGTCCCGAGTGATCGTGTATTGTGAGGTTCTCAAACTTTGCTAATACACTGCGATTCAGAGGTACCAGAAGTTTGAGAAGCTGATCTCAACTTTGTCGGTGCACGATATTGCTAAACCTTCAATTCAAGTCGGCATTCTACCTACGCATCCAAACGCGTGCTTATGAAATGAATAATGTAAAAAAGTCGCAATGCTACGTCACGTAATATAAGGCGTCAATTTTCTTCATAACGGCATGAAACAACAAAATATTAATATGTCCTAAATAAATTATAATTCCTGGTAAGCAAACGTAACAGTCATGTTCATGGAATTACTCATACCATACATTAACAATAAACGTGGACGTCGAGTGTGTATACAAAATTAATGCCTTTCAAAATTTCTATTTGTAACTTTACCTTTTGTGAACGCGGACCTCTTTAAGTACGCGAGCTCATTTAGTAAAGTGCGGGCTGAATTTGGTTTCTGTTTGTACAGGTTTGTGTGCTCAAGTAGAAGTGAAACAACGTGTCTCGGGCTTAGCTAACACAAAACACTGTGTTGACAAACTACTGGGTCTCATAAGTCAAGTCGCTATGACTATGGCAATATTCTCGGTATTATCTGAATAACTAAAAAGGTTAACTTACTAATTCTTACTAATCTTTACATCCCAACATCTTTTTCAATTTATCAATAAATAAACAAAATCTGTTTTTTATGTATTTACTACAACTGTAGACAACTCAAAGTCTTGGAATTATTAAATAATGATGTCAACTTCTCTATTGATACCAAAATAACGACCATGAGTAGTTTAACAAAAATATAATGTAGAATTCAAATCGATTTAAGCACTATTTTTTTAATGGCCCCGTTTTTTGGTTGATTGTTTAATACTTGCTTAAATAAAAAAAGATAAAAAAAATTACCGACTGACTGAAACAGGAAAACAGAACTTTAGACAAAATTTGACTATTTCACAATATTCAATTTTCTACGGGATGTAGACCGTAATTACTTTTAGTGAGCTCCCAATGAGTGTACCCTTCGCAAACATTTGTAAAGGAATCAGCCGATAAGCGTTACAAACTATTAAAATTATGACTACCAAGCGCGTTTTGATATGAGTTTTTTCAATATATGACTCTCCCAGCTAACATTTTGAACATGAAACCACCGTGAGACTCACTCATATTAAATATATTGACCCGGATAACTCACGTCTTCAATCGAGTTTAGCTCGACATGTTTCGGGTTAATCCGTAGCCCTTCGTCTTCGGAGCAACGCGATCAGCGGCTGCTGCAACACACGCACTGCGCGCCGCCGCTCTGCTCGCGCGACTACCCGACGAAACTGACACCGGCACACAACTACCCGCGTTTTAATAATCATTTTCATTACTACTGTCAATTAACTTTCAGCTGTTAACAAAACGGTGATCATTTGATTAAGACTAGCACCACAAAGATTTATATTGGGCACATTCAGAATATTTGAGATCGTACTAAATGTATTAGAAATATTTACAGAGTCGAGAGATTCATCTGATCTATCCAATCTTCCGGACCCACCTTTTCGACAGAGGGTATTCACCCTTTTCGATTTATTGGACCCATGATACCCATTGAATTTACTGTATTCTATTCATGTGAGGCGTTAAGCTCTTAAGTTTACAATATTTACTTAAGTTTACTTTAAATTACGAGTATAATGGACACTTTCAATGTTAAAGAAAAAAAATCTGATTAGTCGTACTTTTAAAGAGGCATAGCATCATAGAAATGTATTTGATAATGGTATTATGCAAAGGATCAAAAACAGGGGTCTCTTCGTCTTTTGTTTTGGGAATACTTGTGTTGTTGTTGGCAATGGGAACATAAACCCTTTGACATTATTCATTGCCTGCAAATTATTGCCTTCTCCGCCTGACTCACCTGAATAAATTTCGCCCCTGCCACATAAGTCATTCCACCATGGTCTCAAGGAAATAAAGATTGATAAATTGTCACCTAAAAGGTGTTAAAAGACGAATACCGCCACTGAACGTAAAAAAATAAGAGACGATTTAGATGTCTCATAAGAATGCTCAAAGGCTTCCGCGGAAGGCGAATGTTGGGAGAAAAGAGACGGCCTTTGTTCAGACGATATAAAGGCTGACAAAAATGATGTAGGAAGTAGATCTTGTAATAAAAAAATCATTGGTTTTACGACTGAGATAGGAGAGAGCCGAGTTACGAGTACTAATGGAAATTTAATGGTCGCTTGTGGTCTCGTACTGCATACGTAGTGCATCTTCTACGACAGTAAAAGGTTTAAATGGTTATTTTCTTTGAGCCTTCTTGTTTTAAGTATCTTCTTTTATTTTGCATGGTACAGTCAGCGGCAATAGTAGCTGATGGGACGAAGCATTCAAAATTATATAACGCATTTCTTTTGGTATAAATGTCTGCTAGAAACCTAGTGTGTAACCTTTTAAAAATAAATATAGTATTTCAAAATAGGTATTAAATGATCGTGACTACTATTAAAGTTAAAATTACTACTATTATTACTACTACTACGTCCAAACATTTTCTTAGTATTTATTATGTTATGTGAACAAACCTCAAGCAATAAGAACATGAATGTGTATTACCACTATTCGTTCCCCTAAAAAAATACTCATTTATTTTATATCTCGCAGAATCCAACATTCAGTGATTCTTGTTGACCCCATTTTCTTTCCGGCCCTGCTTTGTTATTTGTTATTTCGCTCATTCTCTCGCCTTCGTGATACTTGTATACTTTTTGTTCGCGCATTTTCAAAACACATTAACTTGAATTTGATCTCACCGAATCATTCTTTAAACCTCTTCTTAATCCGCTTATAACAAGTTCTTGCAAAAGTTAGTAAATAAACGAATACTTTTATACTTATTACTACACTTAGTAGCTTAAAATCATTATTAAAATAACTTCAAAGTGTGTATCTATGAGTAACACTCCATCGACTATCGGTTACCTTCCGATGAAAGAGTATGTAAGAAAATTGGGTATCTCATACATAATTTTGACCAGAATATAGCTAGCTAGCTAGTTAGCTTCTCTTCACGTAATCTCCATTAGCGCTGCAGAATACTTTTTAAACAGAGTTTTTTCAACAGACGACGGAAGCTTAAGCCACCACCAAAATTTATCCCATTTATCCTCAGAAATGTGGATACAGTCTGACAAGGATCCTGTTCTGGTTAGAAAAGAAAAAAAAAGGTAAATGTCAGCAAAGAGACGGGTCAGTACGTCCCTACGGTGGGGAATCAAAGCGTATAGGGTCAGCTACGGCCGGATAAAGGGACCATTTAAACCCTACTGTCGAATCTAAGTGTTTAAAATTTTTGAAGATTCCAGAACCAGTTCTGCATAATTAATTTTAATCGACTACTTACTCACCTGGAGGGGAATCTGGCAAAACCAACCGATTATAAATGGATACCGGTTAATTTTTTTGTTAGCTGTAATTTAACCATTACTGGACTGGCCAAAAATACACTCGATTTAATCCATTGAAATGCAGTCTGTTTATAGATTTGTCTGCCTATCTGTCAAAACACCTTTCGTACGAAGTGCGTGCAAATATAAAGTTGAAATTAATAGGAAAAGTAAAGACAAAAAGCTTCTAAGACAGAACTTTTTTAAAATGAACTATGGAAATTAAAACTAGCTAAGTTAAGTTTGATTAACATGGAATTATAAAGAGCTTGTAGGCGAATACAGCGGGTATCAAACCAAAGTAATGAATCTGTTATATAGTGTAGTAGTATTAAGTAATTGTGCTTCTACGATCATGAGCATAAATTTATAATAATAGATTGTACAACAAAAGCATAAAGCGAGCAATTTTACCCGTGACGTTCATATAGCCACCCGAGCCGGGACGGCGAGGGTGGATAGACACGTCGAGGGGAAAATGGGTTTATTGCTCGAGTTTTACACTCTGCTTTTCACTTTGATTGCCAGGAAATGAAATAACAACTCTGGAAACTTTGTTCACTTACTAGGTACCTTTTATTTTTCATGCATTGCTAAATAGTGATAAAATATTTAGTTTTCTTGATTAATTTTGATATGTTTGATTGATTCTTTTAGTTTTATAGCGATTAATAATTATTAAAAAAATATTATAGAATCTTTTTTGTTTGTGGCTGTTTGCTGTTTGCTGTGGCCTAATTGCCTTGGTCTTAGACGAAGATTTTACTTTATCCACTAGAGCATAAAAAGTCATCTTTTGTCACCTAGATTCAGCATAAACACGAACTTTTACGGGCATGAGAAGTGAAAACTTTTTTCTTCTGTATACCTACCTAAAAATCACAAAGTGTGTATTTCCGTTTGAATCATGAAGCGTACCTACTGAAGCGTATTTAGATTTATGATAACGTTTTATTTTTAATGTTCCGGGGAAGGGCATAAATCATTTTCCATGACAAACGAGCACAATAAGAAGTTTAAGAAAACAGCCATCAACTTAAATGGCCCGTTTGGAAAATAGGCAAGTTTTTGATATTCCGTTGGTTAAAAATATAAACTGTACGATAAAAAAAGCTTAACATTGCTTTCTTAATTTATTTACGATTGCCTAAATTTATTTCAAACCTTACGCGTGTTTCTACGTAGCTTTTTGAAATTGTAGAATTTTTATCTTAGAATGAAACGCATGGAGTAAAATGTTTGAAATTACATTTTCCTCAAAAAGCCAAACTGGGAAAAAAGGGGTGCGAATAACGAAGGAAACGTTGAATGAAACGGGCATGACGTGACGGTACGGGCATGTATGGGTAACAGTCGCGCACACCCGCTTAATCAAATGATTTCTTTTGTAAAATGATGCAAACTTTTTTTACTATTCTTTTTGCTAGCTGTACTTAAATTGCCATTTTTACGTACAAATAACACATTTCAAGTCACTGAGACTACCAGTAGGCGTTTGCCTGACACAAGAGGTAAAATATAATAAAATCTTACTATTGCGTAAACCAAAATATCGCTGTTTTCACTTCAAACTAAACTTCATCTCATTTAAAAAAACTTAATGAAAAATTACACCTCGTGCATGGTCTTAAAAAATTAACATTATTTAATGACTGCGGCAGTCTTAAGTTTTTTCTTGTCGAAATACACCTCAGAGAACGATCTTGTCACAATTGCTTTTGTTCCCTTCCATTTCATTAAAATTTAACGCCATTTTCCTGTAAAACTTTTTCGCACTGGTCTCGTTACAAGATAGAACAACGTTAAATATTTAATTCAAGCTATCTTGGGTATTGAAATAATATTATAGTGGAGTCTTTCCCGTTCTCTTGGGGACCGATTTTAATCATTTACCATTCGACAGCGGTGCAAAATTGTACAATATTTTAAATAGGCTAGTAGAAAATTACTATATACATTATTTCCTTGACACGTTCATTATGTAATAATCATAATAATGATAATAATAATAATGATTTATCAATGATTTATTTTTTATTATTTGTGACTCTCGGTAGAACCCTATTGCATTAATCATTTGCCACACATCAAAAAAATGATCGATAACAGCAGCAGAGGCTCCCTACGACAGGATTCTACAGAGTGTCACATACGAACTTCTCAAGGTACCATCAGCCAAATTAGTGGTCTATCAATTATTAAACAACTTCCTATCAAATGAAAATGTCGCTAAAGTCGAACTTTCAAGTTGACAGACACATCTATTTGGCATTATTGTTTTATGACATGCAAACGATTATCAACTTTAGGGTGGTAGACCACATATTAGGCTGATGGTACAATCCTGCCAAGATGCCGAAAATTCAATGTAGCCTGCATTTCTTTGTTCTTTTTATTACGTACTCTAAGGATGCACATTCGGAGCCGACTAAGTTCTTCGGAGTCGTAGTGTCAAAACACAACATTAACATACAAGTTACTTGTAGATAACTGATTAAACTTAGACACGGGCAACTCAAAATAAAGCTAACAAACAGAGTTAAATTCGTTAGAATAAAAAAAAAACTTAATATGGACGAGTACGAGCACGTGATGTGTAATCGAATCGGCTTAGAATCACTACTTCTAAACTTTAAGCAAATTTAGGAAAAAAATGCAATATTAAAGTGCCACGAAATTCCACCGTGCTTAATTAATCCCCCAACATAACTCAAGTGCTGTTTTCTCATAATTAAGAACCACATAAATTTTACCGGACAGAAAAGAAAATTTATAGCGGAATTCTGGAAAAATATTTTTCTTTACGAGTGTACCGAGAGCGACGCAGGTGGTGTTTTCGAGGTGGCTGAGAATATTTCAAAAGTGTCTTTGTGGTAAATCATTTTCTGTTAGTACCTAATTTTTAGTTTTTGGCAAGGGTTTCACTCCATCTAAAATGACGTTGGAGCAATCTACTTTAACGGCTGAGTGAGACACATTTGAAACTACTGCCGACTTATCTTTGGGTATCCTCAATCATTATTCACCAATGCAGAAAGTAACCCTTTTTCAATCCACCCCATTTCTTCCGGTCATGCCTTCGCATCCAGTTATTTCCAGCCACTTTAACAAGGTTATTTGTCCATTGCATCCGTTTCCTGTTTCCATTTATGTGTAATTCAGGCTCTCACTCAATTTTTATTCCCCGTATTTTTTTTCAGTTAAAAATAATTTATCTCCACACGTAAGCCGTCGTAAACTTGACCCACTGTAAATAAAACTTTGTTCTATTAATTAAGCCATCATTGCACTCGACTCATCAAGGAAACCATCAGAGCGTTTATTGTGAAAAGGTTGTACTGGTCGAACTTGCAGCGTTTTGCCTATTAATATGTTTTACAGCTACATTGTGTCCATAATGATTGATATTACAATCCCAAATAGCATGATAGCATAACCACTCTTAATAATTGTCAGAAAAAAATAACATTACATTGCAACAACAAACAAAACGTTCGTTTGACCATTCCAGAGATCAATAAATACCCATTTTTAAACCAGTCACATACTTCCTCTGACAAACAAGCGAGGCTTTCGCACGTGTCCTTTTTCCATGGCGACGTTTTAAATTGTGAAGCAACGCACTCACAATCATGCAGCTCCGCTCCGCTCACACGCACAAAAGCTAGCAAGTTGTTCATAGAAAGGCGTGTTTCCGCAACTAATGTAATTAATTTGCCGTACGCAGTTCCGAGCTCGCACGTTTCATAGCAGCGTGGAATAAAATATTTTAGATAGTAGATAATATGTTTAAGAATGACCTGCACCCATCTGTTTAATGTTAAAAAACATTTTGTAGCAAATTTAGAAGCTTTAACAATAAATCGCGAAGTCTAATTCTTGGCCATACTATGAAAATCAAGAATGAAAAACTCTACAATAGTCATTCAAACCAAATATTTTGCAGGCAACCCTATGGTGTTTACCATAAAATATCGCTTTTTTTACTCAGGAAACGTAAAGTAACAAAATTGCAAGCGACAGCTAGTTGGAAATAAAGTAAGAAGTTACTGAAATTACGTTTAAAATTTTACATATGAGCGAAACAGGAAAAATCAACTTACACGGCCAGTACTCGTAAATAAGGAAATAAAACTCCCGTTCACGGTAAGATTAATCATGATAATATTTCGCTATCCTCAGTCTCCCGTGAACAGTAACATCTGGGGGAACATTTGAACGTCTGCCAACAGCTGCATTCCCTCTGCCTTTTCGCGGTAATAATCTACAGTCCATTTCAGGCGCCATCCAATGTTGTTGGCCAAATGTTTGGAACAAATGTTTGACGTATTTCGTTGGGATTTATGAGGCGTGGTGATTGTCGGGCCGATTTCCTGATTATACTTTGTTTTTTTAGCATTAGAAAGAAGGTAAGCGATCTTGACGTGTCTTTTTAATGAAAAACACTTGAAAAAAATTTCACAGCTAATATGTTACAATTTAGCAACGCATACGACCATACATGCTTTTGGTATCATAAGTAATAGTTACTGTTTTTTTAAACGTTTTTCAATAAAATGGCTCGTCAAGATTGTTTACCCTTTTTCTAATGCTAAAAAAACGGAGTATAGATAATGAGGATTTTCTGGTAGGTGGGTCATCGCTATGGCGTTACATCAGTACGAGTATCGTGAGATCAGTTTGAATTGGGTATAGTAAAGTTGACAATTATACCTCAGTATTACGATACTAGCGCCAACTAGCATCACAGAAATTCTCATTGTGAAATAGCTACAATAGGTGCACGTACATACTGTGTCAAATGCGCCGATGATTGGTACATAATAAAATTATGTTGGAAGTAGGTACTGTCAGTGTAGAAGTTCGATATCTCACAAGATCTGACCCAAATAAACATAATATATTCTAAGTTGATGATTTTGAAAGCAAAAACTTTTTAAAAGTTGAACAACTATTAGATCTACAAAGAAATACATATTTTACAATGATACTTTTAGTTCGTTTTTTTTTTGCTCTCCAGAACCTATATTTTAAACACAATATATGCCGTCAGTAACCTTTAATCCCACCGCAAAGCAGCCAATATTTAATATTTAACTCATTTGCATAACACATTTCATATTCTTTAGCAATACCTAAGAGGCTATATCAAATGAGGTTTTCTTTAAAAACATTCTCCACGGGGTCTTACAAATCCAATTACTGTTGAGCAAAAGTTTTGGTCGGTTTTGGCCGTATTCCAGGCGTTTCAATCGTTGATTGCCATTCCGAGGACCTGCTTTGCGTCAGGCCATTGGCACTAATTTGGAGGTGCCGTGAGAGGCACGACAAATACCTTTTGATTAATTTGGCACCAAGTTGAAAACGAGGACGATTTGGACGACGACTTCTGAATTGGAATTTTTCAAATTATGTAACTGATTTTTCTTATTGATAGCACTTAGGCAGGACTTTTTAACGCGTTTGACTTGCGCTTAAAACAACACATACGATTATGAGTTTTTTACACCAACATTTTTAACTACTTACATTGTCATTGGATTTATTTACATATTAAATTTCAAGTCGATTGGGTCACTGAAAATAGGGTGAATATAACTGAAACAACAAATCCAAAGTATTCCTACTTTTTTTTAATTATTTTTTTATTCGACTGGATGGTAAACGAGCAAGTAGGTTTCCTGATGGTAAGAGATCACCACCGCCCATAAACATCTGCAACACCAGGGTATTGCAGATGCGTTGCCAACCTAGAGGCCTAAGATGGGATACCTCAAGTGCCAGTAATTGCACCGGCTGTCTTACTCTCCACGCCGAAACACAACAGTGCAAGCACTGCTGCTTCACGGCAGGATTAGCGAGCAAGATGGTGGTAGCAATCCGGCTGGACCTTGCACAAGATCCTACCACCTGCAACTACGAGTAATATACGTTATGTAGATGCTAGATACCTCTACTACCAGATGAAGATAAGAAGGGACCTTATAGCCTATAGATTATTTGTGAAAAGTACCTACTCGTATTGAATTATTTTCAGCTATTTTATAACAGTCTTATTATTTAAAATACCTAAGACATTTCTTTAGAAGCAAACAAACCACAATATACTAGTAACTAAACTAATCTAGGTACGTGTCATTTTTATTTATTCAAATACAACATATGTCTCTTGTCAAAACAAAAAGGAATGTGATGTGTTACTACCCTTTGTGTCACTATAAAAGGGATAACAAATTACGACCATTACTTATCATAAGAACCACTTGTACTGTATTTTTGCGACGAACCTATTCGGATGGGTTTATAAATGTTTATCGAAAACCGATATGTGCCCTACTTGTGTCTTTAGGTCGTACGTTACAAACACTAGATAAGGGTTTTTCTTATGGAGAAGCAAATAACTATATTTATCATATAAGACATGGTTACTCGTTTACTTTTGTAGAACAAATATTATAGGAGCATTCAGTGGATCTCTGTTTACTGTAACACAAATTGAGCTTAAGCTAAACATAGTAAAAACTTAGCAATATTTGATATATCTTTGCTTTGTTTATTTCCATTTGGACTAGTTGTTATAAGGTATCTTAACAACTAAAAAACCTCATTTTGATTAGGTGCCTTGCTTATTTAATCCCCGATGCAAAAAGAGGGGTGTTATAAGTTTGACCAATATGTGTGTCGGTGTGTCTGTGTCTGTGGCACCGTAGCTATTAAACGGGTGGACCGATTTGAATGTGTTTTTTTTATTTCAAATCAGGTTTCCTAGCGATGGTTCTTAGACACGTAACGTCAAAATCGATTAGGCCGTTTTTGAGATATTGATTACTAACTACGTACCTACTCATGCCACAGTGACATAAAAGTTTTTTGTTGATCATTCACTGTCTGGTAGTTTACACACGGTATTAAAAACAGAACAAAGTACTCTATCAAATATTTAATTTAAGTCATTTAAAAAATAAATGATTCACTCAGGCGGTAGATACATTGCGGAGGTTAAACTTGCTTATGTATAAAACCATGATTTTTCATGTTACGACATTTTTAATTACCTTTTCAATTTTAATACTTCGATTTTGTTGAACAAGCGTATTGCTAACAAAAAAATCTAAAAAAAATGAAAATTTACCGCTTTTTTAACATCTTTACTGCTATTAAATATATTGACCCGGATAACTCACGTCTTAAATCGAGTTTAGCTCGAGTTCGTCGGGTGGTCGCGCGAGCAGAGCACCGGCGCGCAGTGCGCGTGTTGCAGCAGCCGCTGAGTCGCGTTGCTCTGAAGACGAAGGGCTACGGATTAGCCCTACGGGTCAATATATTTAATATGAGTGAGTCTCCCGGTAGTTTCATGTTCTTTACTGCTCCATTAATTGTACACACATATCTCCTTATTTAATACTTATCTTAGTTTTCACGTTTAGAAATATCGTTTACTATAGTTCGTGTGCCTATGCCTAAAATTACACAAATACGTGTTCCATAAAAATATTCCTTTATACGATGTCAAAGGCATTCCACGTTGGCAAGCCAGTCACGTTTCACCTTATAGGCGTCCTTCATTTATTTACTTGGTGCCAAAGAACGTGCGGTTTTAGCACCCTATTATTTTATAAGCGAGAAATTCATAAATCGTAAGTTTTTGCGCGTCGTCGAACGCGAGTAATTATGTTTTCTCCTTAAAAATTTCAATTCAATGTCGCTTTCGATCGAACCAGTTTGGTATTATTTAAAATCAGTTGTAATCATTATTTACTTCGTGAACATGACTTTATACAATTTACATTTTTAATTAAATTAACTATGCTTACCACATTTCGAGTCTGTTTCCTTAATTTATTTTAAAGCGAAGCGGTGGTGAAGCTCAGCGCATCATTTCCTAACATTAATTGATCCTATTTCCTTCCCGCGCCGAGTGACGCCTTCCACCTCTGAGTTCACTGCTCACGTGGAATCCAATAAGAACCGCTTAGCTGCCTTACATTGGAATACGTAAACATATCTTAAATGTACTTCAAAAATGACATGCCCTTAGTGTCTTCTAGTTAATGAATCACCAGTCTAAATAAAGAATAAGGCTTACGTGTTCCAAAAAAGGTAATCCCTGTCCATTTTCTTCACCCTGACGCTGATCTGGATATAAGTCAACTTATTTCCAAACCAGTGGTACAAATTTTTATCTTTTACAGGAAAGTGATATAAGTGTAATAAAAAATATATGTATTTTTGGATTGAAATTATTGATTTAATTCCGTCGCAATTCAAACTTTACATAAAGTGATAAAATCAAAAAAATATTGAAAATGATAAAGTAAATGAACTGAAAAGAACAATGATGTGAACTGAAAGTGATAATGACATTAAACAGAACTGTAAATGATGCGGACGTTTCGTGTGGAAAGTGTAAAAAAGAAATCGATATGGGATGACTCAAAGTGTAAAATGTTATGTGCAACCCATTTTCCGACCCGGAGATGATGCGCGAATTTCACGACAGTGCTGGGGCAGGTCCAGGCGGCGCGATGGAGGAAAACGAGGGAGACGAGAGTGGGGGTGCCGAGGTCGATATGGACGACTGCGGCTCCCTCGCACTGCCGCCCGACCTGCCCCCCTACTCCGGCGACTACATCATCAGTGACTATATGGAGCGTCTCGGCACCCGCCTCAATATCCTTGAAACTGAACTCAAATACGCCTGGAGAGCCCTCGATCTTCTCAGTCAAGAATACGTCAGAATGTGGGAGCGACTTGAAAGGCTTGAGGCTCTGCTTTCGGATCAACAGGGTGTTATTTCAACCTTACTTGACTTCTACACTTGTCGTGGCGTCACTTCGAGAGATCCTATGACAAGACTAGAGGTTATAAGAGAAATTTTAGGTAATGGAACGGTTGAGGATGGCATTGAAGAAGGATTGGACATAGGACGAACGTCTGTATTACTTGATCCAGAAGAAGAGGTAATGGAGTCTAATGAAGCATTTTACAAAAGTTTGAATCAAGCGTATAGAGATGATCTAGTTTGCGAAGAAACGTCTCGACCACCTTCACAGTTGGATATGATCTGGGAAGCACCCGAAGAACACGAAATGGAAATTATACCTGCAAGTTCAAGACAAGTGTACAGTGCAACAGATTACAAAGATTATCGTGGAATGCAGGGCGGATCCGTTATTAGCGAAAGAGATTTGGTACATTTATCTACATTAAGTACAATTGATCAAATCGCAGTAGAAAAATTACATGAATTAGATAGGCTGACAACACAATTACACAAAGATTCGAGAGAGTTAAAAGACTTGAAAACTAGAATTCTTAGTCCAGAAACAATGACATCCAAGCATAATATTATAGACATTGAAGCCAAAGCACTTGTTGAAGATGGTCATATAATTAATGAACAATTAAAGAATGTTTACTCTGGCGAAGAAAATTGGGGAATTAATGACGTTATGAAAAGTTTCGATGATTTTTTGTTATCCACGCCTAAAGATGCTATTGGAAGAGAAAAATCTCCATCTAGATTATCTTTAACTGAAACTTCTACAACTGATCGCACTGTCGATTATTTACCCCCCACTGTATCACCTCGTCGAAAATATGTACCAGAAAGAACGACAACAGAACCTTATACTACAGTAACAGGTCGTCTCGCATATAGTTCAGCGGTAGCAAATGCAGAAATAAATGCAGCTAAGGCTTCCAAATCCCCAAGCGCTCTTTCGAGGGAGCGGTTTGAATACAGCCCATCCTATCAAATGACAGATCCTTCGATATATTACTCAAGCAAAGGAATGCCTCAACCACTTAATGACATTTTCAAATCATCTGGCCTTGATCAGCAATCTCCAATGTCAGTTCATGAAATGTATAAAAGATCCTCAGATACTATCCATGATCTTAGTTTTGAAGAAACTAGAAGGCGGACATCTCCTAGTCCGCCACCTCCAGCGCCTCCAAATGGAGCAAACTTATTTTCAGCTATCGAAAACAATAATGAATCAATGGCTGCTAAACAATCTATGCTTACTGCGGGGAACTTAGTACCATCCGATAATTTACGACTTAGTCCAAGATCACCAAAGTCACCTAAGACTTCTCCTAAACATGTGAAAAGAGATACAATAAATATAGTAGCTGCCAAATCAGACTCAGGCCTGTCATCAATGAGCGGATGGTCTAGTTTGGAAAAAAGTCCAGGTTCACCAAAAACGGGCAAAATCGTGCATTCGGGCCATGATTCACACAAAATACGAATTCCTTCACCACAACAACTAGTTCAAAGAATGGCGTATGAAGTTGATTCCAAGCCATACCTTGAAACACTTGTTGATTCCTATACCCATGACAATAAAAGCTTAAAAAGTGATTACAACATACGAAAAGCAGATCAAACAAGCAAAGAAATATCCTCAAGGGAGTTAAATAAGTTTCAAGTCAAATTAGAAAGCGGATATCCTCAATCTAGTATCGCCCATTCTATGGGAGCTTCGAGTTCTCAAGCAAATATGAGTGAATATTATTATGGAAACGAAGTACCATCCATATATTCCGTTGCTGGAAATAGACAAGCAATATTTACAACAGTTTATAGTACGCCGAGGGGTATGCTTTCTGAGGATCGTAATTTTTCCGAATTATTAGATAGAAATGAAATTGTAGATTCGACCATTCCCGCTGTCGATTCGTACCCACCAGAACCTAGCTACCATGCACAAACCGTTGTCATGTCAGCACCTAATATGAATAAGAGAACCATAACAAGAGCAAACACAATGGGACCAAACGATCCTCACTTTTATCAGAATGGATACAAAGGATCAACCCATCGCGGTGGTTACCCTCCAGGTAACCTAACTGATGCCTTGTCGTATTACCCAACCTCAAGTAGACACGAATCATCAAAACAAATCTCATTAGAAGATCAACTTTCATGGCAAGGTGGCAGCAAATCTCCCACCAGCTCGATGGACACGTCTAGCTTAAAATCTCACTCCTTGAATATTTCTGAAAGAAAGCAATTCCAAAATCAACTACAGCAAGAATATTTCAAACAACAACAGTATGATCAACGAAATGGAAATGCTAATTGTTACGAAGAACAAGAATTCAACAATCAAATGATGCAAGAACACTCAAAAATGAGAAAAGAACAATATGTCGATTCGAGAAGCATGCTAGTTTCCGAATCAGGATATTTGTCCATATCAACAAATCTGAGAAGTAAACCTCAGGATAAGCAGCCTAAAAAACCAAAGAGGACTTCTTCGTTAAAATCCGCTATGTCTAGTATGAGCCATTGGCTGCCGGATTTACACTTACCTAAAAAGCATAGGTCTCATTCACTACCATCAGGTGTAGATGCAGTGGAGCAACCTCAGCAAGAAAAAAGCTTAAAAGAAAGAATACTATCTGCCCAAAGAAGAAAAAAGAAATATCATCTAGTGGCTTCCATGTCAGGGTTGCTTCAAAAAGCTAGACGAAAGCAGCAAGCTAGTCATCAATCTTTATCAGACCCAGAAACGTCTGAGACTGAATGGTCAGGTGGGCGATCTAGTGCTCAGTCAGAAGACAGTGATAGTGTATTTTCTGACTCTACCCATGAAACGAATATGTTTGCTAAAGTACCTCCAAAACCAAAACAAAGAAAAATTAATAACCAAGACGTAGTAGAGCAGCAACAGATGATTCAAGAATTACAACAACAAGGACGTGATATCCCTGAAGATATCTCGGAACATGAAACAGAAGAAATGGATACAATTTTGGTAAATAATGTCATTCCACGGGATAAAAGTGATGACATAGATTTTCATTTTGCTCGCATTAGTCAAATGAATAAAGATCAAATTCCAGATCTAGAAAAATTAGACATAGATACTGACATCTCAAATGTAGATCTCTTTGAAGATGATATTAAAGATGACGACCAATCACCAGGGTCTCTATTTGCAACAATTGGTGATGTGAAAAAAGCAGCCGCTGCCTCTGATGAAGGTCTCAATGATAGTAATAAATCATACAGTGGGAGTTCACAAGAATTTGCGGTGTCTAGAGCTTTAGGTAAATATAGACTAAGAAAGTCCACATCTATTTCTGATGAACAAATGGATGACGAACTGTCTCCATCAAGGATTGAATCAGAATCACAAGAAGAAGAAATACCTTCCCAAAAAGAGAAAAAAGTACGGAAAATCAGTACTCCAGAAGTAATCAACATAAGTTTACCGGAAGATACTTCTACTTATCCTGAAAGAAGTCCTTCAATTCAAAGTACTAGAGGAATACAAAATAAGTTTCAAACCAGACATCAACAAAGTTTAGATATTCCAAACAAGCATGATGATGATGATAGCAGAAGTACACATTCATGGAGAAGTGGTTCTAGAGTATCATCAAGACGTCAAAGTACTGAAGATAGTATTGACTCTGAAGATGAATGGTATTGTTACGAATTAAGAAAACTTGAAGAAATGGAACATCAGTCTCATCTTGAAATGGAGAGACAAACGACATTACCTGAAGAACCAGAATACGAAGAAGAGGAAGAACAACCAGCGAAAGACAATGAAAATTTAAAAGAAAAAATGTCTTTTGTCTTGAGGGAACTCAAACTAAAGACAGCAAACGTTAAAACTAAATACGACGAAACTCCTGTCAAAGAAACATGGAAAGATATAACAACATTTCCAGTTATTGCCGAATCAAAAGATGATGTTAGTTTTGATAGGGAAGACGATGATGACAAATCTTTTGCGGATGATTCCGGTTCTGGTGAAACATCGGGACCAGACAGTCCTGTTCAGAGTGGCGACGAGCTAGATGAAGACTATGACATGCCGCAGTTTCATGAAGAATCAGTGGTAGTTCAAGAGCCTTTGCAGCAACAGGACGCACCAGTTGGAAGCAAGTGGAAACTACTGAAGGCGTTAAAAGACCGGAAAGCAGAAGAAAAAGCGTCTGAAACCCCTGTGGCAACCACACCTTCCACCGAGAAAGATAAAGTCAGCGCAGGTGTAAGTTACCTAATGCAAAAGTTTCATGAAATTAGAGTAAAGAGTTAAAAATAGATTTAGAGTAAATATTATAAACACTTTCATTCAGTTTGAAAGCTAAACTAATAAATTAGACTGATAAACTGTAAAATGTTATAATAACTCGCTTTACAATGTCAAAATAAAATCGTAAAACACATAATTACTATATGCAATATATTTGTAGGTAATATAATATTATGACGTAATACTCTGTCCATTTCAACAACTTCCATTACAATTAGCTTGTTGTCGTTTGAGAGAAAGTAGGCAGTAGATGTAAACTTATATTAGGAACTCTATATTTTACAGGCGTAATTCTATATTATTTGACGAATAAAGGTATGGTGAAACAAATATTTAACAAGTAAAATTATAGCTAGTCCCGATAAAACAATACTTCAAAAACACTGAACTAGCCTTGATAAAAGGGGTTGTGAAGAATTTACCTGAATTGAACACCTAGGTTTATACTCGTTACATTATAACCCTTACGTGGATCTTTAACATGATCGAAATCGTTTAAAATAAAAACGTAATATACCTATACACTATGTTACTGTAAATGCTCTTTCTATCTAATTGAGGCAATAACTTAAAAAATAAGAACTTTCTACGTCTTTAATGGTGTTTTATATGAAGCTTGAGATATTAATCCCTTACAATGAATTACTATACAGTTTTTAACTAAAAGCAAACTAGCTTGATATTGTTTTATACGTATAACTTTAAACTTACGAAATAAAAGTAATCGCACAGTATTATAATAATATGTACCTAGTGTGTTTTTGGCTTCATCGGTTAAGGCTATCATCACTGTATAACGCTTCATTATACATTAAAGGATGGCTTATCATCGTGTCGTATCGTACAAGATTAGGAAGCATTTTATGTACAAAACTCATATAATGTCATATCATCTCATATCACAACAGATTCAATATTTATCATGATGTTCAAAGAAAATTAAATTAAATTCAAAAATATTCACTATCATTATTCTAAAGAAACAGCATTAAAAATGCTCATTTATGAGTCAATAGACAAGATTAAATGAAAGAGTTTTTAAAACTACAATTAATATTCTAAAAGGCAGATGAAAATCATCTAGAAGTTTTATTTACAGTCAAAAATTAGTAAAATCACAAGATTGACATCATTCACAAGGAATATGTCAAATAAATAAATAAAATAGCTTAATGTGTATCATTCGGTAATTCATACATATTCATCATGAGATTTATAGCAAAATTTAATAATAACATAGAAATCACGACGCTTAGACTCGTATATTTACACTACGTTACTAAAAGAGTAGCTGGCACTTTATGTATTGACTTAACATATTTAGCGGATGACCTTTAGGTGTTGGATTGTGTAGGCTAATATTAAAAAGCATAGTCTGGATTTTGAGTATAAAACATAAATTATATTTACGAAATATTTTTTATTGAAACTATGTAATCTTTTAATAACGAATCATTAATCAATTCTTCATTATACGAAAAAGCAGGTAGTAGGCGTCATCTCAAGTCATTTTGCACTGTCGTAACTCCTTTGAAGTAAAATATGAAATTAAATACAAGTAATCAGAAAATATTTGTTTCATATATAATTATATTGCTGACTTTGAAACTGAATGTCTTCAAATATTAATTCTCCATGTTGTATCGTTTCGATCAATTTTATTTTCAAATCAGTTTATTTTGAACCCACAAGAACTAGACCACTGTTGTATGAAAAATAAGAAATTGATCGAAATCATTTTTTACACGGTTTGTTATTGTTACGGATGTTGTGTTAAAAATAAAATGTTATTTTTTTGTTTTATTTTTATTTATTTTTATTAATCATTATTTTTTTGTTTTTAGAATGGCTCCGGAGGATTCAACGATCAAGGTGGCCGCGGAAATGGGTATGATTTTGTTACACTTTGCCTTTTTATTCAATGTCAATTTATGGGTTTACCCTTGAAATATCGACATTAATCGAATATCATTTAAAAGTCAACGATTCATATTTTTTAATTTCGTCGAATATTCATTACCTGGAATTATTAGAATGAGTAGAATATTTTAAAAATCACCGATTTTTAATTTCTGTTAATATTATTTAAAAGATTGTTTATTTGGCAGATATTCATTTCATATTTTATGATTTCATACTTTTTTAATGTTGTAAATGTTACATCTTAGAATATTATTTTAATATTTATCAGTTCACAACTTCAATGATTTTTTGAAGTCGCAGTTGTAATGTACTTTTCTAGTAGCGATTTATTTTTGTCGGGGTCGCAGTTCTAACCTAACCTAAACTACTTTCCTGCTGGGCTACTCCGAAACTCGAAACTCGAAGTTCGTGTCATGCGGTCCCTCTGACACTTACACTGTTTGATACGAGAGTGAGAGGGACCGCACGACACGAACTTCGAGTTACGAGTTTCGTAGTAGCCTTGCTGGTAGCGATTTATTTTCGTTGGGGTTCTAGTTCTAACCTAACCTACTTTCCTGGTAGCGATATATTTTGATTGGGGTCGCAGTTCTAACCTAACCTACTTGCCTGGTAGCGATGTATTTTGGTTGGGGTCGCATTTCTTACCTAACCTACTTTCCTGGCAGCGTTAATTTTTTTGTTGGGGTCGCAGTTCTAACCTAACCTAACCTACTTTCCTAGAAGCGATTTATTTTTGTTGAGGTCGCAGTTTTAGCCTAACCAAAACAAATTTTATAATAATAGTAACTATATTCATTTTATTTTTCAGAATAAAGACCTTCAAATTTGCTAAAAAATATGCAAAATATGTAGATTTCAATCTTGAATCACTAAAAATGGTAGATTATATTGTTATAATATATAATCAACTATGAAATAAAAGTGTTTTGTAATACGTCGATTCGGCGATAATTTAGTTGTTCTGTCTTATGAATAGGTGATGAAATGTATTTTTAAGCAAATAATAATCCTTGTGCTGTTGTTCTAATAATAATAATGTTTTAATATGTAATGACTATTCTATGAAGTGAAATTACTCCGAGAGAAAATATTAAGTAGTATTGAATATTCGATATATCGTTTTCAATGAAATGAAATTCGATAATTAGTTTGTCGAAATTTCAAGGGGCACCCCAATTTATACGCTACGCTCTACCTCTCCAAGATTGGAGATTGGAGGAGATCCTCGTCCGCAGTATTTACTTTTAATCATCATCATCACTATCAACTCGAAGAGCACTCTAGTCGGTGGAGTAATTGCCACATAAATATTCCCTTCATCTGCAAGTCTTGATTTCTTAATATAACCCGACCTTATTATCAACTTACTCGTAACGTAACGTTTGTGTTAACTTAACTGGCTTTTTAGACTCTATTGTGTGTGTTAATGTGGCAGTTGCTGTTGATACTCTTATTTACACTTGAATATCTCTTAAAGCATTAGATGACTTTATTTAACCTTAATTTCATAATTTTAATGTGCACTATATTCTTTTAAAAAAAATTTGGACTCTTTAATGACCATGCGAAGAATTTTTCAAAAAAAATTTATTGCTTTATGGACTTGTAAGTGAAATTAAACCAATCTCGACTTTAGAGTGCAAATGTTTTTTACACATTGGGGTACTTCTTCTGGTTCTTCTAATATGAATTTATTATAAAATGGTAATTATAACAATTGGTTCTCTCACAATAGCTACTCTGGAGACAAGTCGTTCTACAGCAATATCGAGAGCATGCCTGACATTCGGCCTCGACGAAAGTCCATCCCACTGGTTTCCGAACTTGTAAGTATGATTCCAGTATGATTTAACATTATATTATATATTTCTAAATATGAATAGTAAGCTGTCTCTTTTTCTCTGGCCGGTTTCAATACACTTTCTTAGGATGCAACGACGAGATAATTATGCAAATTTCTGAAATAATACTCAATTATTTTCATAAATGTCTACATTTTATCGAAAATTCATAATAATTAATTGAATGTTGTCATATTGTCATATTTGTTTTATGATAGAAATTTTCGTAATATTTGCGTATCGTTGCTCTTCAAAATGTTTCGGAGGTAAAATCTGATGGGGATAGAAAAGGATCGTGAAGAACATCAATAGGTTCTTATCTAGGAAGGTAGATATTTGAAACTGGTCGTAAATGTTTACAGGGTGTCTATTCTGAAATTCGCAACTTGCAGAACCGAAACCCAAATTGAGAAACGACCGGTCAAAGTGCTCTCCCTTCGACAGTTAATGTTGTAAAGTGGTGATTCTTTGAACGGTCGGCTGTACGATTGGGTTACGCTTTTGCGTGTTGATGGATCCAGAATAAGTGCCCAGCTCGCATCGACGTTCGCTTCCTCAGGCTTAGTAAATTTAGGCGCGTAATAAATGTTTTCTTCTAAACGGAATATTTCCATATTGTGTGCCTCAGACAATTTATGGGGCGAAATGGTATAGCGAGAATCATGTATGAACCTTGAATGCTTTTTTACAACTTGTGTGCAAATTCACAGTCAATTATGGAAACTTGTTGAGTTAATATTAAAGCTGAAAATGTGTTTGCAGTATCTACAGTTCTCCCCCTGCATTGTCTGAATATAAATGGATATTTTTGACTTACACTATAAAGAGCCCTGTTTAAATTATTTTTCTCTTCATTGGTGTCTCTATGTTACCTATAACCATTGTGTCTCCCCTTTTTATTTTCACTAATACCTTTACCTATTCTTAGATGGCCTACCAAGTCCAAATAACCTAACTTACGTCACATAAATAGGGGTCACCGGAGAAGTAAACCGTAGCGAAACCAGTTACCAGAGAATGATTCTTTTCCTGATTAAAATTAATGATGTAATTGCATTTTACCCCTTACCACGGACCCGCAGGTTCTCAAGGTATTTCTCTCCCAATAACACTTTCTATTTCTATGCATGCAATACTGTTATCGTCTGTGGAAAGGCAAAATAGTTTCGCTTTATGATTAAGACGACATTTTCTCTTTCCGCCTATTTGACGAAAATAACTATCTAGTTTGCTTGCATTTGAATGACCGGATATTTAGATTCTGCATGATCCTGGTTGTATTGCATTTTCATTGGATTATGTTTGTTAAGCAATCCATTTTTAAAGCTGCATCCAATGAAAATGTATTTTGGTTTTAACTTTAGGCATAAGCAGGAGGTGGTAAAGTATTTTTGGAAAATATTTTTTTCAGAATGGAATGCACGCGCTTCCTTGTTTCTGTATGTTTTCATTGCGAGGCTTAAATAAGATTAAACTTCACGAAATAACCGTTTTACAGAAAAATATTTGTTTTTATACGCAAAATTACTGTTTTACTAATGTCCACACACAAAAATTATATTTTGATACACGCACCAAAACTTTGCAACATTATGCTCATTATTATTTTGTTTTTAATTATATTTTACCAAAATTTTGACATAGCTTGTTTCAAAAAGTAATTAGAACAGAAAACCAGCCATTGTTTGTAGCATACGGTCACAATTTATTTTCAAATAAAAAAGCTTAAAAACAGCTTCTATAACATAAAGCATGTCAACGTAGAAAAAACTGGAAATCTCCATTTTGGATTTAGCACTTCAATTTACGAGGAGATGTTTTGACGTAGGATTTCGAATAAATGCTGTTCAAAAAGCTTAACAATTGTATAAAATTATTTTATATTATGAGTTATGTCCATCGTATTAATAGCATTCCGTTTTTTAGACTATGGCCGCCACAAAAAGGAACGCAGGTTTGACGTCGGCAGTACATCGAGCAACGTTAAACGATGAGGAATTGGTAAGTTTCAAATAGTACTGTTAGATTGAATTGTACTAATTAGTGTTCTTTTGTTTCTAGTTTTTTTTTTGATGCCGATAATTCCTTATTTTATAGGGCAGAAGTACCAGTTTTAGCCACCTTAAGCCCGTTTTTGGGCAGTTGACATTTGCAGTCGTATATAAAAAGTTATAGATTTAAAATAATATGTTTAGTGAGTTTTCTAAAGTTTATACTGAAACGAATAAAGTTTATAATGATTTATTACTACAAATTTATTTCAAACGTATATTTAAACAATAAATGGCCAAAACGTTACAGTGGCCACAAACGGTACTTCTGCCCTACAAATTGGATTACTCGTGTACCTACGTCTATGGGAAAAATCATTAATTACGTCAAAATTTCACGGTAATTTTTTATTTGAAAATGTACAATGTTATCAAATATAATTTAGGCACCAGGCAGATGTTATAGTTTATAAATATGAATTTTTTTTGTGAAAAGTTTTCAACGGGGAATCAGATTCAATTTCTTCGACTGCATATATATTTTCTCAAAATATAATAATTATAATTTTCTCAAAAAAATGTACCTACATTTTTTTTCGAGGCACTTGTAAAGCCAACAGTGTCATTAAAGATGAAAGGCTCTTGTATGTATGACAATATACCAGTGGTAGATATTTTTGACATTCATAAGTGCTTGTTATAGCCTAAATTGAATAAAGATATTTTGACTTTGATATAAACTAGGTATTTAGGTAGCTCGAAAAATTTAAGCTGTGAGAGGCTTGGCGGAAAGAAGTGTGAATAATAAGCGTGAATCAATAAAATCAATAAGTAAATCATGTCTTATCTTTCAAATCATTTAATGGCCTGTTTCACCACTCGTTGATAAATTTTAAGTGACAAATATCTGTGCTTCCGTCTCTCTTTGTTTTGTCCGAATAAACGCATCACATCACATTTATTATTAATGGATTGCGGAACCCGGCCTAAATGTAAGATAATAGCACCGATATTAACTAAAAGTAATTTTCCAGAAAATGCACGTCTACAAGAAAACGCTACAGGCCCTCATATATCCGATTTCATCGACGACGCCTCATAACTTCGTGCTTTGGACGGCGACCTCTCCAACGTACTGCTACGAATGCGAAGGCCTCCTGTGGGGTATAGCGAGGCAAGGTGTCAGGTGTACAGAGTGCGGCGTCAAATGCCACGAGAAATGCAAGGATTTGCTGAATGCCGACTGTTTGCAGAGTAAGTTGTGTTCCGCGAATGTGTGTGTTTTTATTTGGTGAGACTATGTTGCTGTGATTCCAATTTTAAACTTTGGAGCAGGAAAAATGTACAAAGATCAATTGTTTTTATAACTATGCACTTGCGCTGGGAAACAGAAAGCTCACCTCACTCTAAATGAATTCATCTCTGCTGATTTTGGTTTTCTACTACTCTCACCATATTCTCACCAATTATATCAATAATTTTTAAAATTTATACACCCAATTTAATCTCCAAACTTCTTTAACTCCTTTGCCATTTTAAACGTGCACAACTATATTTTTCAATTAAAAGCAATTTCAAATACGTAAATCAAAATATGGGAAGAAATGTTTGGAGCCGGCAGCAAAGCACAGTTCGCGTCTTATTAAACTGAAGTGGAGGCAAGCGGCACTTGACGGGTCACTCGTCCTTATACGGAACTCGCCACTAATGCCACCATAGTATATCATTGTAGCTTCGTGCTGGTCATAATTCTTACTTTTAAAGTACATTTTCATAAGAGCAGGTACTGGAAAAAAATGTAACAATAGTGCATTAAATATAATACTTATTAATAAATGAGTCCAACTTAGTGCTCGGGAAGTCTCTAGTGTTTTACCGCGATTTAAAACTTTGTTCTCCTTTTTAAAGCGGTGCTGGCGGAAGAGGCTTGCAAAGTCGTATTTTAATTAGCCTAATACTAAATTAGTGAACACGTGTGCTGTAGGTAGTTTAGTGTACACTTCTCCCCCCCACGAAAACCAATGGAAAGACAGTCGTGCTTTGTGACCAATTACAATCCTAGCTCAGTCTTTATTTATAATTAAAACACGTAAATAATATTAAAAATCAAACTTGTAATTGTAAAGCAAGTCTCAAAAAATAACTCTACAGTATTTAGGAGTAAGTATAGAGGATAGCGGAGTTTATAAAGCAAATAATATGAAGATAATTTAATGTAATGCTCAGTCCATTGTCACTCTGGCAGCCACCCAAATCTTCACAAAACTTTGGAACTTCTTAATACAGTCGTGAACCCGGTCACCTCACGTTAGTACATTACTTTTAGTCGCATTGCAACAAGAATAAAATTAGATATAAAACGGAAAACTTACCTTTTGAAGTCTGTAAATTTAAATAATGATATTGTTTAATTATTATTATTTTATTATTAATATTATTATTATTATATTGTACGATTAAATCAGTTTCTCTGCGTCGAATTAATAATGCGATCTCTCTATACACGTCTGCTGAGCATAGGCGTCCTCTCAGAAGGAAAGGACTACAGCTGTAATTTTCACGCGAGCCCTGTATATATTAGGAACTTCACACTCACCATTGAACAGATTTGCAGACGTGTATAAATTTTCTCTTGATAATTTTCTTCACCGAAAACCTCACGGTAAATAAAATGTAATTTTGCACATAAATTTCGCAATACTCAGTTATGCCCGGACTCAAACCTTCGACACACTGCTTAAGAGGCCAATGGTCAAAGTTTTGCGTTACCATGGCTGCAATACGGTATTTGGCTATTTTGTATATGTTTTATAAATTAAAAGTACATTGCACAATGCCAGTTATCGAATAGAGAAACAATTTTTAAGCTGCCTTTACAAATAACAAAGTTATAAAGGTTTGAAATTCAAGATTAGACAGAGAAACCTACCTTTGTGTTGTTTTTTTTGTACCTAATAATTTTGTGGTCTTGTGTTGTGAATAAATGTATTTTCTTTTCTTTTTTTTCTTTCTTTTCTTTAGAAAGACATTGCGTGTGATGTCACACGCAAATAGCGCCATACTTACTGCATAAAGCGTTTGAGAAAGAGACAGGTATATAGATTTTTCAAAAAATCACTATAAATCCAATTTTCAATCGATTTAAGTTTTCTCTTCGCTAAACACTGTCTGTATATGTATATTTTCATAATAATATTAAGACATGGCAAAATCAGGAGTTGTCAAATACCGTATACCTACTCATACAATTATTTATTGCGTTATAATTACAGCTATTTTGAAATGTATTAACATACCATCGTAGCTAAGTAGTTAACTTACAGTGATTCTAACAATTGCTGGCGTCACTCCTCATAATAAATCTTATTGAGAGGGCGAGGTTATACAACGGATGCTCGTAGAATGTCCCCTCACGCCAGAGGAGTCTTGAGTAGCACTTAATGGAGCACCAGACTTTTCAAGAGATCTGTCCTTTGTGCCCTCTCTTTGACGGAGTCTATGTAAGACGCATCTTGAAGTATTGAAGTCGGGTAGAGTGACCACAAACAAAAAATTTAGGAAAGCGAAAGTGCTTTTAGAAAGTTGAAAATAGTCAAGCAGACAAGTATCAGTGGCGTAGCGCCGTAACAAGCCCATCTAGTTTCCTATTTTTTTTTACGTGACAGCAGTGATGACAAATATGGCAATGGTTATATAGATTAATAGCCTGGTATTGCAACCGAAAACATATTTACCTCACGTTCCTCTCCCTCTTCAGTTTGCCTAGCAAAATGTTCACTCGACGCTACGGAGAAGTATTCTGATATATTCTGGTGGTAAAAGCATTTATTTCGATTTTAAAATATTTTGATTGTGCCTAGCAGAAATTAACTATAAACCCGTCAGTGACATGTCTCAAGCACATTTAGAATTCGCACCTGACGCCAAAATCATAACAGCTATTTAGAAGCACTGTGAAACATAAAACTATTTAAAGTTTGTAGATTTAGGAAATTCCTTAACGCGAAATGTGCTTTGCACGTCTACGTCACGAATAATTAGTTGTCTACTTGTGTTTATCTTGTTAGTTTAAGCTTTCTAGGTGATGTCTATGTGAAGGTAAAACTGGTAAAAAAACTGTCGTGTTAGTCGAGATTTTCGAAATAGCTCAATTTATGCATGAGTACGTAAAGTTTTGCATGCAATTAACGCTAGACATCTAAAAATACATCAGTTTTCGACGAAAGATCGGGAGATTAACATTTCTCCACCTAGATCACGACAATGTATTATCATAAAAGAACCAAATCATCAACATAATAACTTTTATCGATGTTGTATTTTCTATCTTTATTATTATCATTTCCTCGGTGTTTTTGACCTCATATAATAGCATGATGACTGTTACCCTTTAAATTATACCTTTAAAATGTATATTTATTGCTTTGTCGGTGTGCATGGCTAACAGTTTACGAGTAACATACATAATATTTCTAAATTGGTTTCCCCTAAAATTCGGCGACATTGCACGATCATGCAGGCGGGCAGTCGTGACGTGCGGTTTATAAATTCGGTTTTAACACAGAAATGTTTTTATCGATCGACTGCACGCCATTTTCATTTTCTAGTCTACACTTTGAAAGCGTTTTTGTAAGATTTCATTTTTATAACTTATCTTTTATTACTTTAATATTATATTTTGAAAAGGAGAACTATTACAAACACATCCTTGGGACCTCAAGAGGCAACAGCAGCTGTTGGGCGTTCTGGACGCCTTCCCCAACTTTACTTATTGTATAATTTCTAAATCTAAATACCATATTTTTTTATTGTAACACTGTTTTTTATATATTTAACTACAAAACTTAAAAAAAAAACTATTTTCAATTAAGAGTTCCTTAATCTACTGTATTATTCCTTTCGTTATGTGATTGATTTCGTTTGTCTGTATGTCATAGTCCTATTATTCGCTAGTTTTTGCATCGAGTGTCATGTGATTGGTATCAGCAGACATTTTGTAGCACGTAATGCCCCAAAAGTGAAAAAAAAACTCCTTTGTAAAAAGGACACCCAAAAACATAAAAATTATAAAAATGCAGGCGTATAATTCCTCTGTAAAAGTGCAATAAAACACATCTAGACTGAGCCCATACAGTATAATGATTTTTTCTTGTCTTTAAATACGAGTAATACATTGTTTGACTGACTGGCTTCGCCTGTCAATCGGTACTTTCAAAATTTTTGTAAATAAAATAATTATTCGCAACAGATACGAAACCCCATCGAAAGCGTATATGTCATGCTTTCAATTGAATTCTATAAAATATTTACGTTATATTTAAAACACATAGTAGGTATGTATTTTTGGTTCATTATGTATGTATTATGCATGTATGTTATTTCTTTATTTTTAATAAATAGTTTATTTATTGTGACAAATATTTCGCTAATCAAGTTTTCGAAGTGTAGACCTTAGATAACGTAGGATAGGGATCCTCCTCCGCTATCCGATCCTTCGGGTTGCCTGCCCAGCGCCGAAACTAAAAGCCCTTGATGAATAAAATTAGTTAAGTTTAATACTTTTCTGTACCCTACTTCACATTCTACACTATCACACACGCTCCCGTGCACGGCCACGTGTCAACGAGCGAACTGCCGAACTAAATTTGACTCTGATTCAAAACTTTTTGCAAATATGTGCCTTCTAGCAGTGTGTGCACGCCTCCAATGTTTGCCCACTTCGATATTATATGTGGTCCCATAGTTTTTGTTTTCACTAACTTGTTTTATTTCATAGACTTCCGCGTTTATGTGTTTATTTCACTATCTTTATGTTTCTATTTTATAATCCCTTATGGACGTTCGCTTAGTGCTTACGGAACCTAACGAAATTAATGATGTCGTGAACAATAAGAAGTGTGGATAGTTTAGGTCACACAGAATTTAGGTTAGAAATGAAACTGAAACATAATTACTTATACTAAATACAATTTTACCAATGAAACTAGAGGGTATCCTTTTGCAGAATATAAAATCGACCCCGCACCTCGCTTATTAACTACTAAGAAATGATTGCTTTAATTATCCGAAGGGATATTACAGTAACCATATCTGGAGATGGTGATATAGTGTCGGGTCGCATTCTTTTTTTAAAGGCGTCGTGCTCGGGTTTGCTACGGCTGGCGCCGCTCGAGGTTAGCGACTCGATCAGCTCTGGCATCGCGTCTTGTTGCCGTCGGGTTTTATGGAGAATAGTCGGATTCTGGCCGGGTCGTGTCCTCGCTGGGCCGTGGCGAACCGGGGCGCGGGGCGGGCAGCCGTCCTGGCGCATCCTGTGCGACCTAGAACTATCGGCACCGCCTGAGCAGTGTGTTTCGCAGGGGCTGCCGAGAAATCGTCCAAGCATGGAGCCGAAGACAAGGCTAACTCCATTATCACTGCCATGAAGGAGCGCATGAAACAACGCGAAAGGGATATGCCGGAAATTTTCGAGCTCATCAGGTATTCGAAGTTTTAAATAGTCTTTAAGAGATTATCACTTTTTACCCCGGACTTGAAGTTTTACTCGGTGTTTTAAAGATTCTAAAAAAGGCTCAATTAATATTCTTAAAAAATTAAAGAGTTTTTTGCTACATTATTTTACTTGTACAATATCTTTCACAAAAGCTTTAAGGTCACAGCTCATTGGAGCCACCCGCAGCCGACCAGCACCGCCTCGATTTTCGGCTCGATTTTCTAGTAATGAAGGCGAGCAGCGGGTTGTCTCCGAGTGGTCCACTCGCCGTCCGCACGTGGTAACCTCGCGAGTGAGGCGATCCGGTGACGCTACGGAGTTGATGTAATGAGCGCATACCCTTACAAATCCATACGAAGAATACTTACCGATCGAGGCATGGCGGTGCTGGTCGGGTACCGGGTGGCTGTATTGAGCTGTGACCTTTATCCTGAATATGAATAAATAAATAGATCTATACTATTGTTTAATTTTCGTATGAGCCTGTTTCATCACTTACTGATATTTTTTATGTGACCTATGTCAGTGATGTCGTCTCTGTTTATTTCGTTTATTTCCGAATAAACAGAGATGGCGTTACATTTATCTGACACAAAAAAAAAACTATCTGTGAGTGGCAAAACAGACTGTTAATGTTCAATCCATATTTTACTGGTTGCGAAGTTGTGTTTATCAAAAGTAATAATTAATGTTACATTTAAATGTAATAAAGCTATTTGGTTTATCGTTCCAAAATTCCATAAGGCATTCGTTAAACGAAACGATGATTTATGACTTCATTATTGCAGACACGTTATGCAGTTAAAAGAAATGAAAATACGTAGCGAAATTGACATCACATTAAATGGCGCTATTAAAATTATCATACACAGTGAAATATAAACAGTATTCCATTTTTATTCCGCTGATTATCGTCAACATTGAACTTTTTTTTAAATTGCTGATTAGTGATAATATATCGATACTAACAAACGTCTGAATATTTAAAAACTAAATTATTTACATTAACCACTTGCATATGATACAAACAAAATAAGGGTATTTACTAGGGAGTAAACGAATATTTATGCAAGTGCAATGCCTGACACAACTGTGTATGTAACAGACAGGTCTTCAGCATCGAGAGCGAGCCTCACGCGACGCACATGAACACCGTCAAGCAATCGGTCCTCGATGGCACGTCAAAATGGAGCGCCAAGATAGCTATCACAGGTTCGCTGATACATGTGTCGATGGCGATTCATCCCACAGCAGTTGCACCGGCGGCGCAGCGAGGATCCTGCCCAACAGAACACACACACAACACTTAACCGGTTTCAATCTTTCGTTTCATGTGGCGGCCAGGCGGACTTTTAACGTCGATCCAGACACTCACATAGACAGCCTTGAACAGGCCGAACAGGTCACTATAGAAGGGACTTCGAAATGGTCATGCAAGATCGCCATCACAGGTTTGCGGTGGTCTTTTGCGGCTCCGAACCGCACGTTCGCAATCTTGGCTCTATTAGACAGATTCTCTTCTCCTGACTTCTAATACCAATATTCTTTGATAACTGCAACAAAGTAGTGCTTTTTTCGAATGGTAGCCGGTAGCTACACTTGCAGTTGTCAAGGAATCCCTGCATATCCTTCTTCAAATACCTACTAATCCAATCCAATCACGGTCGATACTGCACCGCCTCTAATCACTTTCATCAAAAAATTGTAGTTTGGTTTCATTAACACAGAGGAAATTCCACGAATCAAACACACTTTTAACTAACAGTACCTACAGAGTTTTGAGCCAACCATGCACACGGATAAATTGTATTATGCTAAACACAAAATGACGCAATAACCACATAAATTAACAATAATTATGCAAACCACTATGACACATCTGCTGAAATGACACCGATTGCATGAATTTCACGAAATTAACAATAAATTGTTACGAATGGTTTCAGGAGCCTGCTTATTAACTTGCAAATGAAGAACCCCGAATGTAACTATATCTTCTAAGTTAGTCATTACTTCTACCCCTTTCACTTCTCTAACCCAAATAGCTACACCGGAGTAGACATCTACAAAGAAATAAGCGAATGAAACTTTAATTATTGAATGACATAAGAGCATGACGAATGGAAAACTCTTTTATAAAATTGAAGTGAACATCCTAACGCCTTTACTTCTATGTTCACCCATTGTTTCCGATTCGTGAAAGTTCCGGAACCATTAGATTTGATTGCCGCGCCTATATTTTAGAACTCTTCTTTGATACTTTCCTGGTCGAAGTTTGCATTAGAAGTTGCGATAATGTAGTCGCTATATTCAAGTTGTTTTAGAAATCGAATTTGGTCATAGATAAAAGTTTTGTAGTGTTGAAGCTAGTGTCTTCTTCTTGACCCCGGCCCTCGTTAGCCACGATCCCGATTGTAAAGATACAACACAATTTTCACTCACACTTCGTTATATTTATAAGCGATGAGGTAAGAAGTTTCCAGCACAATAATTCAACAGCTAGGGCTGTGTCGTGACAGATCGCTCGCGCGACAGGGCCCTTCTTTATTAACAATGTTATTTTATATAAAAAATAAACACGAGAAGTGTATCTGACCCGCAAAAGATTTAGTGGGAAGACGTTTATCAGAAGTCATTCGAGCTTGACATAGGTCGGCTTTGAAAGGTCCATTGAAGGTCTCTAAACGTGGTACTAATGAGTATTTTTGACAAAGTATCCTTTTTGATCCTTTCACTTGGTGACAGGGTATATTTAATAATAAATCAGCCGGTACCAAGAGATAGCTTTATGTATTGAGTTTCATTCATACTATCGAGTATTTTGCGCTGTAAGCTGCTAAGCTAAACATGTACTTTAGGCCGTGCCTATAATAACGCTTAGTGTTATTTTGAGTAATATAGGCTATAATACTAAATTGGCCCTTTTTGGGCAGTTATTTGTGCTCAAGGGTTAATCGCCAAGGACAAGAGTGGAACGTCGGACCCGTACGTCACAGTCCAAGTTAGCAAAGTGAAGAAGCGAACGAGAACCATGCCCCAAGAGTTGAATCCTGTGTGGAACGAGAAGTTTTACTTGTAAGCACTAGATCATGCTAAACTTTAGCTGTATTTTTTACACTAGTGTTTATCCGCGCCTTCATATTCATTAGATCTAGCAGTCGAACTGGAATTCCGTGATTTGATTTGACTATTCCCGTGGCAATTCTAAAAATTACATTGTTTGTCCTTATTAACGTTACATTATAAACAACTGTGCCAAATTTCATGACTCTAAACCCGGTCAATATTTCGAGATATATCCGATCCTGTGGAATATCAGGATAAATAGTAGCCTATCTGCATTGACATCTATGTTCTACGATTAGACTGCATGTTTCTTATATCAAAACGGCGCACAAAAACAGTTCACAGCGCGGATTTGTGAACAGTTCACTATAGTCTGTTGTGTCAAAGTAATATATTGATGATTGAAGCGCCGCGCGTTTTGTTCCAAACAGCCAGTCTAGTGCCGTAAGGTAGGTACATAGATGTCGATGCCTATCTGTTAATTTAGATCTCCAGCTATATGCTTAGGTACAGTCAAACCACTCAAAAATATGTTAATACGGCCTTATTACATCGAAATATACGTACATATTTTTGATACGTCCATATTTTTGCACTCTACTGTACGTTATTTTATCTAAATCTGTTAGACCGTTTTAGCGTGTGAACTAGTAACAAACACACACACACGCACACACACTCACACACACACACACACACACACACACACACACACACACACACACACACACACACACACACACACACACACACACACACACACACACGCACGCACACATACATAAACTTTCGCATGTATAATTTTAAATAGGATTATCGCGTTATGGCCATAAAACGAATGTATCTGGCATACCCAGAGAATATTGAATCTCAAACTCGATAATTAATCAATTAATTATTATTTGACTTCTCTACGTACTATTTAAAATAGTGATTAAGGATCATATAAGGAGCGGCCATACCGCTGCTTATAAAACGGTGACGGTACGGAATCGCAGTGACGCATCGTATGCGCACCGTTTTTTTGCATGCTCTCCACACCGCTGCTTAAAATACGCAAACGGTGCGGAATCGCATTGACATGCCGTAAACGTCACGATTTTTGTTCGGTAAAGTCCTGACGTTTACGGCACGTCACTGCGATTCCGTATTTTAAGCAGCGGTGTGGCCGCTCCTTAATATGACTTTGAACATTGCAGCGAGTGCCACAACTCATCGGACCGTATCAAAGTGCGGGTGTGGGATGAAGACAACGATTTGAAGTCCAAACTGCGACAGAAGTTGACGAGGGAGTCGGATGACTTTTTGGGGCAGACCATCATTGAAGTACGTGCTCGGCGTTATTTATTAATAATTATCTTTATCTTCCCACATTTGTACCCCTCCTAGTCCCTTTTATTTAGAAAGAAGAAGTCAAAACGTAGGGGTGGATTCAGCAAAATGTGGCCCTTTTCATCATTCTCTTTTTACATGGTTACCGTGTTCGTGATTGTTTTTGATCTGAATGCTAGTATCTTGTCTAGAAGTATAGCACAGGCTACTAAATTTAATTTTACTATTCAAGCCATGACCAAAGTGACAGGCTTTATTTTCTTTTGCTTTGCTATTTTACTCAAACCTTTTTTTTTTACTATCAGGTTCGAACACTCTCCGGCGAGATGGACGTATGGTACAATCTGGAGAAAAGAACAGACAAATCAGCTGTGTCTGGCGCTATCCGGTTGCATATCAATGTCGAAATAAAAGGTGAAGAAAAAGTCGCTCCATATCATGTTCAGGTTAGTGTACTTCTTAATTATTTTCCCTTATTCTTTCTACATGGACATTAGCGGAACAGTCTTTGAAAAAAGACGTGCGGAATGAAGCCAACCATTACATCTGATGTTGCCTATACAGGAATATCCAGTGATCGGACCGACTTAAATTTTGGCACGGGGATGTGTTTAAACAACATTGTAAGGACAGCGAACAAAAAGTACAATCAGCGGGAAAAGCTAATATCAATATATATTTTTTACAAAAACTTATTAAAATTTTATTTTGTTTTATAAACCTACTTTTACTTGCTCAGATTCAAAGTCCCAGAAACAATTCTATGAAGTCAAACGATTCGTTTCAAACGGATTGCGAAAAAAATCTAATGATGCGCGCAGTTCAACAGGTTGCTTAGGTCGCTGGCACTCCGCCCTTTGGCCCTAAGCCAAACAGTAATCACATGTTCCGACCAATTACTAACTTGACGTAGATAGTGAAACAGTTAGTTCCTACCGGTTAGTCGTTTACTCGCATGTTGATTCACTTAATGCTAGGGTATAGAACGGTGAGAACAGGCTTTTATGGCTGGTATTTTAATTCATGACAAGCTTGAGTGCCTTACAGCTCGTTTAGATTTCCTATTTTATGATACTGCTTTATTTCCGTAACATTATTGACCGCCATGACTTTAACTTCTGTTAGTGCTCATTTTGTCGAGTTTTACGATTGTTACTAAAACTTGTGACATTTGAGCAGGTAGATCGATAAGATTTTTTAGATGAACTGGCATCTTAAGGAATTTGTTTAAATTTAAATATTTTCGACCTCTAAACTTAAATCGTTTATACGAAGGGTCTTTGCAGTTTGAACAAATACGCAAGGCTTAAGCCATAAACTTATAATGATTCATGGGATCTTTTTTTGAAATCTTAGCACTCAAAAATACACTAAAGTAATACATGTATAATTAACCACATTGGATCATTCTGTAATATCTGAGTGCAATAAAGATTATCTTTTGTCTCTCACACTGTGCTTTAAGTTTCAATCCGTTAAACACAGCACGTACAGCAGCCAGATAAACCTATCTAGTTCGCTAAATGTAGTATAGAATAAAGTTTTACAACATCTGGCTTCTCCGTTCTTTCCTTTGGTTCTTCCTCATTCGAATTACCTTAATCGTCAATTACAAGTCTCGTCGTCCAATTCCGCTGAACAAACAATCGGGACTTGTACCAGATCGTTTATAAGAACGGGATACCTCCGAGAACTTCAATGGGCAAACTTTCAGGAATAAATGTGAAAAGTTCTCACGAGCTAACTAAGCGAAGTTGGTAGCTAATGCAAAAGTATAATTCCTTCTTGAGATTCCTCTACGGGGAACACTCGTTGAGGGAGCAAATTTTTATATTAAAGAAGCATTTAGTTTGTTTATTTGAGTTTAAATTTAATGATTTTCATGATGAAAGTTGAAGATTATTTTTAAATAAATACTTGCTGACTTTTACTTGAACTGGCCACGTGCTGGTCGCATACAATGCGTTGCCAGATTTGGTTTGTTTGTACTGTTTGGTGAACTTTTTGGTAAGGGTAACGACTTTTTTTAATACACATAGATTATTCGAAATTACTTGTTACTTACCGGGGCTACTCGTAACCTGACCTACATTATAAATAGTACCAACACCCATTACGTAGTAATGACAGTGACAAGGAAAACAAACAAGGAAGCTTTTTTGAAATACAATCGTCACTTTATCACACAACGTTTAATTAACTTTACTTCGCAATTTGTTTCCTTGAAATCTTGCAAGTTAACTTTGATCCGATTCGGTTACTTTGGTCAGATCGACTTGAAATTTCGTATACATACCAAGTTGGATGACAATGCAAGTACAGCCAACAAAAATACAGTCAGCAAAAAATACTTTATTAAAAGAGAAGTTTTTAAACAAATTTTAATCTAATTGAACAATTAATTCGAGCGGTGATTTTTAGAGCCATCAACCGGCAAAATGAATAGGTACGTAGACGTATCTCGCTTCTAACTCGCATCACGTCTTATTTCTCACGTTAAAAGCTCTGTTCCGTGGTAAGAAAAAGCATCTTCAGTGCTTGAGTTTTACCTGTTTTGAGTTAAGCTGTCCAGGTGATGTGCAAGTATAATTCTAAAGTGCGTTCAGCACTATAAAACTTCGAATGTTTATGTTAACTGGAATATTTAAAAGTTTCTCCTAGCACTAGCGAGTCAGAAGAGCGTCGCTCCACATTCTAATATAATAGCAAACTTTTCTCATAATCCTTGAATTTTGAAGCGCATATTCATGAAATCTTGAAACGCTACGAACGTTATACTTATTTAGTACTAAACCTGGTACGAACTTTTATTATAGTGTAAAGTCACTTTTGCGTATAAAAACCTTTAGCAATTTAACCTTTGACTGACGACCTGTTTTTTAAGTACCTAGCACACACCGATGCACTGTACGTAATACATACATAGACGTAAGTACGCGCGAGGTGATGACCAACAGACGTGCATTTTTGTAGTACATAAACAACATACGTCTATGAGACGGCGACAGCTCCGCTACGGTCACATGCGCACCCGCGGCTCACGGCGTCGTTGGCCGGCAGCAGCCGCGGAACGGGGAAGGTAGCAGGAGGAGCAGTACCGCAAGTAGCGTATTTTTGAAAAATATTTTCAAATCAAAATTAACAACGTCTGTGAGACGTATAGGTCGTCAGTTAAAGGTTAAAGCAAGTTAGTCTTAAGTTGGTTTTTAGTCGTAAACACGATTTTGACATGAAACTCTACTTAAGTCGGTAGACGTTGTACGCAAAATCATTTTTAAAATACTGAAATTTCAAAGCTATCATAAAGCTAACATTCAAGGAATTCAATTTCCCTTCTATTATTTTCTCTCCTACATTTTTTTTGTTTTCAAGTAAATCTTGAAGAATTTTAAGTAGTGCCGTATTTTTTCATGAATCGTAACAAGTTGTAGACAAAGGAAAGGAGTATATACATTTAAAACATTTTGAAACCGAATATACTGCGAAAATATCCTCAGCGAGCGGCGAAAGGGAAACAGCTGCTAATAAAACGTATTGTTTATTCTCAAATTTGGTGAGCGAAGTTACGCTCTGATGGCTTTAGTCTGAGCTCATTACTGAATTTCGTATTTTTTACATTGAAATTATCTGTTTTTTTAAATAGGTATGTACAATTTACTTTTGTTGGAAATTAAACATTAACAAGCGAAGCAAAATTTTGCTTAATGTTTATTAGTATCTAATCCATACATATAATAAATGTGTAGAAAATAGGTGTCTGTGCATTGGAAATATTTGAGAAAAACTTTTACTAGGGGCCTATATTAGCGCAATAGAACCCAAAACAATGATTTTTTAGAATTATTGTCTGGTTCTCTGTTTATCTGTTTGTCTGTTGGCCTGTGCGTTTGCACACGCTAATTTCAGAAACCACTCAACGTAGAAGGGTGCGGTTTTCACTGTTGTTTTGTCCTTGCTTTGGACTAACATTTAGTATTTGTTTCATTCGAATCGGTTCACAAATAAAAAAGATATGTCAATTTAAAGTATTTTGTCGAACACTTCGGTTATCTCTATTATAGTTTTGAATAGGTAATTATAGTCAGTTAGTCAGTGTATGTAAAATAGTAATGAGTCCAGCTCATTATGGCTCCTCCACAGAGTGCGACATTTTCAATGACACGGCACTGAAGAATGTCATAAAGCAGAAAAGAACCGATGAATTTATGAGTATTTATAAATAAATAAATAAACGGTGGTTTTTAGTTTGTAGATTAGGTGTTTAGGTTTTACTGTAGGTTGTAAGTTTAAGTTGTTTTTTTTTATTGTGTTATATTTTTATTTTTCTATAATGCTTATAATTTTCATTGATTTATTGATACAGTTAATTATTTAGTTGATTATTATGTTAGTTTTCATTTATTTGTGACATTAATTTATTTTACTTGCTTCTTGGGTTAGAGTTGTGTGTAAAAGTCATGGGACACTTGACACCAATTGACCTAGTCCCAAACTAAGCAAAGCTTGTTCTATGGATACTAGGCAACGGATAAACATAATTATATAGATAATTACGTAGAATTCGTATGTTATTTTCATTGTGTTGTTATCTTGTATGTCAATCGTTCATAAATAAAGTTTACATGTGTTTATGTACAATACAATACTATCCTGCGTCTTCTCAGGATCTCAAATTATCTCTATGTATACCAAAATTTATCATAAATTGGTTCAGCTGTTTAAGCGTGGCGAGGTAACAATCATACAAAGTTAATATGAGTATATTTAACACGCATAATACAATATACGCACATACGTACGCTCAAAAACATAAACACACTGTACCTCATCGCAAATTCTTCGTTTGTATTCAGTATGTGAGAATAACTTCTGGCACACTGTAGTTAATGTTGGCTACCAAAATACAGGCTCAGCCTAGTTTGGAGCATCGACATATTATGTTATGTTACCTTACGGCGTTTGGAGTCTAATATATTTCCGCATGAATTATAATAAGACAAGTGTTCCTAGCTAAATAAACTTTTTATTAACTAACTAGAGCTTATCCGCGGCTTCGCACGCGTAAACTATTCGATTGGTAATTACAATTGAAAATCCGGGAGTTTACGAAATTCCCCTGGGAATTCCCAGATTTTATATCGTGGTCTTCATTAAGGTTGCGTTAAGAACAACTGTCCAAAATTTCAAGACTCTAAACCCAGCAGTTGTTATTTCACAATTTAATCCCTATCCTATCTATCTATGTTTTAAACCAGGTTATAAACTAACTTTTTGTCAAATTTCATCTAAATCCATCCAGCCGTTTCAGCGAAGAAGTAACAAACTTCGCATTTATAATATCAGTAGTTTAATTAAAACTTAATACTTTTACCTTTAAGAAATAAACACAAACACAGTTTTGTGTGGCTTGAAAACTTGGATTCACAGTTCGAAAATATACAAAGCCATTTTAAACGAGAGTCAAGAGCACAGTGATAAAGTTTGTTCAGATCGTTTGGTTGTGTTTGGTGAATGGTTGTTGTTCTTCCGCTTTGAGCTTTACTTTGCTTAACAATTGAGTAAATCAATAAAAGTATTCCCGGTGAAGTAATAAAGGTAACGCCTGGAAATTTTTGATATTTAGGCAAGTACCTAGTAAGCCAATTTAAGGTCCATTCTGAGAAAAAAATCTAGAGCTGTCACTACTTTACAACCACATACAAAATGTATCCTTTTTTATTTGGTCTTTTTTATATGATAACTTGTAAGTATTCGTTTTTTGAGTGGCGATGCAAATCTATATTATAAAGAACATCATTTCAAAATTTGAAGCGAATTAATAATAATAATAATTTATTCATAAACCATTGCGTGTTACATGGTTTTTGCCATTTTGGCTCCGGAACCCTAAAAATTAGACCACTGACCACCGTAATGCATTATTATAGAGTAATATGACTGCTTGATTCTTATACCTAATGCTATCGTTACTTACCTTGTAAATTTTCTGACTATCTACTATTACTATACTAATTTAAATTAGTCGTATCGAGCACGACATTCTCTACCCGCTAAGCTGTTATGCAAGTGTATATTTACCCTAACTAAATCATGGTCCTTTACCTTTTACTAAAATCTTTTACCTACTTTTCCACAACATTACGGTACGTTTTAAATATTACTACCAGCGCAATACATTCCCTGCATTTTTCTCGGCTGGGGTTTCTTTCATCTGTCAGTGCCAGATTGCTATTGCTTTCTTTTGTTTCTCGGCAGGCAGACTAAATAAGATTCCAACTAACGGATAATTAAATGGGAAAACAATCAAACGTTAATGTTATAATAATAATAAGCATTAGGTACACTTTCGTTGAGGCGCAGCAGAGCAGGGCCGTACCCTTTTTTCATGACAATGTTGCAAACGATCAAGAGGGTCACTGGACTGAGCACTATCCACGGACACCCGATGTGAAGCGAATGTAGTGTGGATTTCAATTAAAGGGACTTGTCGCATCTCTATGGAAGAACACCCGTATTTTCGTTGGACAGTCAACTTAATACGGCAACAGAAGCATGTACACCTAAATGCTTCTAATTCTCGCGGACCCATGAAATTTGACACCGTAAAAAAGTATTAGGTTAATTTATATGAATAAGGGTCGCAGTTTTACGTACCTCGTGACGTTCTAACGTACAAAATTCTCACCTGATGGCCAGCCATAAAGGTTTAATTACGCATAATAGGAGTAGAAATAGTGACTAAGTGTACCACGCATCCATGTTAATTCCACGTAGCTCAACGTACAGAAATTCCCGAGGCAGAAATTTATATTGTAAGGGGTTTATTAATTTTATTATGAACCCGACATTTACAGTGGAGTTTGGAATTACCTATTGGTGTTTTAGTGTTGGTTCTGTGTCCGATGAATACTTACTAATTTTATAAATGGGAAAGTAACTATATCTGTCTATCCTGCCTATTTAGATGAAATTGGTATGAAGATAGTTTGAGACCCTAAGAAGAACATAGGATTGTTATTATCCCATAAAATTGCATAGCTACCAAGGGAATCCGATACATCTTCGTAGATGAAGCCGTGGGCAATCGTTTAGTTAAAATAAATGTATGTACATAAGTATGTTTGACGACCAGATGGCCTAGTGGTTAGAGAACCTGACTACGAAGCTTGAGGTCCCGGGTTCGATTCCCTTGTCGGGGCAGATATTTGTATGAAAAATACGAATGTTTGTTCTCGGGTCTTGGGTGTTTAATATGTATTTAAGTATGTATCTATATCTATATAATTATATTTATCCGTTGCTTAGTACCCATAACACAAGCTTTGCTAAGCTTACTTTGGGACTAGGTCAATTGGTGTGAATTGTCCTGTGAAATTTATTTATTTTTATTTATGCACACAGAGCTGCGAAGCAATTCAATAGAGTTTGTGTGAAATTCGTAGTACTCCGTACTGGAGCCGCGTGGGAGTAGGCAGAGATTATGAGATGACTTGAATGTTACTAAGCCACATCTCACACGACGGTAAAATTAAGAAAAAAAAACACTAATTTTGTCAATTAGGTACGAGTATTGCTACGAAACGCTCCATTTTTGAGTTGGTTAAGATTGGTCTTGATCGCGTCTCCAGAATCGCCTTGTATTTTGATCTTTACACTAAACCATGCTAACCAGCTCAATATAACCATACCTCTTTACACCAATACCCTTTTATTATTGGCTACAGAAACATATAAAGCCACTTAATCGACCCATTAACAAGCTTATCCGCCGGTATACCGAACATTACTTAATAACTTACATTACAAAAGGGTCGCGACTGTTGGCACGCGAGCAACGCTCATAATTGCATGACTTGAGGGTTATATTACGAGTATACCTGCAGTTGAAGTAAATAAAGAATTTTAATTGCGTTCGAGTATTGAGAGGTCCCGCGTTCTTCGAACGTACGTTATGAAAAGAAACTATTCGAATATAGTGAAAGGATTTCAGAGTTCAGTTAAGTTACAATTCGATTCCCATCGGGTTACCCACCCCATGTTTGACATGACGTCACTGATATCAAGTATGGCAAAGTTAACTACAACTGCCGACTGCTCATAGGTACATTTCAGTAGCAGCCGGCGTGCAGTTTGCATAAACTGCAATGGAAAATGTATGAGCAATCGACAGTTTGCAGTTATGATGTTTTTCTCCCACCCAGTTTGTCTGTAATGACCGCTAGGTAGACATTTGTTTATCCTAAACTTCATTCAATAACCCATCGCAAATTCCAATTAACAATTTATTGGGACGATATTTTTCGCTGCATTTAAAAGGGTGACTGGCAGAAAATATCCTAAAAATATAGCTAATATTTAGGTCGATGCTTAGGGCAGGGGTCAAGTGTAATCCGAGAAAGGTGACAGACTAATATCCACTTATCACAGTCCACGGAGCACCGCCAGAGTCAACCTTGACTGGTTTGATTGTCCATTATGTCTTACGGTCTTACACTAGTTTATTTTGTGATGTTTGTTGTTAACATAATTCCATTAGTTATAGATGAACAGTTCTAGTATTAATTTTCCCGTAATTTGACGTTGCATTTAAAGTGTTTAAAACACTACTCACTTGTAGTTGTACGTATATTAACTCAGCTTTCGGTGACAGGAAAACAACCCTTAACCCGATCATTACCTACGTGTTAGAATCTGATTTAAACATTCACCTAAACACGTAATTATTGATTTGCTGCTAATACTTAAGGTTCGATGACCTTTTGGAACACTGCCTTCGTTAGTAGCTGCTCTGGCAGTTATTAACCTAAATACCTAACAAATTTGTGATACCAATGGCAATAGAATTTGGATAATTATCATTTTGCAACCCAGACACATTTAAAGCTCTTCCCGACTAACCAATTTAAAACATTCTCGTCCTTTAATTGTTCGCTTAATTTTAAATTCCCAAGCTCGCAATTGGGCTTGTGGTCTGTGGGTCTTCATGATAATTATTTATATTCTATCGGACTTCAAATTATACTTTTAATGAACCTTTATTTTTGATTTAGACTTCATATCATAGTTTGTGTCGCAAAAGAAGAAATTATAAATTCTTAATCAGCATCTTCATCATCATCCCAGCGTATACACGTCCAAGTGCTGGGCATAGGCCTCCTCTCAAAATGAGAAGGCTTGGGCCGTAGTTCCCACGCGCGCCCACTGCGGATTGGAAACTTCACTCACATCATTGAATTGCTTCGCAGGTTTGTGCAGGTTTCCTCACGATGTTTTCTTTCACCGTAACGCTCGTGGTAAATTTCAAATGTAATTTCGATGATGAATTTCGAAAAACTCAGAGGTGCGAGCCGGGGTTTGAACCCACGATCCTCTGCTTGAGAGGCCATAGGCCAAAACACTCTGCCACCAAGGCTTTCTTCTTTATCCTAATGTATAAATTTAAAAAAAAACTGTATGCATCTTAGCAGTAAGAGCAGTAGAGTGCAACGAGCTTGTTTTCAAATTATTAGATCGCATCTGAAATACAATATTTTACGTAAGAGCCATAAGTAGATATTGGCGCATTTTAACACCATTTCAGCACTTTTTAGGACGTTTAATGAACCTTCGATAGTTTGACGCGGTGTCTTTGTCTCATGTTCACTTGTAGGCTGGGGAATTTCATCCGCTTATAGACAAAAGCAGAGACCGTATTGACAATATTGCACTGACTTTCGCAATCGCATTCACCATCTCTTTCTACTCATTCTTTAGGCTGAATGAAAGAAAAAAGTAGTGAAAACGATTGTGAACCCAAGTGTGTTAAGCCGAATTTAGACTTGCAAGAAATATCGTGCAAGTTGCATTACATTGCGGCGCTCGATTGACCACCACAAACTCGTTGACTTTACGGCCTCGCAATGTAATTTGTCAGAAAAAATGCATTAGACAATAAGGCTTCTATTCATGTCATCAATATGTCATTATTCAAATACTCAAAAGTATAGTTTACTCGCCATCAAAACCGTTGTGCAAGCGCTGCAGGGCTACTACGAAACTCTTAACTCGAAGTTCATATCGTACCGTCCCTCTGGCTCTCGTATTAAATAGTATAAGTGTCAGAGGGACCGCACGATACGAACTTCGAGTTTAGAATTTCGTAGTAGCCCTGCTGGAGTCTAGTTCTTGCGCGTCACGTGTAAAATACATAATGTGATTAACCGCGGCGTGAATCATTTTAAACTGATTTCTAAAGTCGAAGTAACTTATAAAAGTCCTAATAATTATATCACTTTAAAAATCTGGCTAATGGGTGAAATTATTCCTTTCTTCGAATAACAATGATGTAATTAACACTCCTATTACATCAGAGAGCTGACTGCTATAAATTTTCCCACTCGTCGGGTGACCGCCCAGAAACCCGGCCAAAAGAAATGAATAAAATTCTGACTACGCGCTGGAAATGAATGAAAACGGTCTAGGTAGTGAAATTAATTAAAAAGTGACTAGATTCAAAAAGTTAATAAAAATGTGGTATGGTTAAATAACTCGATTTGGGGTACCCATGTTTGCCGTTTAAAAATCAATCGACAAAGTGGGACAAAATTTAAGGTAAGTAGGATAATGTACCTACGATACGATAGTTCGTATGCAATCACCGGTGATTATAGGGAAGATTTTGCTATTGAATACTGAATTTATGCACTTTATTATCTAAATAGGTTAGTCACATAGTTCTAAGTTTCTGTAAAACTTTGATGACATTATTATAGATTGAAGCAGAGTACTTTTGTTGCCTCGACTAGCTCACTTTACGATAAAAATAAAATGCTTCTATATTTCCGTTGAAAGCAATCCTCATCCGTCAAACCTTTGCCATAACAAAATCTTATTTGCAATGAAATAGTAGGAGAGCGCTCTATTTTTGTTATGAAACTTATTATTGGTTATACAGTTCTCCGCACTTAAAATATCTGCATCTAGTGTTGCTGTAGCTTATCTAAGTTTATCCTCTCTTATTGTGTCAAGCGTTTCGTCATCTCTACATCTCGTGGTTCAGCACAATGTCAAATTAGTGCCTTACATTCGCCTTCAAGTTTTGTACAGACAGTTCTTCGTGATCTGCCTTGCTTCCTTGACATTCTTTGTTCCCATCTATTGGGTTGGCTTGCCTAAGTTTTTTACGTGACGTCATGAAAAGTATGGCAAACGTCTTGGAGTAACGACAAAACATTGCATCTAGAGTCTAGACACATCCCTACCTAACCCTCGTTTGTCTTCCTCTTCATATTGCCAAACGAAAATTTTCACTTGACGCAACGACCGTTAGCCCATCATTTGATTGTATACATTAGGATTATCCAGCCCACTCCCATGGCAACTTGGTAGGTTTCGTTAACTCTAAGTAAAGTGGCAAAACAAAAACATATAATTTCGAATCAAATACATTCTATTTCAGTAATATAATTAAAGGAGGTGGAAGAATGAATAACCTTGTTACCGGGCATGGTAACGAGGTGTCAAATATTTTAATTACAATTAACCACTAAATTGGCAATAAAACGATGGCAAAGTAATTATAAAGGTCGCGCTTTTAAACATAAAACGTTCAATATACAGTAAAAACCCTTCGTGGCTAGAATGAAGGTCGCCCATTTTGAAGGTGACAATAATATTCTAGAAAGAACTTTATTTTTTTTGCAATTAAACATGCTAGCGGTTAAGTTAGAGACTAAAATTACACTAACGAATTAAATATTTGCTTTTATAACTTTTAGAATAGTTCAACTGATTAATGAGATTGATGAGACTATCTATAGGTCTCTTGCAATCCTGAAAAAAGACTAGACTCACGCAATTAAAATAGAAAGCCCTTCCCCATACATATAAACCATTTAAATTGCCGGCTGGCGTACCTGGGAGAGCCTTCATTTAAACCAATTTATCTTTCCTTGATTTATTAAGGGTCTCCCTAATTAAATAGGGTTCAAAATCGGCAAGCTCTAAGCAAATTACCTGCACGGCACAATTAGACTAGCTGGCTTTTAAGCTAAGCTTACCTTTAAATATTAACATTACATAGACTGAGTAATTAGGCTCCTGTTACGATACCTACTATATATAGAGGTATGATGATGATTTAGGACACTGTCGAAAAAGTGAGCGAAAGGCACCAACTCGGCATTGGTTCACTGCTCATTTTCTTCCTATAGTAGGAGAGCCCAAGCGGGGATTTCGGGATTTACTAAAGCGCGGCAGATGAGTATACAGGGGGATACCTTGTACCCGCTTAAGTACTTCCACCAAATATGAGCCCCTTATATATGGCCGCCCGTCAAGGATAAAGGATCAGTTTGGTAAAAAAAAATGATCATCTGAAATTCTTGAGCGCGTCAGATTAAGGTAGGGTGAGTTAGTTACATGCTAAAACGTGTATATTCCACTAATCTGACAATTTGAGAGTTACGTAAAAAAAGGGGAGGGTTACAAACTTGTAAAAAAAAGTCATCTCGACATTCTCGAGCGTGGATATATTTTTTTATTTTAAGTAAATATAAATATCATGGGACACTTGACACCAATTGACCTAGTCCCAAACCAAGCAAAGCTTGTACTATGGATACTAGGCAACGGATAAACATACTTATATAGATGAATACATACTTAAATACATATTAAACATCCAAGACCCGAGAGCAAACATTAGTATTAAGTATTCATACAAATATCTGCCCCAGCCGGGTATCGAACCCGGAACCTCAAGCTTCAAGCTTTTGAAGGGAATAATTCAAGGATTACGCAAAATATATAGGTAATCTGACGATTTCCACAAGCCGAAGTAACAAAAATTCATCGATAAAGTTTAATGGGTACACAGCTACGTGATGTCTATATTTCCCTCTCCACGTTGCTATTCCTCTCTCACTCTTTCTCTATCTATTACTCTCTCACTCCGTCCCCACTCTGGTTTCTGTTGCCATGACGCCATAACAGCTGATCACACAGACTCGTTCGTTAGATATTGTTTACAACGTATTTCCAACGTTTTTGCTTATTTTACCGATGATGATAATAAAAAAACAAGAAAAAAAAATGTTTTTATTATTTCTTATAAAATACAAGTATTCTATTTAAAAAAACATACTCTTTTTTATTTGCATGTTATTTCCTGAGATTTTCAATTAATTTAGTTCGATGACTTAAAAAAAAATTGTCAGATTAGGCAAATCCCTCCAGATAATCGTCAGATTATGAGGAAACACGTCTAAGGCATAAATATTAACCATATATATCTTTTTTTTTTGCACATTCTAATAATGACCGCGAGTTTGCGTCACATCCAAATCGTCAGATTATTATATAAGAGCTTTTTTTTAGGTTCGCTTAACACCCCCTTTGAAAGTCTGACATGCTCGATTTTTTTTTAATTTTCAACCCTTACGTACGACCACCCCCATCATGGAAACAATCGGATTAACATACGTACATTTTTAAAAATACGTAGGATATGGATGATATCAATATCTGACGCGCTCGAATATGTCCATACAACAGTTTTTTTTTACATTTTTGAAAATCTATAGCCGCTCCTCCCCCCACCGATTAAAAAGTATATATTATATGATTTTTTTTTCTTTTTATCATCTAAGCTTCGCAACCCAATAGGCCTCTATGACGCTCGAGTAAATCCCGATTTAGCATCGTCTACTACTACCCCCTACGGGTGAGGCCATGTTCAAAGTCAAAGTCAAAGTCAAAATATCTTTATTCCATTTAGGCTATAACAAGCACTTTATGAATGTCAAAGAAAATCTACTACCGGTTCGGAAAACCCCTGTCGAGAAGAATCCGGCAAGAAACTCAACGAGGTATTTTTTTTTTAAACAAAACAACTGTGGAGTCCTACAGCTGATATGATGATTCTTCCCTCACCCAACAGGCTTATGGTCGAGTGAGCAATCCCATATTGTGTTTCAGAGTCATAAAAGACATTGCATGCATCTTCTTCTTCTTCCTGTGGTGCCTCTCCACTACTGGAGGTTGGCTGTCAACTCCGCATGTCTCTCCTTATCCCTCGCCATAGAAAACAGTTCTTCCACACTGGCGATACCGGTCTACTCTCTGATGTTTCGCATGTGTTGTGTTGTATATTGCATGCATAAATTATCCTGATTTACAGTCAGAATAGACCTTCAAGTCTAGGTACTTATGGCCATAACGAATTAGGCACGCAAGCCAAAGTTGTTAAAGAAAAACAATCGAGTCAATTTTCCATTTTACACTCTTACCTTGAATTCTATTTCCATTGCATAAAATTACTGCTAAATACTACTAAATTATTATCACAATAAGAAGTTTTGGAATCCCGCCAAACATGTTCGTGCATGCTGGTTATCTTTTTTAGCGTTTGCGCTTATATTAGTTGGCCGTATGAATTACCTGTGTAATATGCCAAATTTTATAATGGAACCCAACGTCATTACCATGATTAACGCTAAGCATTTTTGTATTATACCTACCCGTAATAGCTTGAAACTCCACCTCGACAGAACATCTCCGAGACATTTACAAATAATGCCCGTTCACGCTCAACTTTTCATCATAATGAGCGAAAGAGACAACCGACTCAATTTCGCTAAAACACTACTCAGCGCTTTGCACCGTCGAAAATGTTTCCCCTGAATGCTTACCGCGAGGTAATAACTTGTCTGTTGTTTTTGTTGGTAATATTTTGAGAAGTTTTTCAAATCGCAACTTCATATCTGTGATTATGTTTTGCTGTGTTTATAAGAAGTTATTTACTATACTAGAATTAATAACCGCGTGGAATTCTGACTACATTACTGCCATTATTAGACGTTTCAGTGGTAAAAAACATTTTTAGGATTAATTATTAGGCGACTATCAAACCACTTTTAGCTGAATTATTTTAATAACAAAATCGCTCACGAAGAATCGACTTAGTGTCAAAAAAACATCATCACCACTATAAACGCATTAACTGACTTAAACTTATGTGATCAAATTTGGGATGTTCATCATACTTTGTTGAAATTAAGTCATAAAATCAAATAATGAATAACATAAATTATATCATACTGATTAAAAAATAGTTAATAGGTAGACTATCTGAGAGGAATCTACTGCCTAGCTGCTATTGAGTCCGATCATTAGTTCTTTACAACAATGTCTTCCGAGACGCAATCTCTAACCCAGAACTCGTGTCCCCAATTATTATCGGTTCTATAAGATAATAATGTAATCATCTGCTACTTGAGCTAGCTAAAAGAAATATTTTTTTCCGCGTTCTCAGTAACGTCGCCAGGGACGCTTATGATCGCAATTAATTTAATTCTTTGTCATTCGCATTATGAAGATGAATTACTCGTATTAGCGCTTAAAATTGACCTGAATTTAGTCTTAAATGTTGTCTGACAATGTAACGAGAGGCCTCGGCGTTAAGATTAATTAAAACCCGGGACCTCGTGGCGCTCACAACTCGATGACTCTCCGTTTATAAATTATTAATTAATTTGGTAGACGCATAATTAATTTTGTTGAATATTTTTGCTCATTTATTAGTTCTTGCGGCTTTTCAATGGGTAAGCCTTGGCCTACATTTTCTTTCGCTGAATCGTATCAATTCATTACACGGATGTGCTGAATTGGTGACGTAAAGCGTCAATATTATACAGGGTGAATAAAAAAGCTGGCAAATAGTACGTTGACTTGTAAACGGAATCATTATCACGTCGGAAACGTTTGTAATTCTACATACTACAGTAGTAAATGTACTGGCTATTAATTGCTTTAAGTAGAGGATATTTTAAGTTAAATATTTACTCAAACTTTCCTAACTTTGAGAAACAATACTATTAAAAGAAAGTCACGATATCTTAACTACAGTACATTTATATATTACTTGAAAAACGTATTCGTTCATTTAAAGTAGACTAGTATAAGGGTCGATAGATCAGACAATTAATAATTAAAGTAACCTTTTTCGTAGGCGGTACAAATTAGACCAAAATTCTCCTGACCGACTTAATCAAGCCAACATTGTAATCTTGTACTAACAAAGGTACAAGCATAGTTCTAGATCCTTCCACTTCCCTTCCTTCCCATAAGGTTTTTCTATTTCATTATATTCTAAGTACAGTAATGGACTCTACTTTATCTACTTATGTAAATATTTTTTCTATTACAACCTTTTACCATGCATATTTTCTCGTTTGTTTGTTTTAAATCTTGCAAACAAATGTGTATCCACTTTCACTAATAAATTGACAAGTTAATAATTAAATATAATTAATATAGGTTGGATGACAATGCACGTACAGTCAACAATAAATACAAGCTGTACTTCGACTTTGAATTAGTCTCCTGTACATTTAAGATTTAAAATTTTAGATGCTGTGTGTGGAGTTACCAATTTATACTTATAATGGTGGAGAATAAACTCAGACAGGCGTATAAATCGTGCGTGTATCAATTTCATGGTCGAATTCCCTGATGATGATGACACTGGCGAATGCTATCAGGCCTTTTTTGCTCACTTAGCCTAAACACAAATATAGGCGAACCTTTTACGTGACACACTTTATCTCATATATCACAATACCTAAATTCAGGTCCTGATGGATAACGTGCGGAGTGATATATCTCTCGCGAGGAGCGAATTTGTTGGGCATTTTTTTTTATAAAATCAAGACGTGTATCTACTCTAGACACGTTTATGATGAATGTGCTTGGGGTGTCAAAATATGATGTATGCCCTGTACTGGTTTAAGCGGTAGTAGTAAGAAACGAGTAACGTGAACTTTTGTTTTGTTTGCTGTCCTACAAAATGTTTTCGTACATATAAATCAAGCAAGTTCAACTGAAAACAAGATTTTCTTTTGAGTTATTTTTATTTTTCTATTGAAACCGATCGTAAACACTAGTAGGTACATCAATAGTGCGAGACGCACAACTATCTCAGAAAGTAAGAGAGTCAGAGAGTAAGTATATTTAGAAAATTCTTCAGGTTTTCAAGAAGATTGACTAAACTGAACTGACATACGTACGTTGAAAATTAGAGAAAATTTCTTGAAAATATCAAAAATAATTTAAAAAGACTAAAAGAAAGTATGGGAAATATTTACTTGCAATTTTGCACTTTACAAATTTCGGCATGTATGCAAATGTATCCCAGCAGCATATGTAGAACTGTAATCTCTTTGATTTTGACATATATAATTTAAATAATACAACGAATACTAACGAATTAAATGGCATGTTCCGAATTGAACGAAAGTTTAACACTCCAAAATTGATTCTAACTTTAAATACGTTTTGGTTTACTTAGTTGTCGTGAACTGTTTCAAATTAATTGCTCATTTCTGCTGAATACGTATTCCAATTGACTGCCACAAGTTTAGCAGTTAATAGAGAACTTTAATACGAATAAATTTAAACGTGAAATTATTGACGATAAATTATCGGATTATCGTTAGATACTGTTATCTTCTTGGGTCCGTTAATGGATAATACAAACTCTCTATTTCTGATGATTTACAGAATATTTAAAATAAGCTGTTCATCTGCTGCGTTTTGCGGAAACATCACTCTTTTCTAGGATGAAATTAATCCGATGTGAATCTGGAATAGCATAGGTACTTAACTACTTTATATTATCGAAAGGGTTTTTAAATGATGTTTGGAAATTACTCAGATCCGCAAATAGCGTACCTATTGTGTTAAATAAGGGTTCCTAGTTGACCACGGAACCCTTAAAATGTAGTTGTGGTGTACTTGTGATGCAAGTCATTAAATAAAGTTGTAAACTTGTTTGAAAAAAATACTCTGTTGGATTTCTAGCTAGATTCTTCTCAACAAAGGTTTTTCTTTACCGGTGATAGATTTTTTGACTCGGCAATGTTTTTACGAAACACATTAAATTGTAGCCTAAATATGAAGATGGTGATGGTGGTCAGGGAGTTGGGGCGCAGGTTGAAAGACAGAGGTGACCCGACCCCCATTCAGGGTCGTACTTGGTCCAGCTAATTTCTTTGGCCATACAACGGGGCAAAGCCACTGGGGTAATATGTACGTTTGGGCCAAGTACGATGCGGATGGTATTGTTTTTTATATGATGATAGATATTTTGTTTTGACTATGATTCAGTAGGTCCAGCGATTGCCCTCTACATAGGTCAAACCCACAAACAGAGTTTCGATACGTTAAGCTAAGTTATCTTTGTAATCAAACTACTGTGGCTGTATGTACTGTAAAAGTCTGCATTTCAATTTCAACCAGAAATGTGCGAGTATGTGTTGCGAGGAATGTGTTTTTCATAAACCAATAGAAACACTTCATTTCCACCAGAGCGGTGCTGAGCGAGGATAGGTAAATGAAGTGTTTTCTATTAGTTCCTCCATCCTCGCACATCTCTGGTGGAAACACAACCTAACAGTCTTTAGTTAGGTAAAATACAAGTGGAACTCAATTTGTGTTTGGCGTACGGCCCGTTCTGATTTCCCTAGAGATTCCGTTCCGTTACTAACGTACAAATTGAAAATAAATCGAAACGAAGGATTAATATAAACCCTGGGTAGGAGTGTGTTGGTGGTGGAAAAATTAGTCGGTAATCATCATAAGTTTATACCTATTTAACACCCGTGGATAACATGCACATATATTTTGCTTACAGAGTTCCTAAAGATTTTTGTCACTAATCAAATGAGATAGGTCCGTTGAACTTGAACATTTAGAAACAAATGGTTTTTTTTATATTTAAAATTATAAATAAAAACTTGTGGAAGACTCTCGGCTAATGACACAAATTATTTTAAACTAAATATTATCGATGACACATTGTACGATTATTTAATCCTTCAAATAAGACAAATAAATTATTTTTTCTTCATGCAAAGAAAAACTCAAGCTTATTTCCATCAGACTTTGATTCGGACTCACTTGCAAGACTTGAAATAAGCTACTTATTTATTTTTTGCAAACGTTGCAAGTTAAGCTACCTCATAAAGTTACCTACTCCTAGTTACCTATTCACGAACATTGCAAGTTAATTGTTGTTACAGCATAACTAAAAATATAAAAAAATCGACATAGAGTATATTAAATCAACCAGATAATAACAACCGCCCATTTTGTACCTACAGTACACCTGCCTTCATGAGAACCTGTTCCACTACTTGTGCGAAGAAAATGGTGGCGCGGTGATGCTGCCGGCAGCCAAGGGCGATGACGCGTGGAAAATATACTTCAACGAGAACCCTGAGGAGATCGTGGACGAGTTCGCCATGAGATATGGAATTGAAGCTATATATCAGGCTATGACGTAAGTATTCTTATATTATTAGCCCTTTCATTGAAAGAAGTTCATGATTCAAACCTTTTTTTTATGAAATCCAAAAAAAAAACATAAAACAGGTAGTCTTGAATTATTTATGTGCATTTTGTTGCACACTGTCAATTTGAGGGCTGCCTGGATTCGTGCGATTAACGACTTTTTGTGTCATTTTGGATAAGTAAGTAGGTACCTACTATGTTAAAATGTGATCGCAACTAGTACCAACTAACAAAAATTGGCAAATCACGTTTTTGTCATTATTAGGGCTACACTCAGGCTAAATTGACCACTGATGGTTTGGTAAAGTTTATAATGTAAATAAAATTTGCATGTCCTTAAAAATAACAATAACAGAGAAACAATTTTTCGTCACGCATTTCCTCCATACTGATTATTGGTCTGATTTTCGAATGCAATGTTCTCTTAATTTATAATTACTTATGAATATTAAACTCGATTCTAAATCGTATTTCACAAATATATCGTAAATCGTAATAATATTCAGTAGGTACCCGCGTAATAAAGTAAAAAAAAATTCGTTATTTAATAAACCACTAAGCGTTATTTTCAAAGTGTATCATGTTATAAATGCTAGTTACAATCTTATTTGCCGAAATTCAAAGCCAATTACAGCATACTTGCTTTCGACATGAATTTTATCACTTACGTCGCGCGTAATAAATTATTCGAGGAATAGGTATAGCTCAGACACGATAATCATACAACGCACCTCGTGGGCTACTTTGAATAATTTTGAATAATATCTTCGCAAGTAACACCAAAAAGCAATAAAATTTGGCGGTAGGTACATCAGGAAGTTTAACAAGACTGCGGGGTATTCGTAAACATTTATAGAATAGAAATATGTTTATTCAGCCAACACATCATGACAAAAAAAGAGAAAACACATTTACTTACATTTATTGACTTTCTGTTTTAATATAATCCTTGTTGTAATAATCACATAAAAATAAAACCGAGTCCTGTCTTCGGATCAGTATAATAAATGCAAAACGAAGCTAATTGTACCTATACAGTCGAAGAAACTGTATCGCGAACCAGTTTTTTTGGTGGCAATTCGATAACATTACATAACATATTCTGCCTAATGTTGGCCAAATAAATCATCGTGACATTAATTGTGACAAGATTCCACCATATAGTATTACTGTATAGTATTAATGAGGTATTGTATAGTGCTTTTCTTTGTCTGTATCAACTAACTAACGGCACTACACAAACTAGTATAGGAAAACGAAAATACATTTATTTACTACAGCAATTTAATATTGCAAACTAAGCAGACTATATAAATCAAATATCGTCAATACAAATTTCAATCTGTCGTGAAAAACAACGATACGACAAATCATACCCTGATCTAGGCTCAATTCAGAAATGTGTATGATGGATGATGACATTAGTAAGCCCAGATCGAGAAAAAATCATGCGTAGATAAATCATTTTAGTCCAGCGTAACAAATCAAATTTCAGCAAAATAATTGCGGTATTCAGAATATTTTTGTTAAAGGAAGACTCATATTAAATCCCAAATAAATAATAAAGATCACGGCAAAAGGAAAATGTAAGCCCAATTAACGGTCCCTCGTTTTGACATGGCGGAGGATCCCAATCTTCAAATAGGTATTGATTTGGGCGGTACTCGTACCTATCTCTTAGAATATCTGATATCTTTTGTAATAAAAAAACTTATTTGCAATTTCCTGTCCCTGTTAGCCGATCCGGTCAACAGTAAAATTTGCAGTCTGAAATTTCATAGGTACTATCGTGTAGAAGCTTTGACTTTGAATTTCTTGGAATGCTATGAATAATTATTATATTCTTTGTTTTTCGTATTTCAGGCACTTCCACTGTCTGTCGACGAAGTATTTGTGCGCAGGCGTCCCGGCCGTGATGTCGACGCTGCTGGCAAACATCAATGCGTACTACGCTCACACAACGGCTTCGTCTGCTGTATCTGCGTCTGACCGATTTGCTGCTTCAAATTTTGGTGTACGTTGTCTATTAGATTTTCATTCGATATTTACCTAATCGATTGACAGTATTTTTTTTATATACTAGTTGTTGCCCACCCACATTCGCATGCATTTAGGTACCGCTTTCTTTCGGAAACTATGCAATTTTCGGAGATATCTAAGTGGATCTATCTCTGTAGCAAAATTCATTAAATTGGTTCAGCGATTTAGATATTTGAACGGCATCTGGACATTCCAGGCTTTGGCAGATGACATTACTATAAATAAGATCCGTAGCAGATTACAATTCAACTTGTTTGATTACATGTATAATCAAACAAGTAGAATGACAATCTGCTACGGATCTTATCGTATCAGGGACAAGCTTTCGCTGAAACAAAGTTTCAGTTCGATTAGATTCGTAACTTTGATTAACACTATTTCTACTTGCTTTGGTCTAGTTCCTTATCTACTGTTTTATTCCATTAATTCCAGAAAGAGAAGTTCGTTAAACTACTGGACCAGCTACACAACTCACTTCGGATCGACCTGTCGATGTATCGCAACAACTTCCCTGCCTCCAGCGCCGAGAAACTTATGGACCTGAAGTCTACTGTTGACCTGCTCACTAGTATTACTTTCTTCAGAATGAAGGTAAATTTTACAAACTCTGTTTGTATCATTGATTAAGTAGTTATATTATTTACTTTCTTACGTGTCTCAAGTTGTTAGCATCCCTTGTTGATCAAACAAATTATTTATTTGTAGGTATGTCTGTTTCTTTATCTTTTTGGCATAATAGGCATCTGAATAATCATACAAAAAAGTAATTATAGTAAGTGTTAAAAATATTCTAGGTCCAAGAACTAAGCAGTCCACCGCGAGCCAGCACTGTTGTCAAGGATTGCGTCAAAGCATGCCTAAGATCCACATACCAGTTCCTCTTTGAAAATTGCTACGAGCTCTTTAACAGGGAGTTCCAGGTATTTATTGAGAATTTAAAACGAGATACTTAAAACCTTCTCAAACACTGATACTCACTCTTTCATTCCTTTTTATACCCTCAGGTGGATCCAAACGAAGCAAAACGTGATCCAGCAGACCACGGGCCTCAATTGGACTCTGTAGACTTCTGGCACAAAATCATCGCCCTCATCGCTTCCGTAATAGAAGAAGACAGAAACAGCTACGCACCAGTGCTTAACCAGTTTCCGCAGGAGCTCAATATTGGACAGGTAAACACGATTATTATATAGATACAGAAAGGGATACAAAAACATGAGTTCTGTTAACAAAGAGAACAGCGTGGTTTTTCGGACACAATACTTTTATCTTTTTTTAAATGATCAAAAACAAATGTACTGCCCGAAACTTTGGTGAAATCCCACCATTACAAAACAAAAGTAGCTTAGTTATGCGAGTCAAATCGAACCTTACATTTAAAAAGCCCCATGGTCAGAGCAACCATGTCATTGTATTCCTACCCAATAATACTTTTTGTCAATGTCACCTACATATAATTATTGGCTGTCGCCAGTCCCGTAATAGATTAATTCAATAAAAACCCACATTGAAATGCAACATGTTTGTTTCGTTTGTTTCTATGTTTGCCTTTTGTGGCTTAATCTGCATCAGGTGAGATAGGGGCCAATCACGGTCAGTTTCATGTAGAAAAAAAGAAGTTCTCGTGGTGTTCATTTAATAAGTTTAATTTTCATGGGTAGATAGCCGGGTGGAAAATTGCGTTTTCATCTCTAGGGTGGGGAGTATTTATTTTTTTATTTTTCGATTAGTCACGGAGTCGAAGATAATTGAGTTACGTCAATAACACTTTTTTTCACGTTTCGGCATGGCCATCTAGATGCACGTCGTGACCAAGGAACTTATATACAACACTGGAGGTTGAAAGCTGAACATCCGTTTGAAACAAGAACATATTCCATCTCTTTCTTTAGTTAGGTTAATAAGAAAGATATGGAAGTCATAAGTAATAAAGGTCAAACTTCTTCGTTCGGCGTTCAACCTCCAGTTTTGTCCCTTGGTCGTGTCGTGACCAACTCGATTTTTTTTTATAGTCGGCCATGGCAATTGGCCAGGTCGTTAAGGTACCGTTGGAGGTTGGATATAAGTAAATTCAATTTATTATTATTCTTTTTTTTTGTTGTAGTATTTTACTTTCCTCACAGTCGAAATGAAAAGTAGAGTGTCTAACTCGGGTGAAATTACCCATTTCCCTTCGAACTATTGAGAACTATTCGAGATATTCCCAGAAATATCTTGGGTGAAATGGTTCGCTTTCCACCCTTGGTTATCAATCTACTATTGTTGCCTGACTGCGGCAAAGCCAGAAGGAAGGAAGCCAAAGGAAGATATTACAGACTTATTACTTCTTGTTTATATGCAATATTATCATTGTTAGAAGTATTATTAATTATTCGTTTTGTTAACAGTTGTCAGCAGCTACAATGTGGTCTCTATTTGCTGTGGACATGAAGTACGCGCTTGAGGAACACGAACAGCACCGGCTCTGCAAGTCTTCCGCCTACATGAATCTGCACTTTAAGGTGATTCCTTCATAATTCTAAATTATTAAGTGCTATTACAAGAGTCAGCCAGAACCCTTAATCTATCACCTTGTGCGGATTTTCTGCGACAAACCCTCAGAAGGATTATTTGGAAGACTTTCACTTTTATTGCAACAGCAAGTCGCAATCGTTTTTACCATTCATTTCTGTCAAATGATATAGGATAAGAGTAGGAAGAGACGGTGAATGCTTAAATTGGAATTAGGCAATACGGCCTCTTATCGTTAAATGTCACTTTTCCTTGCATTTTGAAGATAGTATCTACGACATACTTGGAATCAAAGATAATGGAATGCTCATTTTCATATCAAAAATCCAACTCGCGATTTGATCCTTCAAAACTCAAAAATGACATCGCCATCGCTGTTTTTAACTTTAACATCCTCATATCAGGTGAAATGGGTGCACACGCAATACGTAAAAGACGTGCCGCCATACTGCGGCGCCGTGCCGGAATATCCAGCCTGGTTCGAGCCGTTCGTGATGCAGTGGCTCAATGAGAACGACGATGTCTCGCTCGAGTACTTGAACGGAGCCTTTAACAGGGACAAGAGAGACATGGTGAGTACTTTCTTACGTATGGACATGGTACTACTTTGACATGGACCCGTAAATAGCAGCTAAAACCTGAACAATTGTTTTATTCAGGTGATATTTTGCGTAGGTCCATATCAATGAACTGCAATATTTTTTTAACTAAACCTTGGTCAATCAGGTAACAGAGCTATCATGGTAATCTTGATCACTGCAATTGAAAAAAATATTAAAGTATTTACTTCATTATATATGTCTGTCGGATTAAGTATTTGACGAAACTGATGACCGATAGGAAGTGCAAACTATATTTCAAGACAACTCTAGCTATACAGCTAAGGAAAAAAGACACCAGTTTTAACTAAAATGCAACCTAATAACGTGCTTTATTTTTTTACAGTTCCAAAAATCAAGTGAACACGCACTCTTCAGTAACTCCGTAGTAGACGTGTTCACTCAACTGACACAGTGTTTCGACGTAGTTTCTAAGCTTGAATGCCCAGATCCTGAAATATGGAAGCGCTACATGAAGAGATTTGCGAAAACTATTGCCAAGGTGCTCGAAGCTTACGCTGACATCGTTAAGAAAGAGTTCCCTGAACACTTGAAGGAGGAACGAGTGGTACGTATGGAAAGTCGTGTGAAATTAAAATCAATAAGACAATGTGAAATAAAATGATTTGACCCTTCATCAAACCCCCTTCATTTTGGCTCTTGCCAAAAGTCAACGTAGAAAAGCATAAGCAGTAACATTAAAATAGTTCTTTCATTAAATTTTTAACGGCTCTATAGAATCGTCAAGGTATACCGGAGCCTATGCACTGTAAACTGTAACAACCCAAAGATATTCACTATCACCTATAAAACCTTTACGAATGACGCGTCTCATTTTGTAAGGCTTTACACACACAACATTTAACGTAGAATCTTCTTCTTTTTCTTCGTCGGTTACTCTTAACAGAGAAGTCATAATCACGTGCATGTCAAACAATTCTACGCCAGTTGTCTTTGGCTATCGCTTCTCTAGCGCAAGTGCTGAGTAAAGTATTTGTTAGATGTAGATCGCCTTTAAGCAAATTCATCATAGTTACTTTACAATGGTTTTCTCTTTAGGCGTGCATCCTCATGAATAACATTCAGCAACTCCGAGTGCAACTGGAGAAGATGTTCGAAGCCATGGGTGGCACTAAGCTCGAGCCGGATGCGGCAGACATTCTTAACGATTTGCAGCAGAGCCTTAACAGCACACTTGACGAGCTAGCCTCTATGTTCGCAGTCAGGTATGTTGATATATCTGACCTATGTCCAACAGTGGGCATTCTTCCGGCTGATTTGGTGATAATAAAATTTAATTTCAAGCTCTTTAATGTATTGACTGTACAGTAAATTATTGTCTCTCCAACAGCTTGGAGACCAGGATAACAGCGAGCGTGAAGGAACTCGGCGAGTTGTTGCAAAAGGTAGGCGGAGGCGGCGTGCCGGGACAACCGCAGCCGCCTGCGCACCACGAAGCGGATGAAGTGTTGAGGCCACTTATGGATATATTGGTATGTAAACAGAATAACTACAATTACTAAGGCATCTCACGTAGATAGAAGAGATTTCTAGTCAGCATTCGCACGACTGAGTTTCAAGGTTTTTTTTTTGGTCTATTGTTTTCCATTTTACTTTTAATCTGTAAAATTGCTATTACCTGAGACAAACGAGACTAGAACGCAGATTTTTTTAATTTAGCAAGTAAGAGGTAAAGTAAAATAATATATTTGTTACAGGATGGTTCGTTGACGATGTATGCTGAATCTTGTGAAAAGACTGTTCTCAAACGACTGCTCAAGGAATTGTGGAAGATCGTAATGAAGATCCTCGAGAAAACTGTTGTGCTTCCGCCTATGACTGATAAGACGGTAAGATTATCGAAATTAAAGACTTCACTGTCATTTGTCACTTAGTGGGTCCTTTTCTCACAGATCCAGGAGACAGCTGCATAAGAGAAAAGGACGAAATATAATAAGAATGAAATATGATATGAAACAGAATTACACTATTGTAGATCAACTTATGACATGGTAGTGGTAATTTATTATTGACATATTTTGTTTGGCTTTCAGATGATGTTGAAGAATTTGACCAATAATGCTAAGAACCTAGCAGCTAATGCAAAGATTGAAGATATGACGCAACTTTTCAAGAGCACCGTTGGCAAGCAAGACGTTAAACACGCTCTGTCTGGAGTGATGGACATGTCTAAAGAGGTCAGTCAAAATCTTTTCCGATTAAAACGCGAGAAAAAGTGATATTTTACTTATATCACTTTGCTAGAAATAGAGGTCTGACTAATAAAGTAACCAGATTTTTTTTAATTTATAGCTAGTGTAATTTTGTCTAAAGGGTGGACTGAATGAAATTTAACATCGAAAGTTTCTTCATTTGATACGAATATTTCATCTATATCATCCCGGCCTGCATACCTCCTACTGCCGGGCACAGGCCTCCTCTCAGAATGAATATTTACCTCTTTTAAAAAATATCATAATTTTATAACAGGGTAACTGTAATTTTTTTATAAAATTTACAGCACTTGTCTGCCGAGAAGAGTCTGACGCCAAAGCAGTGCGCGGTACTAGACGCAGCATTAGACACTATCAAGCAGTACTTCCACGCCGGTGGGAATGGGTTGAAGAAGACGTTCTTAGAAAAGAGTCCGGAACTGCAATCGCTGCGATACGCCCTCAGTCTGTACACTCAGACTACTGATACGCTGATTAGAACTTTTGTGACGAGTCAGCAGAATCAAGGTTGGTTTTACTTGTAAATTCTGCAAATTGACTTTATTCCTGCTTACATTAATGAAAGTGCTCGTTCTTAACAGCAATGTTTCTCAGATTCAGAAAGTTTTCAGAATATTTGTATCATGGGGTAGAAAAGTTTCTGCTAGCCGTATGGGGTCCAGGTGCGAAGGAACTTGTAAAAGAGATTTCTTTATGCCTAGCAAAAACGAGTGGCGACCAGAAGGCTGGCAGCTATTTTCGCCAAATTTTGAGCCTAACGCGGAAACGCTGGCTGTCTCCTGGGAACCATGTCGTCGTCTGATATTATGAAAGATATTTTTTAATTACTTACGTTATAATTGTAGAAATTTACTTTAAAAAAATCACCAATTTAGCAGATACTACAAAATAATATCAATGGCTCCTTTTAACTATGCTTCAAGCATAGAAAAAATATCAAAAACATTAAATATTAATTGAAAACTATTTGATTCAGACGCAGCGGTAGCGGAAGAAGGCAGCGTTGGAGAGGTGTCAGTGCAAGTCGACTTGTTTACGCATCCAGGAACCGGCGAACAGAAAATAACTGTGAAAGGTAAATTAACTAATTAAAGAAGAGAAGCCGTCGAACTTTTTGTACGATTTTTCCCGTTTGTAAACATTTTTTCTAAATCAATCTGAAACCAGAAGGACTTTTTTGTTATGAATAATTTCGCATTGAAATATTAGTATATTAATAGTATAATAGAATAATTCAATTAGATCCCTAACATCAGTTACATTTTCTAGGTTTTTCTGGTTTTTTTTTTGTTCGACTGGATGGCAAACGATCAAGTGGGTCACTTGATGGTAAGAGATCACCACCGCCCATAAACATCTGCAACACCAGGGGTATTTCAGATGCGTTGCCAACCTAGAGGCCTAAGATGGGATACCTCAAGTGCCAGTAATTTCACCGGCTGTCTTACGTTATGTCGTTATGTTTCCTAGTTTCAGTGTAATTTGGAAAAAAAATCAGGAACATCTTTAACACCAAAGTAATGTATACTTCCAGTGGTAGCAGCGAACGACCTGAAGTGGGTGATACAGAGTGGCATGTTCCGTCCGTTCATCGAGGTGAACCTCATCGGGCCGCATCTCGCCGACAAGAAGCGAAAGTTCGCTACCAAGTCCAAGAGCAACAACTGGAGCCCGAAGTTCAACGAAACTTTCCATTTGTAAGTGATGTTTAACTGAAAACAATACATTTGAGAATTTATCGTGGACACGACGTAATATTTTGCGGTTTTAATTAGCAATTGTAACAATACTATCATAGTATAGTACCGATGCTGGTAAGTCTGTTACCATTAACAAAGTACCGACGATTTTCAATTTGACTTCGTACCATATTAAAGTTATATTGATGAATGTAATGATTTTCGTCAAAATTTATCCATCTAATTTTATCGCTTGTGCAGTATTCATCCTAAATTAAATTTTTCCTTATAAAGTTGCACAGTTCTGGGTCGATTATCTATTGTATATCTACGGGTATTTTCTGTTAATAAGATCCTATGGACATTGTCCACGCATTAAGTACTATGGCAGCTATGCCGATCACTCTCTTCCAAACTATTATTTGGAGACCTAATTTTTACTCTGACTATGTTATCCGCAGCATGATCAGTGCAAACGAGCAATTGGAGTTGTTTGAGTTGCACATCTGCGTGCGCGACTATTGCTTCGCGCGTGAAGACCGGCTTGTTGGCGTGGCGGTCATGCGACTTGCCGACAACATTGACCAGGTATTAAAGCAATTTTCTCTCTTATTTATCATCATCATCATCATCAGCCGAAAGACGTCCACTGCTGAACAAAGGCCTCCCCCTTAGAACGACAACTCGCCACTTGCATCGACCGGTTTCCCGCAAATCTCACGATGTCGTCAGTCCACCTGCTGGGAGGCCTGCCAACGCTTCGTCTTCCGGTTCGTGGTCGCCACACGAGGACTTTCTTCTATTTGAGGGGGAGGGGGGTTGCCATAATCCCCACGCTTGGCAGGCGGCTTGTGTATGCAGAAGACGCTGCTGCCCGTCTTCTGGATTTTCCCTTAGTCGCCTTCTACGACACCCAACGGGATGGGATGGTGGGAGCTATTCTTGCCCGGGCACCCCACGGTCAAGTCACTCTCTTATTGCATCAACTGAATTCATGTTGAGATTAAAATGTAAGTCGATATGTTGGTGATGATGACCATGAAGACCTTTAATGAGGTTCCGATACTTGCATAGCGCATAAGTATATGCGATACTTGCTTTGTTGCATGCGTCATGATTATGGGTAGACTGAAGAAATTTGCAGGTAAATGTTATTTTAGTGTAAACTGTGCTTGGTCTACCCTTAATTTTTTTGCGTTGACTGACTTGCAAAAACGCGAGTCGGAAGCTCATTAAAGGTAATCACGATTTATATAATGTAACAAATAGATAAAGAGAAAGTAACCGTGAATCATTAAAAACTATTGCTGAGTGTAATATCATTTTGAGCTCCACAACTGCTCATCCATTTCTGTAGCTGACTGTTTTAAGTAGAAAACGACACCAAAATGAATGAATTTCAATTGTGTTATACAAATTGTCAGTGTCACCATGCCAAACGATTGAACTATTGAACAATATTTTCATAAAATATAATGAATTAATTTCAGAGCGTATGTGCGGCGTGGCTTCCGCTCGGCACTCGGGTGAAGATGGATGAAACAGGATGGACGATCCTCAGGATCCTCTCGCAGCGCCACAGCGACGAAGTGGCCAAAGAATTCGTCAAGCTCAAGTCGGAGATGCGGTCAGAGGCACCGGCCGGCACCGGCGGCCCCGGACAAGGACCCTCGTGAAACGCGTAAGGGACACCCACGAGCCACTGTTCTTCTAAAAGCAACCCGAACGGATACCATCGAGGACCAAACGGGCCGTCGTGAAACCGGACCCGGAAACCTTGAAAGTCCCTTCGCCTTTCGATAAGTTGCTTTTACCACACGAGTTGTGAGACATACGGCCGCGGAGTCCGCCGGAACGAAACAGACGTGACGTTAGGCGCTCCGGCAGTCCCGGTCAGTGCTCGTTCCTTTCATTTTGTATGGCCTCGTTGGCGAATTTTGTAAATATTATAACAGTATTAAGTTACGCAACTTGTAGACATATTTTGCACAAATTTGTAAACTTTAGCAGAAAAGACTGACCGTAGGCGGCCGCGGGCGCCGCGACGTCCACGGCTTATAGATATTCAGCAAATCCTACTTTGCACTTTCTTGCCACTCAGAGTGACTTTTTATTATTCTTCCAGTCTGTTTATCCAATTTTAACAGTCCGTCTAAACGGATTTAAATTTAAATGTCTGAACGCTTTTGTTCCCTGTACACTTTTGCTGGGTAGCTAGAGTGGTGGACGGCGTAACACACGATTTATGTAATAAATACTTGTATGGACCAAACTGTCGCAAATACGGATGCATTTATCCTAATCCATTAATGTTAAATCGACATTTATCTTACTAATCATCTACTCGTTATACGTGTACAGTAAAATAATATATGGCCTTATGTAAATTATTTCCTTGTTTGTTGAGAATACTTTGCTTGTGTCGAGTTAGCAGGTACTAAGTGTTAACGGTGTACTGGATGTCGAAGTAAAGAAGAAAAAATATTTTCTGTATAATAATATCATGATAATATTGCGTGCTGTATGGAGACGTGTCTGAGTTACGCGAGCATGATTGTATAGGAGATGAGTGTTCTGAAAATGGCATGATGGATATTGTTTCTTATCCTTAATAAAGGTCTCGACGAATCTTTTAACATTTTTCTTTTGTGTTCCATCTCGAATGTTCTACGTTGTATTTACGGTCCATGTTGTTGCAGTATATTACTGAAATATGTAAATACTAACTAAATATAAAAAAATATCTTTCAAATATTTGCTATTACTTTTATTATGCTTGGCCTGTCTAAAATGTAATTTGAAATCTCCTATAACATTGTGTATAAATTATTAAAAATTGTGATATTGTTATAAAATGATACATCTCATGAATATTTTATGTAAACCTGTTTTAGCTGATAAATTCCATATTGACGTGTTGTTTGTTGATGTTAACTTCTTTTCGATCATCTATAAGTAGGGCACTGATACCATGGTTTTACACACTATTCATTTTAATAACTTCCTTCTCAAGAACTTCATTGTAAGCATTCCATTTAAAATTAGTATGTGGGTGGTTAGTATTTAAACAATCAGTGCTCAAAAAATAATTTGTTAAGGCTATTAATTATTGCGACAAATAAAATAACGAATCGTTGATTTACCAAGATAATATTATTATTATGACAATTTAATCATCACAGTCCAAACTCAAAACACAGCGTTTGAACATCACGTTAATATATTAGTGTGTGTTTGTGTGTGTGTGTATATTTTCAATACCACTAAGACTTCTATTTAATAAAATTTACAAAAACAATATTTTAATTAATGTATTTTTTTTATCGTTGCTGGTAAACATCATTTTTGTATCTACTTATATTATGTTTATGATTGTGAGTTAAATTTGATATAACATTTTTAGTTGTATTTTTAATCGTAACACCAAAAATACAACATAACATCTAAAAGTTTTCATATTTGTTTGAACATTTTAGTTTTAGATTTAAAAAAAAAAATTATGCCTACTGCCTCGAAACTAATTGTACTCGTAAATGTGCTAAATTACGGGCTTCCTTCTACATCACACATTTTCTATAGAAATTTAGAATTTGGTGTTAGATATGCGTAAACTATCCGGTATCCAAAAAAAAAATATCTTTTAGCTCTGTATCAACAAATTGTATGTACTCAAGGACATTATTTATAAATAGCATTTGATTTCTATTTTAATTATAAATAGCATTTGATTTACACATGCGCATCATTCGATTTTACTAAAAAATAGGCTAATGAACATCTTCATAATTTTTAGTTTATTAACATGGCATGGCATGTTTAGTTCACATACATTTACTTAACATTAATTTGTTTATAACTTTAACTGTCACTTTGCCCGATAGAAAGACGTACATATATTTTGATAAATTACAGATTTATAAGTTTACTCCGAGTAAAAGAGTTCAACTTTAATATTTTTTGGAAAATAATTTGGAATTGTATGTTTTAATTTCGTTTTAACTGCTTAATTTTTAGCCAGCCACTGAATGGCACTGTAATTAAATTCACTTTACATCGTGGAATTGATACCTATTTACTTAATACACTAAAATAATAAAAGCCGGTACGTTATTAGCTTCTCGAACTTTTTAATTGTGTACTTTTAAAATGATTTTCTTAAAACGATTTCATTTTCAACCATCGTCAGTTTCTGAATCCCTGTGTTTTGTATACGACATGGTAACTGAATAACAAAGGATACAGTCATGTGTTAGTTAACAGTATATCTCTGTGTTAGTTGTATGTTTTTTAATAAGTGTGGAATAACTTATGTAAGTCTGGTTACCGTTCATAGAAGAAACCGTTTTTATTCAAATTATATGGTACAAATATTAAAGAGGGTGTGTGATGTTTTATTGAAAATTGTAACAGCGGATCAATGTTGCTACAATAAGTAGGATGGAAAAAATATTAACACTGCTGCTGCATTTAAGACTCAAGTCAAGATTACGATAGAATTAGAATTGGTGTTGCCTGGCAAAGTAAAAGAGACAGTCCACTTATAAAGTTAATGTTTCAATCAATGTTCCATCAATATCGAATTAGTCTGATTAAAAAGTAAAATCATAGCGTCAGTACGAAAAGATTTATGAGCCATTTTTAGTGTTTTCAAATTAGTAGGTACCTTTAATTTAAGGTATTGGATTGTATAATACAGTTATCTTAACATGAAGTATAGAATCTAATGCCAGTAAGAGTTAATGTGGTTCGTATGATAAGGTCAATGTGATGTTATTATAAAAATACGAAGTCTAAGTGGCTTTGAAAATGTATACGATGTGTAGAAGCACATCACTACAACCACGGCAGTTAGATTTTCTAAATATTAGCATTTATCATGGATTACATATCTATAGATAGAACATGTGGTTTGTCTAGTCCAAATCTCAATAAATAATAATATATATTTACTCGTCTTATAATATAATAATAATAATTTTGTTAATGAATTTGTATTTCCGAGTCGACTGAATCTGTGTTTCTATTTCTATAGCGCTAAAGCGAAATATCGTTCAATTCAAACTAAATCGTTCCGTTTAGCGTTCGTACAGTCTATTCAAGGTAATAATGTTTTTAAATAAATAAGTAAAGTCAAAATTAAACGTTTCAAGTATAGATAAAATATTTTTTGTCCATCTCAAAAGTTTAATACGTACCTAATGATAAAGGTAGATGATTTTTAAATTCTAAACATTTCCAAACGATCGTTACTGCGTTGAATAGAGTGTTGCAGTTTTTATAAGTCGTAACGAGTGAACTGCTTGTCCCATATCGCTGGGTTCATTTCTTTTGTCTCGTTTCAATCCTTCATTGTTACTAAAGTCATTCTCGTCTCACTCATTTGTAGATAATTGACTTACGAGTCCCGCACTCTACGGACGACTAAACAATACAGAGCGTGTGATAATACATAATCTACAAAGTAACAGTATTATGTAAATTGTATCGTTTAAGTTCACATCCCGCCATCATGGCCGCCATGGCTAGTGAGAAGTCGCGGCCTGAGCTAGAGTAAAAGTGAAGCGCACAGTGTTCATAATCTCATTGGAAAATTGTAATTGACACATAACCTTTACCAATTGACAATACTTGGTAAATATTATTTTTAAGTATAAAATGTGATCGTCACATGCATCGGCATCATTGTAAGTCTGTTACGCTCCAATTTTAGTATTAAAATCACTAAACATTGCATATATCTTTGTATAAATGCATATATGTAAATGTTACATGTTTAAAACACATTATTGAATTTAGAATTTTTATGAAAAAAATAAATAAATATCCGTATTTCAAATATATCTTGTTTCGTTTCATTTGAGTTTGTTGGATTATGATTCTACGGTTTAAATGGGGGACCTGTTATTAGAAATTAGAATAGTTTTTAGAGAACTGGACATACTTGCTATTTATATCCGAACTTATATTCTTCTCTCACTAATATTATAAATGCATAAGTTTGTAAGTCTCTTCGTTTGTTTGTTTGTTACCTTCATCGTTGTCTAAACCGCTGAACTAGTGTTGCCGATCGATAATCCACTATCGATAGTATTTAGTTTAAGCAAAAGCAATAGTAATTATCGACATAGAAGAGTTTTATCCCGGAAAATAGCATAGTTCTCGTGGGATAGCAATAAATATATATCCATATAAGTATGTTTATCCGTTGTCTTATATCCATAGTACAAGCTTTGCTTAGTTTGGGACTAGGTCAATTGGTGTCAAGTGTCCCATGATATTTATTTATATAAAGGGTTCTCTGCCGTTTGGGAAAAATATATTTAGCCAAATGTTTCATTTCCCAACTATCAAATTCCTCCGAAACCATTTTATTTTCGGAACTTCCATAAAACAAACTTAACCTAACCTACTGTGCTCTATAAAACCATAAGAAAATACGCTGAGAAAAAAATGAAACATTTGGCGAAACATAATTTTGCCCAAACGGCAAACACCGGTATTTCCACATAAATTGCCATGGAATCAATAGGTACCTAAAGGGTAGCTCTGGTTGTCACATGTAATGGTTCAAAATATGAGCGAAGTCGCGGGTAAAAGCTAGTAGGATAAAATTCCAAAAATGCTTATGAAAGTGATAAGTTAGGCATTTCTAAAGCCCCTCGCGTGCCAGTAGCGATGGGGTTTCGTAAAATATCGAGTTACTGTGAAACCAAAGAAAAAGGAGGTGAAAACCGGTTGGGGCTTCATTTACACTTTTTATATTTAAAGTACGAAGCGGACATAAAATAGCACACTGGATTTGGTAATTTCAACGTTCAACTGTTTTTGGTCTCTAGACGCAAGTAAATGAAATAAATAAATAAAAAGGTTAGTTAAAAGTGAAGCATTTACAAAGAATATGATTAACATTGGTTTCATCTATCGAAGCCATAACTGAGATTAACTGAGAGATAACTGAGATTAAGGTACAGACAATTTACTTAGAGACAAAATAAATTAAGGCTAGAGTAAAGGTATGTATTATATGTAGAGCCCGCTATCGGAGGTGCAATTTGGTAGCTGTCAAGGTACGAGTATGGGTAAGAAATACTTTAAAATACTAACTAAATGTAGTTTTTTTTTTCTTTACCATACTGACAGTCTAAAACTTTAATTGAACGTGTTTATTTTGTAAAACAGGAATAATTACAAAATGAATAAGCATTAAAAATTTAATTGAAAAAAATAACTTCAATAGAAATATATCTCGTAATATATTACTAAATTTTTAAAATATAGTAATATATTATTACGAGACATATTTCTAAAAATTAATAGAGCTAAAATATAATGGGTTTAATTAAAGTTTTTTTTATGTTTAAAAATTAAAAATGTTAGTACATTATTAATTTTGTAAGTAGTCATGTTTTACAAAATAAACACGTTTAATTGAATTCTTAGACTATCATTATCTCATTATGGTAAAGTTAAATTATCGACATTTTGTTAGTATTTCAAAATATTTTTTACCCATCCCTAAGACTTGACAGCTACCAAATTGCACCTCCGATAGCGGGGTCTTATTATATGTATACATAACTTCATAACCATCCTACTATTATTATATTTTAATGCGAAAGTTTGTCAGTGAGTGAGTATGTTTATTACCTTCACGCTGAAACCGCTGGACGAATTTGGATTAAATTTGATATCTGGAATAAAACGTAGGTTACTTTTTATTCCGATATTCCCACGGGATAGGAATAAAATCACGAAACAACAACCGCTGGGCTTAGGGCCATGAAATTTAACATGATTGTTTTTAATGTAACGTCAATAAAAACACGATCAAACTTTCTGGAATTCCCACGGCAATTTTAAAAAATCCTGGAATTTCAATTCAGCTACTGGGTCTAATGAATTACGTGTGCGAAGCCGCGTGTAAGCACTAGTATAACATAAAGAGGAAATAGTCTTGAACGGATTACACTTTGGGTTCAGTAAAAACTTTTCTGTTTTTTTTTCGTTTTATCCTAAGGGAATTGTGTAAGCACAAGCAGTTATTGTGTACTTCCACATTGGATGACAAAGTTTTGACCATCAAATAATAATATGGTAACAGTTGGTTGATAAACAAAATTTCTGGTGCAATATTTGTGAAGATAAAGCCTATTAAAGTTAGACAAAGCTTAAACAAACATAAATAATTATATTAAACGACTCAAATCAAACCGAGTTTGGATCCATCCTATTTCGTTGCCAGAAAAGTTTATCCATTTATATTTGTCTAGTAAGCCCTCCGTTATGTCTTGTCAACTCAATCCCACTATCTTATCTTATCCTACTAATCCTATCCAACTTATATTTATAAATGCGAAAGTTTCTGAGTATGTTTGTTACTTCTTCAGGTTGAAACGGCTGGACGGGTTTGGATGAGATTTGGAAAAAAGTTAATTTATAACCTGGATTAAAACATATAATGATACTTTTTATCCCGATATTTCCACGGGATAGGGATAAAAACTTGAAATAACAATCGCTGGGTTTAGAGTCATGAAACTTGGTATGTAGGTAGCAACGTCTGGAATAACACACGGACTACTTTTTATCCCGATATTCCCACGGGATTGGGATAAAATCTGGGAATTTCAACCGCAGGGTTTAGAGTTGAAATTTTGGACAGTGTTGTTGTTAACACAACCTCAATGAAGAATGATATAAATTTTAGGAATTCCCTGCTCTTGGCTGGTTTTTTATATGTAATTAATTTGTTAGCAACCTGTATTGAATACTTAAATCAATAGTTAAGAAGAAAACACTTGAATGTAAGTATGATAACAATTAGATTTCCAATCCAGAGCACCTATATTTATCTTTAAGTAACTCTTTAGGATAACAATAGAAGATAGGGTATATTTTGAAGTACCAGTCAATATTATTGATTACTTGTCGGCTCCATTCACAAAGAAAGTGTAGTCAAGTTATGTTACGACCCATATTAATCAACAGAAGTTCCACTAAAACTTACAACTCGTATATACAAAAAGGTGTTAATTAAATAACTGAAAACCAAAAAGTTCGATAGTAGATTCGATTACACTATGTTTTAAATCAGGTTGTGTTTGTGTTTTTAAATCCTTTTTTTATTGTGCCCAGTCTAAAAGTTACGACTGCAACAGGCGCCAATAATATTATAGCGAGGTTGCATACTACTTCGATAATTTATCCTGGCCGTTTTGTTGTCAATGTGTGATTTTCTTCTAATAACGGAACCCTAAAAAAGGCAAAGCGCAACTAACAATACATATTATGAGTGTAGAGTTAGAAATGAAGTAGAATTACTGAATTAGCAAAACACACGAATATCTTTTAAAATACTTAATGTAGATATTCAAAAATAAATGCAATCAACTAACTTAAAATGTAAAAATATTTTTGGGGTGTCTGAGGTTTTCAGTTTTGTAATTAACACCTTGTTTATTATTAGAGTTTACGAACTCTAGCGAAGAGCAAGAGCTTCAACATCCGAGTAATCCGCATTTCATTAACAAGAATATTTTCTGAAAATGCGACAACATCCCGTCAAGATTTTCTTAATCACAGCTGACTGCCATACGCTATTTGGGGATCGACTGACAAACAGATCGGAACGCAGACGCCTCGTATACATGCTTGCGTAGCGCGTGACGTCACACGGCGGGAGTATTTAAAACACGTCACCCATTCATGAAGCTCTAGTCTTCAGCATTTCATTACCAACGGCCGACGCGTACGCACGTTCACGTTTGAAGTGTCGCGCTATTTATACACCGTTTTTCAAGAACAAAGCCGTTTGTTTGAACCGGTAGTGGTTTATAGTGAAGATGAGCGGAAATTTCCTTACCATCCCTGGAGATGACCAGATACAACGGCGATCGCGGGTAAGGCTTCTGTTGTTGTTGCTGTGCATGAATGAAAGCCTTTTAACTGAAGCGCTTTTGCGAGTTCGAGGATGCTACTAGTTGTATGTACTTACTACAAACTCAACAATGATGTGTATTCAAAGAACAAATAAGAGGATTAGAATTTTTGTCAAGTGTTATTTCCTTAAACGATCGATGTTGTCAATTGTTTGCCTCTCCCGCTGTCGCTGCACAGGTTTTTTCGTGTTACAATAGATTTTAGTTGATTACATTACACACTAAAGAAATGTTACTTTTTGCCACCGACTCTGTAAAGCCCATTTTTCATCAATTAATTAACTTCATTAGAAACTAAGCTGAGTAAATAAGTGGCTTTTTATCCATTTGCGCAATTGCATTTTTACCTTGCCTAACATTTATTTTGTTTTTACTATGTACCTACATTACTTTTAATAGAAGCTGATATTATTTTTTAACCATCGTTTTACCAAAACGAACTTCCTGCATGTGTTATTTGTTGGCAAAAACGTCGTGATATAATTAGATTAATATTGCTCTTTCCAAACGCGTCAAGAAACCGCATGCACAGAACCGGGACCTTGCGTGCTATCTTCTTTATTATTATTGGTTGATGTTTTGAATCATAACAGCTTACGCATTTAGTTATTGCTGTTAATGTTATCTTTATTTTTGTGGTTTAACTCGTCGAATATTGCTCATTTTATTTGCATATATCCTCTTACCAACTACCATATAGATAAAGGTATAATCGGGCTATTCTACACATCTCGACGTCAATGTGCGCCTATTTTGTGTAGCTGGCTGTATTCACTATTCAAGCCAGCTAGCTTCTGCCATATGCCGCAAACTTATTGAACTATACGCAACGAATTGTAACCTACTACGTATTCTTACAATGCTTTTAATTACCGCACACAGAGTCAATATACACAGCTCCTCCATAATATTTTTATTAAAAACAATTACAATTAATATTCGGTATGGCACATAAATTCGGAAGACCAGGAGCTCGCTGATACCAAAAGGGAAGCGCTCACCTGATTTGGAGCGCCTCCGGTTGGCTATGGCGGGGGTCTTGCGAGATAATAGCAGTATTTCTTATTAAATTAGATCTTTATGCGGTGGACAATAACTGTCAATAACACTAACAGTCAATATGTACGTATGAGACTGACTTTTGTAATCTTCTGCCATAGGTCACCCTCTGCACTAAATAGAACCAAAAGAGGATTTAGTGCGCAATTTTAATATAACTAACCATTGGCTGTATTGTCCAACGCTTAGGCACTTGCGATCGCATTCGCCATCTCTTTTCACCTCCATCCCATACCGTGTGACAAAAAGAAGAAATGAAAACGATCGTGATTCCGATTGCATTAGACAATAATGCCTTATTTAAGTTGCACTAAGCGTCTTAAACAATAGTCATTATTAAATCAGCTGTCTAATGTCCGAGTAACTAAATTTCTGCAACCAAAAATTGATTAAACCAAGAATGTGTTTTGCTATGGTGGCTATATTTATCATCATCAGCCGGAAGACGACCACTGCTGAACAAAGGCCGCCCCCTTAGAACGCCACAATGAACTACAACTCGCCACTTGCATCCATCGGTTGCCCGCAATTCTCACGATGTCGTCAGTCCACCTAGTGGGAGGCCTGCCAACGCTTCGTCTTCCGGCTCGGGGTCGCCACTCGAGAACTTTTCTCCCCCAACGGTTATCTGTTCATTGGTCTATGGTTTATTGGTTGGTGGTATGGTGTTCTATGGTGACTATAAAGTCCCTTCGACATGACGGCTCGTTTAATTGGTTATCGTTTCGCTATGTGATTTGGTGCAATTCACGCTAAGTGGAAAATCGTTAGCAAAATTTTTTATAATCGTGTTCTTACTCGCAGCAAGGGATTAACGGATCAACATAATGTTTTGCGCAGAGATAGTTTTTAAGCCTGAGTGATCACGATTCGCGGTTAATTACATTAGACACATTTTTACTAAAACATACAAGAATGAGGGTAAGTTTAGCACTGTTGAAGATTTAACCCAATTTAGCGACCACTTGCATTGAGTTGGAAATTGAACCTTATAAGTTTTGTAATACGTCACAATTTCCATTGTAATAATTCAAAATACGACTAGCTTAAAAAATATTCTTTGCCAGCTATGTGGTATGTATTCGATAGCTGCTTTTGATTCTGTGATACTACCATAAAAGGGGCCTTATTAAGGGTTAAATGAAAGGCACGGGATTTTGTTGGCTTTTAAATGAGTAATATCAACCGGTATCGGTTTTAAAGGAAATCAACGGAACAATGTTGGCGCAACCAATGTGACAGAGCAACTGACTTGATGTACTCTGTCAGATGGATTGCACTAGGTTAAAATTAAAATACAGAATTAAAAGTATTGTTCGGTGTACGGATGTCTAAATTCATCTAATATCTATGAGGAAACCTGCACAAACCTGCGAAGCAATTCAATGGTGCGTGTGAAGTTCCCAATCCACACTGGGCCCTCGTGGGAACTACGGCCCAAGCCCTCTTGTTCTGAGAGAAGGCCTGTGCCCAGCAGTTGGACGTATATAGGCTGGCATGATGATCATCATCTGGCATGGATTGGGAACTTCACACGCACCATTGAATTGCTTCGCAGGTTTGTGCAGGTTTCCTCACGATATTTTCCTTCACCGCATAGCTCGTGGTAAATTTCAAATGTAATACCGCACATGAATTTCGAAAAACTCAGAGGTGCGAGCCGGGGTTTGTAACCACGACCCTCTGTTTGAGAGGCGATAGGTCAAACCACTAGGCCACCACGGCTCTACTCATGATGATGATGAATGAAGTTATTTATCAGAATGCGAATTTTTATACTCTTAAATGTAACAATAAAGCATTTCGCACATCCCAGAAGAGGCGCAAATACATCTCCGTAGCTAATTTGTAGGTAAAAAATATATGTAGTTACGAAGCCAAATAAAACCGTTTAAAACATAACACGTTTTGTGGTTTATTAAAATAACGTAAAATGCCTTTTTGTCAAACACTGCTTAGTCCATTCCTTTCATAATTTCCTAAAGCTCCTAATCCTTTCTCTACTTTAAATTACATGTGACATTATCAAATCAAACTGAAGAGTGACAGTTAGTAGAGTCGGCAGCCCTATTCCTAGATAGCCCTAGTTTGTGTACCGAGCCGGCGTAGTTAATTATATCAAGTACGCTGCCGAGGCGGTATACTGCTCCTTTTTAGAGTTCCGTAGTCAACTAGGAACCCTTATAGTTTCGCCATGTCTGTCCGTCTGTGTGTCTGTCTGTCCGCGGGTAAGCTCAGAGACGGTTGTAATAGAAAGCTGTAATTTGACATGAATATACATATCAGTCACGCCGACAGTGGTACAATAAAAAAAAGTAAAAAAAATTGTTTGGGTTATTTTTTTTCTCTTCTAACCCTATATTGTAGGGTATCGTTGGATAGGCCTTTTAAAACCATTGGGGGGTTGCTAAGACAATGTTTCTATTCAATGATCTGTTTGCGAAATATACAACTTTAAGTTACAAATTTTCATTGAAATCGAGCCCCCCCTTCTCAAAAATCTAAACTGTTGGGTGGAAAAATGTGAAAAAATTCAGAATGGTAGTAAATATATCAAATTTACAAGGAAAATTATAGCGGCTAAGATTGCTTGACAATTATTAGTAGTTTAACCTAAACAAGATTTATTGCAATTTAGAAAATTTATTAGTTATGTTTAATACCTAAACTTTGGAATTTAAAAAATCACAATAATTTTCGAAACCTTATTTATCAACAGGACAAATTTAAAATTTAGTACACAATACGAAATCCTTGATTGATTTTCGTAATGGCTACGGAACCCTATTCTGGGCGTGCACGACACGTTCTTAGTCGGTTTTTTATACTGTGCCCGAACTATGCCGCGCTTCATTTTTGTCTTTTTTGTTTGATTGACAAAATGAAGAAATACGCGTCTAATATTTTCTGGTAATCTAACTGACGGAGTAAATATGTAGAACAAGATGTTTTTGACCAGGAATCCACTACCCAATTATAAACTTACAATGTTCAGTAAACAATATTAAGTTTCGCATTGAAATAAAGTTGTGAACTGGCGTACTCGTAACAGAAAGTGATAGGTAATCCTCCGACAAGGTGGACGGACGATCGAGTAAAGATCGCGGGAAGCCATTGCTTAGCGTAGCATTAAATGTAAATAGTATATCATTAGGGAAAACATAAATTACCTCTGTGGGATCTAGTCCTAATGTTGACTTTAAATAAAATAGTGAACTACATAGACTGGTTTAATTATTAAGTTGTACAAAAATAAAGTTTGAGTCTTTTCAAGTTTTTAGTTTAGGTACCTACTTATGTTTTTCTCTGTGTATTATTCCTGTTTTATGTATTGCTTAGAAAGAAGGAAAGAAAATACGTTTATTCACAATAACACAAGACAATATTATTACATATTACAAATAAACAGCACGAACTCCTATTTGACTATGACACGGAGAAGCTTAAGTACATAGTTGTTTTGTTACAATAACGAGTCTCTGTATTGTTATGTTAAAAACTTAAAAGAAGGTTATAAAAAAAAGAAACGCGAAATTTCATATTAATAATCAATGAAAACAGTAAAAGTATATTTAATGAACTATATTAAAATGGTGAAATAAGATCATGTAATTTTAAATTACTATCATTGTGACTATAATGCATGATGAATTGAGTTAATCTTTGATAAAAATCAGAATAACTTCTTTAAATTATAACAATAGTAAATTCTATAAAACGACACCTGCAAGGAATATCATCTTAACTCACTTTTTGTCAATTTTGAGTTACAAACATGATTCTGCAAGAAATGAGATTAAGTTTTTTTACTTTTTATCCTTGTATCTCAACTCCTTCGCGTTTAAAAGTTAGAGCATGGAAAAACATTGTAAGTAAGGGTGCACTGGGGTGAATAAAATACCAACTTTAGTTACGACATAGTCCTTTCAAACTGCATTTGTCGTATTGGCATGAAAAAAAAAGTATTTCTATTTACATTTTTATTTCTCGACATAACTCCTTATTATACTAACATTGAATACTTACAAAGAGACTTGTATGTCTGAGTTACAACACAATTTTCCAGACGAAATGTTCTAATTTCGTAGATAAGTCACTAAAAAGGGTAAAAGAAATGTATTTGTGACAAAACAATCAAAAAATTCTTTAGTTTTAGCTCTAGGTTTTGTACCAAAGACTTAACATTTTTTTTTATATAAAAAATATAAATCTTTGATGTGCCGCTCTGTAAAATTAGTGAAAATGAGTTCCGATGATATTCCTTGCAGGCGTCGAAAGTAATGTATAATGGCATGGATTTTAAAGTAAGAGGAAATAGGGATAAAAAAGAGAACAGAAAAATGAAACCTAATGTTCATAAATCTTTTAAGATATTCTTAACAAAATCTATTTGTGGAATGCGGTACTCACATTCTACACACTCAATTCTATGAAGCATCCTCTTTACATTATTATGTGTGTTTAACTTGACTGTCTCAGAGCAAAGTTAAGGCGGTTAGCACACATCCACGACTCACTTAAGCCTAATCCCTACATAATATATGAGGCCTCATTATATTTTCAGGCAGTAGCTGTACACTTTAGACATATCTGACTCTGTTATAGTACACCCATGTACGTTCCACGTACTATCTGGGACGGATGTATGGAATGTCAACATAATATTTGCAGCAAAAGGGTTCTACGACGACACATGATTGATTTTCTTCGACTGTGCCTACTAATATCTCCTAGGTCACGTTTCATTATATAAATAGAATTGGCTTTGGCTATATAGTTATAATAATATTATAAGTATTACCTACCTAATAGTTATATTTAGATGTAAATTATACCTACATGTTTAAAGAAAACCTTTTCTTAGAACTTACTTACACAATTTTTTCTACTTTAGGTCCACTATTCATATTTTGTTTATTCATAGTTGATATTTTAGTTTTTAGTTGATATTTCAGTTCTTCTTCTTCTTCTTCTTCTTCTTCTTCTTCAGATAAAAATGCTATTTTTTTGTAAGAAAGAAAGAAAGAAAGAAATTTTATTCACAACACAAGACACACCAATATTTAAGTACAAATAGACAACACGAAGGATAATATGTTGTCATTGCGGTTGTGAATTAGTCACTTATTCAGCATAATGCTGAAGCGTTAAAAAAAACCCAGGGCTGATTTCCAGCTAGCACCGAAATAAAATACTTCATATCAGTAAAAGAAAAGTAAAAAAATTAAACAATTACAAGCTCCAAACTAATTTTAAAGTTGGGTGTCAAATAAAATTAAATGACATTGAATTTTTGTCAGTTTTTGATTAATTTTATTTCGAAATACTAACCCATCACTGAAATTCGCAATCGTGGCTAACGATTTAATCTTAGGGTATCTGCTCATTAGGCCGTGTCATACTAGGAAGCGTTACAATCAAAGCACAGACGCTTTTGTAACCCATCCAGATTCGTGCTAACGAGGTGACGAACTGTAGATTCTGAGATCCACATTAATTAGTGGATGAATTCGTGTTGTGCAATTTGCAAACGCATACTGTGGCCTGCAAGCATTGGTCGGGTGTGACTAACATACGACCGAGTATTTGTCAATCCAGAATAAGTACATACAAGAGTAATGCATGACCTGCTAATTCATGTTGCCGTGTAACTTTCCGTAAGGCCACGGATTATCAGGTCGTAGATTAACTTCGTTTATTCCGGCTCGACAAATAAATTTTAAATTTGTACCTATATCAACCGGACCCACTACCTACTAAATGAAAGAGGTGTGTCCACCGCTCGTTGGTTACCGTACTTTATTTGTAACCGGCTGATTCTAATACGTACGTCGTACGAGCGTACGTAGTAGGCTGCAACATGGCGGCAAGTTATATTCTATCATATAAGGAATATGGATGCATGAGTCATAATTATTGCAATGCTGTATGCTACGTTCTAATGAGCAGAGACCTTTAGGAAATTCTTGAAATAGCATGAAAATAAACTGGCCTTCTGATGAACTGTGAATTCCCCTTCCAGGAATAAATTACCACGAAAATCATATTATTATATCACTACAATATAGTTTAGCTAGCTATTGAATTCGCCTTAAAAATTGAGTAAGTATTTTCAGAGAAGCGTTCTACTTCAGTGGTTCTACTACTTAAATAGGAGCGAAGTACTTAGGAAAATAAATATCTAACTTTTTTATTTGATACGAGAAAGATTGACATGAAGATTATCGAAAATTTTCTCTGTAATTTGTATTTAAGATTAAGTCAAAGCCACTCAAACAGATTAACTAATAAAAACTTTTTTTTTAATGGCATTTTTTAATCTACCTTGCTATTAATTGCTTTTATAAAATAAATAAGTTAAAAGTCATTTCATTGACCTCAACCTGTTAGTTATTTATTTACTGATGAATTCAGGACAATGATGCCTCCCCTTTGTGCTCGTTCTGACCCGAGATATTAAATCCTCCATATTCGAAATATTAATACTATTAAATCTGCGATAAACGCCATTACTACGACAAACATAACCCCATTGAGTCTTGCGGTTAGTAAACTTTGTTATTTAAAATAATGTGTGCCCTTGCAGCCTCATGGACTGACTAACACAACTATTTATGACATATTTTATCATAAAATAGATGATTTTAAACTTAAATAAATAAATATGGACAGACGCTTTCGTCTCAGCATTGGGTCTATTGACCCCGCTGTATTTCACGTTAGAGTATTTTGTACGTTTTCTCTAGTTTTCATTTTGTTATTAGTTTATTTTCTTTTATGTTTAATCATAGTTTTAATTTAGTGTTGGTTCTCATTGCGACTGCCGCAACGTACAGTATCGAATCTGCAAATTTTCGTTTTTTTTATTGTGCCATTCACAAGCGAATTAAATGTATAAAACTTTAAATTGGTCTCATATAAATAACGTATCTCATTCTACGTAAGTAAGTATCATCATCTCATCATCTCAGCCTATATATGTCCCACTGCTGGGCACAGGCCTCCTCTCAGAACAAGAGGGCTTGGGCCATAGTTCCCACGCGGGCCCAGTGCGGATTGGGAACTTCACACGCACCATTGAATTGCTTCGCAGGTTTGTGCAGGTTTCCTCACGATGTTTTCCTTCTTCGTCTTTCACGTTGAAACGGAGCGATGGATCGACTTGGTTTTTGGCGTAGAGATAGTTCATGGGCCAGAGAGTGACATAGGCTACTTTTTATGCTGGCAAAATTCACAGTTCCCGAGGGAACAGCGCGCGATAATCGAGCTGCGGGCAAAAGCTAGTATTTATCTAAAAATAAGTCTCCAAAGAATTTTTTTAATTTATAATGTCAACTTGCGTCCTTAAACTATCATGTTTCAACTATCAAAAGCTCGAAGCGTTTCCTTATCGAGCGTCTTTCTTGTATAAATCAGGGTGAATATGATGCTATCTGAGACACACGTTCTGTTTTTATTTCCATAAACGTAGCTATAAATGTGGCTTCACGGCTAAGAATCAATAATTTAACATTTCATTGTATAATAAAACTTATACAATGAACATAGCATGTACCTATATAAGTATATATGATGTGGAAGTATCATTGATTTTTATTTATAAATTATTATTTTAAGAAGAGCGAAAGAAGTGTATGGTAATTTTCAAATTTTACATCATTGTTAAAATTTAAAATTAGCTGAACTATTATAATTACGTAAAATCTTGAATTTCTTGCTTTTCACCGTGAAACTATAGACATTTTCGTTAAAAAAGCTTAATAGAAAACATAGCTGTCCTTACGCCCGTGACATTACGGTGTCATAGAACCGCTACACTCATAAACCGTAATAAATAAATAATGTAGTTAACCGATTTTTGGTTTATAGGAACATCATTATTTTATTTGCTACATTTTGCCACGTAAGTTCCAGTAGTAAAATTAAAAAAAAAATTGAATTAACTCAAAGAACCACTTAATTATTAAAATAACGCGAAAAGCCATATTTTTTGCACGTCTCCTTAAATAATATGTATTTGTAACATTTCTTAAGTATTTTAGTTTTAGTTTTTTGCGAGGCATATTAGGACACCCAAGATGTCTTCCCTTCCAAACACCGGTGTTTATAGGTTGATTGTAGTGAGGTAGTTCTATATCGGACAGACGAAAAGAACAAAAGCTGAGAGGGTCAGGAACAATTGCAGCTGTTTAAAAATCGCCAGGTAAACAAGTCAGCCATAGCGAGCATTGTTGGAGTCAGCCAAACCACTGGATGAGCTTCACAATCCCAAAATTCTGTCCACGGACGTCATTTTTACTCAAGAATGGTACGTGTAGCGGTTGAAATAAAAAAGCATAAGAATTCAACCCGGGACGATTTATAAGCTTTCATCTTCGTGAATCCTGTTATTAATAAGTGTCGGCGTCGGGATGTAATGTTCGGAGGACGATCGACGTTTTAATGTTGTGTGTCGGTGTGATAGGTGACTAATAAAGTGACCAAGTGCGGGTAGTTCGTGATACGAGTGCCGGCACTATTAGTGATCATCAGTCGGGTAGTTCGAAGAACTCGCGCTGCTAGGCAGACTTGACACCCACACTTCAGTCTACTCGTGACCACGGCAACTGTAACGTTGCCGGAAACGTCGAGGTAAGTATTACTTGTGTAATAATAGCGTGATAAGTCCCGTTTGTGGTATTTTGACATGAGCGCGAGTCCTTCGAACTACCCGCACTTGATCACTAATAGTACCAGCACTCGTATCACTAACTACCGCACTTGGTGATTTTTATTGTCACCCCATCACACCGACTCACAACACTCATCCCGACGTCGACACTTATTAATAACAGGATTCCACGAAGATGAAAGCTTATATCCATTGTCCCGTTGACATTTATGCTTTTTTATTTCAACTCTTCACGTACCATTCTTGAGTAAAATGACGTTCCGTGGACAGAATTTGGGATTGTGAAGCTCAATCCAGTGTTTGGTCCTGACTCCACAAATGCTCGGCTATGGCTGACTTGTTTGTTTATAGCTGAGAGGTCAAGGAAGATATTGCAGCTGTTAAAAATCGCCAAGTAAATAAGTTTTTATCGGAAAATAGCATAGTTCCGGCAGGATAGCGATAAACGAACTGATGATGTTGTTGATGACGATGATGATGAATGATTTTCACTACCACCACTGGCGTACTAACGCTGCTTGCTTGCATTATTGCTTACATGCTTGCTTGCATGCTTGCTTGCATGTTTGATTGCATGCTTGCTTGCACTATTCTTGCACATTTGGAGTATTCTTGCTTGATTTGTTGTTTCATGCGTGCTTGCCTTCTGGCTTCACGCATTGCTTGCATGCATGCTTGCACTATTTGCTTCCTCCAACACACTGCTTGCAGCTGTGAGGAGTGGGACGCCAGCCCGCTTCATGAGCGCTGGAGGAGATACCATAGACGGTCATCGCGGGATCGGGGTAGCCGCGATGTTCATCTAACCCAGGCTCGATAAAAGCATGTTTGTTGAGTTGATTGACAAAATTACATGCTCACTTGCAAAGCTTGCTTAGGTGGTTGCTTACATGCTTGCTTTTGCTTGCATGCTTTCTTGCATGCTTGCTTGCACTATTTCTTGCACATTTGGGAGTATGCTTGCTTGAGTTGTTGTTTCAATCACTACAAGTTCTAAAAACCATCTATTTTGATGCCTCCTACGACCTAACATTAACAAGGTATTTTAATGAACTAAAGAAGCAAGCAAGGTATTTTCTTTAAGTGCCCCTTACACCCATAAAGTAACCAATTTTTTAAAATGTCTGTTTGTTACTGTCCCTTACGACCAACAATTTACTCTAGTTTTAGCTTTTGATGTCCTTACGCCATAAGAGTATTCCTTATTTTATAAGTTGCTGTTGTTTAATGCCCCTTACGACGTACCAATTACACCTTTTTTTAAATGTCTGTTTGCTACTGTCCTTACGAGCGACAATTTACTCTAGCTCTTGCTTTTTATACCCCTTACGCCATAAAAGTATTCTTATTTTATAAATTGCTGTTTTTTAATGTCCCTTACGACGTTCCGATTATACATTTTTAACTCTCAAATACATAATTAATTATACAGGCCAATTAATTTATATATGCATCATCATCTCGGCCTATATACTTCCCACTGCTGGGCACAGGCTTCTTTATTAGGATCTGTCAGGACACTGTCAGGATAGCTTAAAATAAACAAAGTAGCTAAGAAAATTTACCTCAACATCCTTGACTGAAATTCCATTACGGAAATGTTTAGCTCGACGTCAAGCCATTAGGGATTCATCAACTTAATCTTCTTTTTTGTTTTGCTTTTGGCATCTTATAAAAAATACGCGCGTTGACAAAGAACAAACGTAGGCAATCAAATACGTCCTCCGTGTTTGACGTGTCTGGCACGACTGACCGAATGTGCAATGCGCAAACGCTCGGCGCGTGGAAGAAGGTAGGTAGATGCGTTAGTATTTTGATGTTAGGTACAAGAAATAGGTACAGGCGGTAAGGTTACGCCCAACAACTTCTTGCTTTTTATCTTATTCGTTATAAAATATTGGGGTGTAAAGGGCAATGAAACAATAATTGACCCATACGCCCTTTTATTATATTTGTTGGTTTTTTTAACGACATGAGCCGAGTCGTAAAGGACATATGAGACTGCCACAGCCCCTTACGACCCAAAATTAAAAAAAAATAATACATTTACGCCATTTTCAGCTCAAATATTTTATATCATGTCCCTTAAGCTATTTTATTTAAAATAATAAATGTTGATAACAGCAAAAGTAAGGGCCGTATCGTAACTTGAATACTACAATCGACAGAGAAAAAAACTCTAATTTTCTATGTTTAAAAGTGATTTTCGGTATTTTTCCCTTACGCCAATTGAGACTTCACCATCGATATGTATAGATGTACATGATGTATGAGTTTTTATTTTTATTTTATTTTATTATTAATTGTGATTAAGTGATAGGTAGGTACTGTTATTAAGTATATAATATTATTTTAATGTATTTTACCTAATGCTGTAAAATTTCATTGAATAATAAATAAATAAATACGCAATGAATTCGCTGTCACAGAGACAGGATTTGAAGGAGTATCGTGATATCTGAGAAATAATTAAATCCACAGGTAAACGTTGGCAAGAGCCTTCAGAGAATTCTCAGCAGTACCTACACGGTTCTTGTATCTTACAACCGCTTTGAAATTAGATTTCACCGTCAAATTAAAATGTCAACGGTGTCGTTCATTTTTAGGGTTTAAATGGCAAAAACGGAACCCTAATTATTTCGCCGTGTTTGTCTGTTTGTCTGTCCGTCCATCCGCGGCTTTGCTCGGAGACTATACCAGTGCTAGAAAGCTGTAATTTTGCACGAATATTATATAGCAACTATGCCGACAAAATGTAAAAAAAATGTTGAAAAATATATTTTTTTAGGGTACCTCCCATTGACGCAATAGTGGAGGTGATTTTTTCCTCGTCTTTAAAGTAAACCAAACACTTCAGCAGCTTTGCGTAAACAAATTTCACTTGACATGAATGTTCTCACCACCCGACAAGTGACAAGTTTTTTTTATTTTTTATATAGGCTTACGTTTGGCCTCAATCTCGCTTGATGGAAGGCAAAAATGAGACCAAAGATGGTGCACGTTTGCCTAGAAGGTGTCGATTTTTAGATGGGCGTAGGCAGTTGTTGCTTAGTAAACAGGACAGGCTTCTATTCACGCACTTGCAGTTGCACAATAATATATAATAATAAGCCTCTATATAATATAATAGTAGATTATTGTCGTGGCCTGGAAGTAGGCAATTGCTGGCTGAGTATGAGTATTAATCGGACGAGCTTGCGAGTCCGTTTAACTAACACGAAGCCAGCAATTGCTATTCCAGCCGAGACTAATATAAAGCTTTACTCAAAAATGGTGAATAATTCTGAAATAGAATAAACTTTTTCCCAAAATATATTATAACATTTAATTTTATCCCGCCTTTTTTACATTAAAAATAAACTGCAGGTGTATTTTTCCACCGAAAGCTGTTTCAGACCCAATAGAAAAAGTCCGGAGTTCCAACAAAATATCTGATACCGGCCATAAGACTTGGCTGTATACGACTTGTGCCAAAATTTCCATGGCCTTTTTAACTTTAAAAAAAAATTGTGACTGATTGCAGGCGCGCTAATTCATTATTGTCGAGCTAGCGCGCCTGCAATCTTTTTAACTTTTTAATTTTTCGCTGACCATAAACTATGCACTTCACCTTCTGATATGTAAAGAATAATGTACTTTTACGGACATTTTTGAGAAAAGAATCTAATTCCTCCATCTCCATTTTGCCAACGAACTTCCAGTTAGAGGGCGCGTCTTCACCCTTATGTAGTTAGTGTTCCATTGGCCCGCACGAAGCGCTTTGCTTCATCTTTCATAATGCGAACTGCTAAGGAATGGAATTCGCTCCCGTCGTCTGTATTTCCGCATAAAAACAATCTAGCGCTCTTCAAGGCTAGAGTGAGGCTATTACTGAACCTAATCTGCACTTAACATTAGGTGAGACAGGGGTCAATTACGGTCAGTTTCATGTAAAAAAGCCCCTTTATTTCCATGCACTTAAAAAATTAAAATAAAAAATTAACCAATCAGAAATGACAATTATTTAAGACATGACCCCGTTCTGGGTAAAGGCCTCGAACCACTGTTTCCATGCTTCTACTTTGCGCTTTTAGTATACAGTAATATCCGACTATTTTTTGGATTTCATCCGTCCACCGATCTAAACTAATACAATATGCTTACACATATCTTACATATGCTTACATATATCTGATAAGTGCAAGTGACAAATACTAAGCATTAGCTACTAATTTCGTGTAAACCAAGCATGAGTTTAGTATACCTGATATCTGCCCCGACCGGGGATGGAACCCGGGACCTCAAGCTTCGTAGTCAGGTTCTCTAACCACTTGGCTAACCGGTCGTCCGGTATTATAAATGCGATAAGTTTCCTTTGTTCATTATGCGGCCGAGACACTTGTCACAGATTGGCTACCTGGCAGAATTTTAATGGTCGCCTCCCTGCCAGTCGCGCGGGGTCGTGGCTGACTGTTATAGCTTTTTAGGGGAACTTTTTTTATTCACCGCAGAGAGCTTTTACGGTTTCGCCTAATGGGCTGAGGAAGCTAATGTACAGACTTTCTCTCGGGATTTTTCTTATTAAAAATAGACTGCCGCTGGGAAATTTTTGGGTATTTGGCCGATTTCCGTCAAAGCCAGAAATCAACGCTGTATGCTGTTCAATACTCTTTCACAACAGTATTGAAATTATAGACCTTTCGGCCCTGGTTAATATAGTTTTATTTTTTCATTGTACAATTACAATTTTTTTTCTTTCTGTGATTACTAGTGAACGACCTTGAACATATCGCCTTTCCAATAAAATTATAAATATGTGATATGAAAACGCAAGAAATCAATAAATAAAATAATTTAAAGTGAACTTTAAGCTTTAATTGACAAAGGACAATTATGACATACAACATACAATGTCACATACTCAAGAGAGAGCATTTACTGTCAAACAGGAAAACCTTTACTGTACAAACTTTGACTCGATATAATGAAGTCGTAGTCCAAATCGACTTCCCTTAGGAATCGGATGATTGAAATATTTTGCCGTGAATCCGTCCAATATATGAATAGATGCGATACCTATTTAAATTTTTCCTACGACTTTCATTATTTTTTTTAAAACGTTGGCCTACATTTTCAGCGTAATAAAATTCAATTGGACGCGAGATATAATGTAAATAGAGTGAAGCAAGGCAATAAAAAATATAAACTGTCACATTTTTGACATAAAAATGGGAAAATATGTGCAAAGGATTCTAGTTATTCTTTTTTACTTTTTTTTGTAATAGTATAATGTACCTAGGTAGAAAAAGAAATAAAGCACAAAGAGTAGAGTTACTAAATCCTTAACGATAGGTAGGGGAGTTCAAAATGGTATTTCCGCCATTACAATTATATCACAAAAGCACTGACAGCACCTGACAAGGCGTGAACAAAATTTAGTTTATTTACGATAGCAGTTGTACGAACATTAAGTATATATACGAGAACCGTATGGCTTGGCAATGAGCCAAAACTCGTATTTTTTTCGCAATCAATTTGATTGTCATGAAAAATTAAATATTTTTTTAATCGATTCAGACAATTATATCATTCCACAAACATGTTGTTATGCGGTAATAATTGCGTATAAAACTTTAGAAAAATAGAAACGTTCTATTTGCGTCATTGAAAGTCTCATTTACTCGTATAATTATGTATCAACTCCGCTATTCCCGCCACTTCAAAAGCTTTATTCGCGTTTAAGAAAACACACGAGGCTCCAATCAAAACAAAATGCAGTTTGTTTATTTGAACAGAGTAGCAATCAAAATAACCGTTTAATTTTATCTTCGAATGCCACGAATGTTCCTGTAAGACGGCGGAATGCAGGAAGTGAGTCGAAGTGAGTCAGGGGAGGACGTCAAGGCGATCATTCAAAGCTAACGAGAGCTAGCGCAAGGCTGGCGCACGCGCAGCCGTGACTCACGCGTCTGTCATTCACCCGCGAACGACACATGCACGGGTATATTTAGGCACCAGAAGCTCGGTTTACGGATGCTTCCGAAGTGATTTGATTATTTACGAATTTGCATTAGGTAGCCAAATTATAATTTAAAGTTCTTTAGGTATACCATTTTAGCGGAACAAGTAATAAAATTGCTAAGGTTTAAAAAAAAACATTGCACTGATAAATCCCTTTATTACAAAATGTAGCAAAATAATAAAAAGAATAAACTGATGCATGTCTTAATAGAACACCAAGTATTCAAGGATTATTTTTAATAAAACGAGGCAATCCGAATTACATCATTTCATTTTGCGTTTGATTTTGTGCTATAAAGAAATGTGCTAAATCCAAATATGCTTATATTTGCTTAGAAATGTTTCAAAATACTCATGTTTTCCTTATTGCAATAACGATCCATCTCCAAATGGCTCATGAAAGCGACGTCTTGCTCGCAAAGTCGGTCGGAACATGACTGAAGTTAGCTGCTTTAGCACCAGATGAAATTTGCAATTTTGTTGAAAGTAAAAAGCACCAAGTCTAATTTTATGCCAATTTTGAGTAAGGCCCGTTTATTACTAAGTATGCGTAAAAATATTGCAAGTTTTACAAAACCTTATGAAAATTAGTGCTGTCACTGTGACCTGTAGATACAGTATTTCAATTTATTTAGTCGATTATTCATGGATGCTCCATTTACGTGTCATGCTGTCTACAAATCCTAAACTTGTTATAAATACCAAATAAAATAATACCTTGCAAATACAAATAATACCAAACAAAAACACCTGTTTCATTAAAATCTGATATAGCCTCTGAAACATACATACTTGTACAAACATATTTGTGGGTGCGTGTAACTATAAATTGCTGAAATCGTAACTCTTCTTTTTGCCTTTACCGTACTCGTAACTATTATTTTGTTGATTGTATTTGTTGAAGTACTTAATACTAAACTATCCTAAAAATAACATAATATCGTATACGAGTATATACAATTCCCCCATGTCTTGTCCCTGCGGAGGAGTACCCATAACTGTATAATTATTCCTACCAAATTTTAAGTTAATTCGATTGCTGTAAGTAAAATAAATTAAACTAAACTGAGTGAAATTTGACTAGCAAGATTTGGTCCACGCAAACATACATACACACTAACAAAAAAAGTCAACGGCAAATGTTTAAGTTTTTTTATTATTTTTAGTAAGAAAATCGCATACTTGTATGTAAATAGAATGATACTGTATTTTACCATTAGGCTAGACCATTTGGGAGCGACTACAATTATGTACTCGTGTGGGGTCGGGGTTTTTTTTTTGATTACTACTTCCAACATAATCGGAGCCTATTTCTACTATGTCTCATTCATTCCAGTTCTCGCTTTTTCTACCCCTCGTACTGTCATTCCGCATCCTGTATCTTTCTCACATACTTCGCCTTTCTTTCTTTGTGGGTTAAGCCTATCTGACTACTACTATTATTATCTTCTATCATATTGTTACCTTTGTTCATTCTGTTCTCTTTGTCACTCTATTCTATCTTTTAAGCTGTCCTCTGTGTCATTCATCTTCTCTTTCACTTCTTAATTCCATTTTTACCATCATCTGGGGAGTGGGTTGGAATATTTTATTTATTTTTTTATCTTTTACATATTTAAGAAGTGGCAACAGTATTTTACATTAAGTTCTAACTTACAGTTTAGGTTGTTATTTCTATTTCTTATTACATGTTTACAAAGTAAGCAGTGAGCAGCGGTTAGCACTGGCTAGACACCAGTGGCGAGCAATGGCGAGTGGCTAGCGGCGAGCACTGGCCAGCCGCGGCGAGCGGCCAGCAGCTAGCAGCGGCTAGGCAGTGCCCGCCGTGTGGGGTCGGGTTAGAATTACACCGCTCCATTTCTTCAATATATGTCGTAAGAGGCGACCAAAGGATATAGATTATGTCATGCTTTCGTTTAATTTTTTGGCAAGTGTCTAGCTAGACTGTTTGTTGCATGTAGCAAGATAATAAAACATAGCTAATGAGTTTTGGTTACATAATAAGTACACCTTGTAGAAGCTACTCAAACATGTTTAGTTTATTTTCTTTCAATTACTCATACACGTGGGTTTTAGCCCCTCCTCCATGACTTTTTCCCATATTGTGATCTGTCCTTGAACTCCTTTCTCCACGATGTTCTCTTGCCTATACGTACACATTGACATAAAAGAGTGCTAGATTTTTTTCCTTTATCCCTTTTTTTATATGGGTAGGTAATAAAATGATATTTTATTGTTTTAAATAAACAGCAAGTAATTCTGCAGTAGGTAACAACTTCCAATGAACTTTCAAATGGTATTTATGCTTGGAACCTTTTGCCAAACTTGATTCCTGCTTTTTTACTTGACTGATTTTTGCTTTTTATTTTTTGTTTTCCTGTTTGATTTCCTGCTTGAACCTGCTTCGGCCAATAAACATCATCTTCACGATGTGGGAAATAAAGGGAAAGAGCATTAGCAACACAGTATGTTTATTTGTAAATAAATAAAGTATCTAATCCAGAACAAAAGTAACAGAACACTTAAATTGGCATTAGTTATGCCCATGTACGATATTTAAACATTGAATTGAAAATGTAACAGAATCAAATCAAAAGTGCAGGGGTTCTATAGTCTGTAGTAGTCTGTCCGCTTTCTGCAGCGGCCATTAGGACTGTCCCAGCTGTCGTTCACCAAATTTCACCGACTACCATGTTTTTACACTGTTGTAGTCTCCGCATACTGTATGCAGCGATTGACTTAATGTAACTGCCTCATAACTTGCTACCTTTTTAAGCTCCAATAAACATTTACCTATGTTAGTTCTTACTTCAACGAATTTCGTGTGTGAAGTTCGTTGAATCTTGACGGAGTCGACGTTTTTTATTTTCTCGAAACACAAAGAGCTGTCTCGCGTGGCGAATGAGGCTGTTAAATTATCGGCTTTTTTTATTATAGTCTTCTAGAAATTTTACCCTAGGAAATCGCAAAGTTCCCATTGAATAGCGATAGCTGACATGTAGACAGACAAAGACACATTAATTTAAGACGCAAAAGTGTTTATATCAATATGCTGCACGTTAAAGCGATTTCATTGTAAGTTTGTACTGATTGAACGCATAGCGGAAACGATTGGCAAAACATTACGCTCTTCGGAAAGGACTGTTTTAGGTTATCCTTACAAGCGGAAATTTAATTAGAAACTCGGAATAGTTAAGAGTTTATTTCGTCTAAGTGGTATTTACCCATGAAATTCTATTCAGTAACAGCTTTAATTGCTTTGACGTTCGACATGCCAATGACCTGATGTTGTCATGCCAGGTATAATTTAACAAGAGTAGAGTAAGAGTTTAAGCTCAGTTATTGACCCGTAAAATATTTTCCTAAAGTACCTATTACTTGTATAGAGGTAGAAAGTAGCAACAGGAATTGTGCCTGGTAATAGAGAAATTTTACCTTGTGTATACGGGTTGTTATGCCAAGTATTTGTAGTAGGTAAGGTGCATTTTTATAAGTTAAAATTTAAAAACAATAATTTAACTTAACAAAGAACCTTTTTTGGCGTATTGTCAATGTTTACTGTAGATTATGGAATTCTCGGCCTGATGCTTTTGATAAAACCATAGCAGATATATCGTGTGTGGATTCATCTCGATCAGTCTTTAATTCTACATACAATGCAATGGTGGCAAAACGACGAGCTGATGCTGCAGCCAGGATATCCAGCACACCAGCATACCCTTGAAAAAATAATAGCAGATATGTCGTGTTTGATCCCTTTTGATCAGTATTTGATTCTACATACAGTGCAATGGTGGCAACACGATGAGCTGATGCTGCAGCCAAGATATCCAACACACTAGTACACTTTAAAAAATTATACCAGTTAAAAAAACATGAAATAAAAAAACAAATTAAAAATTAAAAAACCCCCGAGAAAAATCAACGCCAGCAAAAGTAAAAAAAACGCCGACTAAAAAACGCCGCCAAAAAAGACAACTAAAATGTAAATAATAATTATGCACTACCTAGCTGCTGCCCGTGACTTCATCTGCGAAGAATTCGTTTATCCCTATCCCGCGTGCTGATTTCCCGCAAAATTAGCCTAAGTTAATTTTGAATAAGTACCTAGTAATATTTTTTTAAGCCGTGGTGGCCTAGTGGTTTGACCTATCGCCTTTCAAGCAGAGGGTCGTGGGTTCAAACCCCGGCTCGCACCTCTGAGTTTTTCGAAATTCATGTGCGGAGTTACATTTGAAATTTACCACTAGCTTTGCGGTGAAGGAAAACATCGTGAGGAAACCTGCACAAACCTGCGAAGCAATTCAATGGTGCGTGTGAAGTTCCCAATCCGCACTGGGCCCGCGTGGGAACTATGGCCCAAGCCCTCTTGTTCTGAGAGGAGGCCTCTGCCCAGCAGTGGGACGTATATAGGCTGGGATGGATGGATGGATGGAATTTTTTTTTTTTAAATACAACATATGTACTTTAGTTTCATGTTAACCGCGGATAGAACAAACCGTTTAATTACATTACCTATCTACGCTAATTAAGCACTCTGTTAGATGCAAATCTAAAAGATTCAACTTTGGCAGCTTCTGAGTCCACCGTTGCGTATCAACCGGACAGCTGTTGGCAGTCCATCAGTGAATCAGACATCAGTAATATACTGTCTCATATATCAATTTAAATGTATATAGGCTATGTCAGTGTACTGTGTTGGTATAGAGGCAATATCATCAATTGTATACAAAGTCGCTTGTTGCTTGCACTAAATTAACAGTATTGATTTGCGGAACATGAATAGACTGATGTTCACAGATCTGCATTTGTTGCTTATTGGGTCAAAATAGGTAATTCATGCCCAACCAGATAGCCTAGTGATTAGAGAACCTGACTACGAAGCTTGAGGTCCCGGGTTCGATTCCCGTGTCGGGGCAGATATTTGTATGAAAAATACGAATGTTTGTTCTCGGGTCTTGGGTGTTTAATATGTATTTAAGTATGTATATATCTATATAATTATATTTATCCATTGCTTAGTACCCATAACACTAGCTTCGCTAAGCTTACTTTGGGACTAGGTCAATTGGTGTGAATTTTCCCGTGATATATAATGCTATCATGCATTCATGGTAATGCGTTTTACAAATTGAAGATAATATAATATTTAAAAAATTTCGCGGTCACTTCAATGCTATAAAGAGATGGTATTACCGGTATAAAAATGGAAACGTTATAAGCTGTTCATAAAGTTAACGTTAATTCAAAAGTATCTCACTTTTGCATTATAGCGGCGTTCCTGGTCATCTATCTGGTAAATCAGAACATTTGATTATGCTATTAAATCTACTCAACAACGACATGTAATGTGTGCTTATTATATAACTCGTTTTAAAAAATAATTAAGAATTGCTTTTTTTTATATGGTAAATTAAACTACTATACGGATTATAATCATGCTGCATAATAATATTTATCCCGACGTTTTGAATCCATTTCAAGATTCATGGCCACGGAAAAACCTTAACTACCTACTATTAGCTACTATCTAAAGAATATTTACCGTTATTAAGTAACGTTAATTGGGTAACGTTACCATAATGTTAATTTATCAAGTAACGTTATAATTTAATACCGGTACCAGGTATTTTTACGATTTTACCATTACGTAACGTTACTTATAATGTATATTTGGTAACGTTAATACGCCCTGTACCACTACCATGAGTTTACAGTGACCGTACTTGATAGCGACGGCGTAAATTATTTGTAGGGGCGCTGTACAATTCTCCATACAAATAATTTACGCCGTCGCTATCGAGTACAGTCACTGTAAACTCATGGTACTGGTGCTGAGCCATTTCCGTTACGTGCTTGGGTATGGTTGAAATTCGTGGGCTACATGGGGTCCTCTCGCTGTCAACGCGGCATCCACCCGTGGACCAACTGTTGACAACGAGTGGACGCCGAACGACGAGGCGGTGGTGGTCGGGTGCTGAGTGGGTCTAATGAGCTGTGACCTTTATGCGTAAAATTTAGGCAACCCGATGGAAATCTAGTCACCAGCACACTCCTCACTCTTTATTGATCGATAAAAAACCGTTTACCTATGTAAAAACGAACATTTTTCAACTGAAATACTGATTTCTTTACTTAACACATATAACAGATAAATTATGTGGTTCAGAGCTCGTTTAATTAATCTCTTCTTTGACGTGTGGTCACGAATAAACACAACGGGGGAGTAAATGAAACTCCCTTTATGAATTGTTCTAGTTTCCAATTTAAATGAAAATGATTTTGAAAATTTTTGGTACCGGGTTAGTTTTATTTATACTCGTAAGTCCTGTTAACATCTATTTAGAGTTCCGTAACGTAACTAAAAATAATAAATCTGTTTTGTTGTCAAGTTTAAATGCTCGCCAGGAAATTGAAACTTTTATATGTTTTCACGTTATAGATACTTTCTGTCAATTTAGAATCATGAAAAACAAAGCACTAGTAAAAGAGGTAATATGAAGAACGCTAATTTAAGTGGTCAGATCATATCACGCACAGACAGACGTGATTCAATACCTAGTAATTAAGTCAATATTTTAGGATTTAGAGTCTCAAATTGACAGACGAAATGGCGAATACATATCAAAGTCAAAGTCAAAATATCTTTATTCAATTTAGGCACTTATGAACGTCAAAAAAAATCCACCACCAGTTCGGAAAAACCTGTGCTGAGAAGGATCCGGCAAGAAACTCAACGAGTTATATTTTTTTTAAAACAGATTTACAATATTATTAAATGATATGTATACATCCCAAGTATTTAACACAACTTTATTTTTAACACAGTAGGTTCGCTATTTGAAGGGATCGCTAATGCGGATCGGAATTATTTCCAAATATCCCTCTGTCCATGATATAATCATTAACTATAATACGCCTTTGATATTAATGTCTTCTTGACAATAGATCTGAATTTTGTATCCGTTTTATTTATAATATTTTTTGGAATTTTATTATAAAAACGTATGCAATTTCCCAGAAACGACTTTTTGGTTTTAGCCAGTCTGTAAGATGGAACTAGCTTCCCTGTGCTTCTAGTAGCCTTTGGCTTATCGACCTTAGTGGAAAAATCACATATGTTCTTCCTTACATACATGATTATTTCAAAAACATAAAGCGATGGCAGGGTTAGGATACTGTGATGGTACAAGCCGTATTTGATCGTCTATTTATATATTTATAAATATAAGAGAGTGTCCTAGAAATTTTCAGGGTCATTCCCCGGAGTTTGGGTACACTTCAGTAAACGCAGTATTTTTTATTTAGTTGCACAGTGATTTACGCAGTACACTTTCTGGATAAATAAAGAATCAGGAATATCAATCATTCAGCCGGATTACGTTAAACGGGTTTTTTATCAATAACAAGGTAGTGAGAATATTGAAATCACTGAAAATACTGTGCAAGGTAGTGAGACTACCTTTATATGATTTTATATGCACTCAAGATACGCGATCGGCTTTCGTGATAGATGGTCATGAAACTTTATGTGAGGCATTTGTACATCTCACCAGAACAACCGGTCTCACTCTGACACGGGGGAACCCTACGCCAGTATATGGCCTTGAAAGTCAAGTTATCGGGGGGCAGTTCTGACCTCCTTTCGCTGAGAAGCGTTTATAATTGCACATCCTCGTAAGGTGTGATCTTTTCTTAGGCATAAAGCCTCCCCCAAGTACCATGGTTTTATTCAATTATTATTCAATATGTGATATATTTGGTTTGGCCAAACCAAGGTCGGAGGTCAGCTGCATAAGACATGGCGTGTATGCGTGTGCCCAGAAACCGCCGCTGCCTGTTATCGAGATGTGTACTGAAATTTATATAATCAAAAGTCTCCCGGCTTCTTTTTATCCACCACCTTTCCAGTGCCCAAACATCGGAAAAATAATACTATTGAAACACTAGCCACTCTCAGACGTCTAGTTAGTGCATCATTAAAAGAAAGAATTTTATACTTATCGGGTGTCCTCTCGTACACGTCGTAGACTCGAAATTCACGTTCATGATAGATATCGGCTACTGCCTGACTTCGTTAATGTACTCAACTCTTCGACTCTCCAATAATATCAAATAATATCTCGTTAGGCATTACACTCTGTTAGCCACCACTCAATAGGTATAGCATCGAGCACTTACTCAATTCTGCCTTGAAGAGGCCTATTCTCTCACTAGTGACCAGGTTGTGAACACACTTGTATTCCCTTTGAATTTATTTGTATTAGCGTGATTCAATCTCACTGACGTATATGGAAAATGTTAGAACTCTCCTCGACATAACGGGAATAATGATTGAGTGTGTTTAGGGAAAAATTCAATAATGGATGTTACTTAGGCACGAAGTAAATACTACCTTGGTCTCTCAACAAAAGGTTACTCTGTGAAATCACTTTACCTCCATTATTAATTCATTCCGAAAAGGAAAAGGAATTTATATACGAATACCAAATAAAATAAATTATAGTTTATATATTTTTATTAAAGTCATTAATAAACCCAAAACACTTTTGCAAGAAATGAAAGACCAAAACGAAACTAATCGGTTAATTAAACCTTCATTGGTCTTATACGACACAATGGCAGGCCAGACATTCAGTTCCTAAGCCAAGCTAAAGTAGAAGGGAAAACGAATGTCCAAATGAAAAACCCTTCTGGCTGTACACACACACACACACACATGCATAATGAACTTAGACAAAGAACAAAATATACACAAGTAAAGAAAAGATAAATCATACTCTACATTATAAGGAAAAGTATGGACCATTGACTTTATTGGCATAATCAAATCTAAATCGTTCGTTAGTTAATACGACAAGGTTTGTGGTATCTAAATAGTCAACTAAGGAATCTATTTCAAAGTATGTCATAAAATAATTACGTTAATACGTCTAAGGCTTTAACAAAACATCCCAAAATAATTCGGAATTTTAACGATCAAATCATGGACTCTCACAAGGCTCCATAATCACTTGACAAAATTAAGTATCTATGTACGTACTTTTATAGTTTAGCATTTTACATTCCTACCACAAACTCAAACACGATAGGCCATAGGTACCCTTTATTTACCTTACTTTTAATTTATCCTGACCATTTATAGGCCTCAATTGTATGGCCTCCCGGCCAGTAATTTCTACACTTTACACATATGATAAATATCGTAATTAAAATCAATGCACAATACATATATACATTCCATTCCTTTACAAGTCCTTTTGGACTTTGTTATCACACAGGCATAATGTCTCCTTTGAACTCATCTTTCGAATTGGTAATGACTTGATAGGAAATATCGAGTCTTGGCCGATTGTGTTTGTTAAGGAAAATATATTTATAAAATTTGGTACTTTACCGAACTTCCAGTTCACCTCGACTTAACCACTCCTAGCTATACTATAGACTTTCAGGATTGAAACAAAACCCTAGCTCGCACGATTGATTTTTATAAAATCAAGAACAACACAATTAGGTATCACTGTACAATTTCTCTCCAGCACCGTTCCTCGAGAGCTCTAGAGACCGAATCCCCTTTGTCCTTCCTTCTGCCGCTTTCCCACTCCCTTGTCCTAGGAACAACTCCCTCCAGTGCAGTAGGCGGCTTTCTGAAATTTTAAAATTTTCTCGCGAATATATCCGTTCATCCCATTTGCGGATGACATTCGTCGTCACTGTGATTGGCTGTCAAGTATACTTTTGGGCGTAACCTCACCCTTAAACTCTCTGAAGTTTGATTTTTTTATGTCACTATGCCTTGTGGTCATTTATCACGTCTCGTTTGACAAGAGGAAGTCATTATTTGTTGCTATTCTACGAAAGATTGCATAAGGGCCTTTGTTTACACTTGTTCCTTAAGAGTTGAATATGTCTTTTTGTATTTTATTGCTTGCCCTTTTGGAAAGGGTCGAATTTCTGTGTCTAAATTGCCTTTTAAACTTTTTGTTAAAACTAAACTTTTGTCTTTACTTGGAATTCTCAGGGCCACGAGTAACTTTCTAAAACATGTGGACATGATCTTTTAAGATTTGATTCTGAGATTATTCTTTTTTTTCTATCTATTTATAAGAGAATATGCGGGACGATCTACGTGAACCACCTCAATACCTGTTTCCTTAAAAAAAGATCTTAAACATTCACGCGTCTTCAAATTATAAATTGCTCTAATTGCTCTCTTTTGTAAGATAAAAATTGACTCAATGTCTGCAGCAGATCCCCATAAAATAAGGCCGTACGAAATAATGCTATTAAAGTAAGCAAAATACACCAACCGTGCCGTCGCCACATCGGTTAGCAGCCGTATTTTCCAAACTGCAAAAGCAGCAGAGCTCAATCTACCCGCGATTGCTGTGACGTGAGGTCCCCACTGCAGTTTAGAATCGAGCGTTATTCCTAAAAATACTGTTGATTTTACAAATTCAATAGTTTGACCATTTAACTTTATATTAGAAACTGAATTCGAGTTAGATGAATTTATCAACGAGAATTTAATACATTTAGTTTTCTTAGGATTTAGTAACAAATTATTGGCAGCAAACCATGCGGATATCACGGACAGGGTTTCATTGGGCTCAATGAAGTCGGTATCTTTTCTAATAACCTTGAACAGTAAAGACGTGTCGTCAGCAAACATAACTATACCCGACTTTTGGCTTACCAAATAAGTAAGGTCATTTACATAAATAAGATACAGGAATGGGGCAAGAATGGATCCTTAAGGCACGCCCATTTCGACCACAGATCCCACTGATAACGTTCCGTTAATCGCTACCTTTTGCATTCTTTCTGTGAGGTAAGATTTAATGAGTTCTAAAGCGAGGCCACTTATATATTTATTTATGTTCAGTGTAAGGTCAAGGACTTTCATGAGGCATCGTGGAATCTTTTTAAAGGAAAATTCTTTACCTACGATTTTCCTTGTTAATTAATGCGATGTCACAACGACGTTTACTGAAAAATGGTTCCGTGGTGGGTGGTTCATGAATTAAAGTCCTTGACCGAACATTATACTACTCAATCTACTCAACGGTAAACATAACTTATTTTTCTTTCATTCGATACTTTTGTACAATGAATTGTTTAAATAAATACTCATACAGCCGAGTTCATAAACTTTTGAGCTAAAATTTGATCAAAAATATCTGAACACGACTCTGTTGTTAACGGCATAGAAGCTTGGTCAGATATTTTTGATCAAATTTTTGCTCACAACTTTATGAACTCGACTGTACCACCTAGCTCCACTCTCACTTCACTCTCAACTTCACTCACTCACTTTGCTCTAAAAATGGTTGAAAAAAAAATTCAAATGATTTATTCAGTAAATAGGCCGCAATGGGCACTTTTACACGTCATTTTTTTGAACTATCAGCGCTTTCGGAAAGACCATCATTGCCAAGAAGAATGCGCCGCAAGAAACTTGGCAGAAAGTCATTTTTTCATAAAAATATAATTACAAATAAAATACTTAAAAACTATATAATACAATTAAAGAAAAAAAAATACAAAAAATAATACTAAAAGAAATACAGGGATGTATAGGGTTCCTTAGTTACAATACTAAACACTAACTATATCTAAACTATATCTACGTTCAGTGGAAATGTAGAATGCTTCCACCGTCATAAATTTTAAAATAATAATAACAATAATTTAGTTCTGAAATATACATTTCAGGTCAAGTAACCATTAAGCTTTTGGATTTCGAAGGCAAGTTCACGTCTGCCGCCCCCAAAGTTAGCTCACACGCACTCATGTCATGCTCTGAAAGCAGAGCGGTACCGAGGGCATGGTATTGCTTCCGTTCCCATAAGCTCTATGGGATCGTCTTGGGAACTGCGACGTCGCGAGCCTGTGACTAGAATTTAAACTAAAAATATAAAAGTTTAAAATCCATAAGCTTAACAATATACAGCCTTAAACATAACAAGGGGATGTATAAAGTCCCTGAGTTAATAATAAAATTATTATACAGAAAGGGGATGTATAAAGTCCCTATGTTAATAATAAAATTCCTAATCTTAATAATTCAGCGATGTATATAGTCTCTAAATGTCAAAGTAAACTAAATAAATTAATTAAATTATACAATCTTCAGAGGTGTTAAAAGCCTCCAAGGTCAAAAACTAATAATAATTATTAAAATAAAGAAATGGAGATGTATAAGGTCTCCAAATGTCAAACTAATAAATATTATAAATTAAATTCTGCAACGCGGACAACGGCAACAGAACCAGAAACTAGACACGAAATGCGCCCGGACACTGCCAAGTCACACTTCACAACACTATACAATACAAATACACCGACATAAACACACACACACGCGCGCGCGCGCGCGCGCGCACACACAAACACGAGTACATCACATCACACATCAACATCCCAATTTTTCATCGGCTTTCAGTTTTGGCCATGTCGCATCATCACATAAGTAAGTACTCCTCAACTTTATAGTAAGCTTTCTTCAGGAGTGCACTCTTTATGTATTCTTTAAAAGAGTTGTGTGGCAATTTCCATGCTTCTACAGGAACTTTATTGTAAAATCTCACGCAGTTTCCCACAAAAGATTTGCTTACTTTCCGTGGACGGAATTTAGGAACTGCAAGCTTGTGCTTATTACAAGTCTTGATATCATGTACGTCTGACACTTTCTTAAAGGACTTGATATTCTTGTGTGTATACAATATCACATCATGTACGTACTGTGAAGCTACTGTGAGGATGTTTATCTCCTTAAAGTGTTCTCTAAGTGAATCTCGGGAGCCAAGGTTGTAGTTGTAGATCGACCGGGCTGCCCTCTTCTGTAAAATGAAGATAGTTTCTATGTCGGCTGCCTTGCCCCAAATCAGCATACCGTAGGACATTATGCTGTGAAAATAACTGAAATAAACTAGCCGGGCAGTTTCTACGTTGGTAAATTGCCTGATTCTTCGTACAGCATAGGCGGCAGAGCTCAATCTACCAGCAAGACCAGAAATATGCGGGCTCTATTGTAAATTACGATCCAACGTAAGACCAAGAAAAACAGTCTCATGCACAAGATTCAGATTCTCTCCGTTTAAGGAAATAATTGTTTCAAACTGTCTTACATTAGGCAACGAAAATTTTATACACTTAGTTTTGGCTGCATTTAGTAACAAATTGTTAGCAGTGAACCAGTTCAGCGCCTCTGCTAAAGTTTCATTGATGTGGGTTGGATTTTCTTGTTGCCTGTTTACTTTGAATATCAAAGAAGTATCATCTGCAAACAATACTATGTTGCATTTCTGTTCTAGCAAGTGGGGCAGGTCATTTATATATACTAGAAAGAGAAATGGACCCAAAATGGAGCCTTGTGGAACTCCAAGTTTCACCGCTGAGCCAGCTGACTGCGTTCTATTTATGTCCACTTTTTGAATTCTTTGGCTGAGATAAGACTTAACAAGGTCTAGTGCTTTAGCTGAAAGTCCATAGTGTTGAAGTTTGCGGATAAGCGTCTCATGCTCCACGCAATCGAAGGCCTTGGAGAGGTCGCAAAATATTCCTATTGCATCTTGCGAATTTTCCCATGCATCATAAATGTACTTCATGAGACTTGCAGCTGCATCTGTTGTTGAACGGCCTTTTGTGAAACCGAATTGCTGGCTGTGTAGTAGGTTGTTTACATTGAAGTGACGAAGCAACTGGTTAAGCATGATCTTTTCAAACACTTTACTCAGCACAGGGAGCACAGATATCGGACGAAAGTTGCCAGGATCAGATGAGCTCCCAGCTTTAAACAATGGAATCACTTTGCTATATTTAATTAAGTCCGGGAACACACCATCATCAATGCACTTATTAAATATGACGGCTAGGTACGGTGCCACAATATAGATGACAGATTGCATAACTCGAACAGAAATACCCCAAAGATCCTCCGTATTCTTCAGTTTCAAAGATTTAAAAGTCTTTATAATTTCTTCAGAGTCAGTGTGTTGAAAATCAAAATTCAGACGTCTATCCTTCGCAATTTCATTTAGATAAGAACTAGCCAGCACAGTGGAAGACTTTAGATCGCGAGTCGTATTTACAGCTATATCTGAGAAAAATTTATCAAAAGTACTCGCCACTTCTAAATCTGAAGTCAATATTCTATCATCCACTTTTAATTGGAATTGACAATTACGGGGCTTAGATTTACCAGTTTCTGAATTTATTACATTCCATACAGCTTTTACTTTATTTTCAGCGGATTCAACTTAATTACTAAGATAATCAGCTTTGGCAGCTATACATACTTTTTTAAATAATTTGGAATATTTTCTAACGTAGTCTAAAAACGAGGGGTCTTGACTGTGGCTTTTCATTTCATAAAGTTCGTAAAGCCTAGTTCTACTTTTATGTATTCCGATCCGACCGTGGCCAAGTCACTAAACTTTGCCTTGTTCCCGTTTCTCATTTTAGTTCTTAATTTGAAAACTTTTCCGAACTCTCGATTAATTACTGTAGACAAGTTCTTATATAGGACGTTAGGATCACTTCCCTCCATATAAGGCTCAGGAACGTTGTTGATAATATTGTCCTTGAATTTTTCTACACGGGCTTCTGTAATGGGTCTGTAGGTTACTACTTGATCATTCGTCTTTTTAAGTATTGTAAAACAGGCTTTTTGGCCGCTGTGATCGGAATTAAAACGTGTAGCTGTGTTAGCCGTCACTCTCTTTGGTTCCTCAAAAAGATGAAACAAGTTAAATGATTTAAATAAATTCAAAAGTCTTCCAGAATATCTATTTGCCGAGTCTAGTAAATTCACATTAAAATCTCCACATACGATGACAGATTTACTACTAGCAAAAACTTGTTTCAAAGCATCTTCCATCACGGGTTCGAACTGACAAAAGTCTGAGGACGGCGGCCTATATACACATAATATGATGTGATTCTCTAATTCAACACACGAAATTTCAATAACTCGTTCAATGGACAGCAGTTGTTCATAGAATATGGGATTTTAGGCTTAATTCTCACGCATCCGCGCGTTTCCTGGTAGGTAATGTTTTTCTCCGAAGGGAAGTAAATTACAACTTAAATTTCACACCATAATCCCTAAAAGCCCAAAGAGGTGTGAACCTGAGTGAACACGTTAATTTATTACCATTTTCTGGGAATTTTGCTTTAATAATCGATTTATTTCGTTGTTTCATTTAAAAACGTGTGCAAATTTTACCGTTAAGTTCCAAATGTTAAAATAAATAGAGTAGTTTCATTTCAAAATTCATCGAAATTGAAAAATTTAACTGTGTAGTAGTAAAGATATATTAAACAGAATAACATATTATTATTACGGACACAGACAAGTTACTTTTATATTGGCGAAAAAAGAATAGCAGGCATGTACCTACACATTGAATTAAATAAGACCTTAAAATATGACTACCAAATGACGTAAAGTTTACACATAATCAGAACATACATATAATCAGAATGTTCGTACAGTCACCAACATTAATAATCTGCCACAGCGGAGCGTGTAAAAATATCTGACACGTCCTTCCAGCCCTAGAAATAAAGTCGTATCAGATATAAATTGGTGCTGGTGACTGTACGAATCTCGTTAAATTTATAATAAAACTCATCCCATATTCTAAAAATTTAGCTTCTTTGACATTATAATATCGTATGTTGACTTCTAAAATAATTTCGCTCTAAGAAAGAAAGCATTGAGTTTTGTGAGAAGGGTAACTACGATACCTACTACATAATAAATAGAATAAGAAATTTAGAAGTTGTATTTCCCACAGTACAAAAAAAGAGTAGTATAACGTCTTCATACAAACGGCCGGAACGCGAGTTATATTAGACGACCAGATGGCCTAGTGGTTAGAGAACCTGACTACGAAGCTTGAGGTCCCGGGTTCGATTCCCGTGTCGGGGCAGATATTTGTATGAAAAATACGAATGTTTGTTCTCGGGTCTTGGGTGTTTAATATGTATTTAAGTATGTATCTATATCTATATAATTATATTTATCCGTTGCTTAGTACCCATAACACAAGCTTTGCTAAGCTTACTTTGGGACTAGGTCAATTGGTGTGAATTGTCCCGTGATATTTATTTATTATTTATATCTACGCGCCACGAATTAGCTCCCTTCAGCATACCTCGGCAACCATCACTAGCCAGTTCTCCGCGGTTACGTACGAACTCACGCGCATTTATAACGTATCTTAATATGTCACAACGATATAAACTGTATTGTTCGGTGTTTAAATTCATCTAATATAATATAATAAAAACGTATCTAATGAACTTATTTATCAGAATGCGAACTTTTTGTACTCTTAAATTCAACTATAAAGCTTTTCGCACATCCCAAAAGAGGCGCAAAAATTATTCTTCGTAGCTAATTTGTTGGTAATAAATATACGTAGTGATGAAGCCAAATAAAACCGTTTAAAACATAAAACGTTTAGTGGTTTATTAAAATAACGTAAAATGCATTTTTGTTAAGCATTACGTAGTCCATTCCTTCCATAATTACCTAAAGCACCTAATCCTTTCCCTACTTTAAATTACATGTGACATTATCATATCAAATACATTACTGAAGAGTGACAGTTAGTAGAGTAGGCAGCCCTATCGCGCGTTTGTGTACCGAGCCTGCTAAGGTAATTATATCAAGGACTTACGTACTTGGGCCAATCAACTTTTTTACCGACAATAATCGGTCCGCGACATTTTTCAAACAATTTCATATTTTTGTGTGTAAACATGTTTTTTCTGTAATTTAATAGATGGTGTACATGAATAAATGCCATCCTACGTAAGTTCAACCTATTAAACCGTGAAATATCTTGTGGAAGTACGATTTTTCGGTAACGCCAGAGACAATTTTGGTAACGCAGGAGACGCCCAAAGCGTCGGTAAAATAGTTGATTGGCCCACTTACTATTTACTTACTTTACTTTATTACTTAGTATTTTCGTATATTGTAAATATTGAGAGAAAATGTCTTTAATATTGCACGCCCAATTAAGGTAGAACATAAGAACATTTTGTAGCACTAAGAACTTTTGTGTTAACTATATTCTGGCAATAAACATATTTGAATTTGAATTTGAAGGACGCTGCCGAGACGGTATACTGCTCCTTTTTTGTACTGTGTATTTTCTTCTAGAATAGATACGGTTTTTTGTCTAAATTACGTTTTTCTGCAATAGAATCTTTGAGCAAATAAATGTAACGCAACGTTTTGTTAAAATAAAATACATTAATATTTTATTTCTAGCCAGATAAAAACCTACTCTATCTTAATTATAGTAGACAAATACATACATAATGTATGATTTCTTCTGAATTAATTTTAATACTTAATCTTGTGACGTCATAATTGAAATATGTATTTGTTAGAATTCGGATCGGTAAGCCAATGCAAACCAATGCATTTCCAAGTCAATGCAAGTGGTCGCTAAATCGCCTCTACCTTATTAAGGGTTAACTTGATCGTCCGCAATGTAGTTACGAGTCCATTGTGTTAGTTGGTGTGTCGTATCGTAACATACCTTACTATCCATCCATACTAATATTATAAATGTGATAGTGTGTTTATATATTTGTGTGTTTGTTCTTCTTTCACGCCGTAACGGAGCGACGGATCGACGTAATTTTTGGCATAGTCTAGTAGATAGTTTACGGGCCCGAGAGTGATATAGGCTACTTTTTATCCCGGAAAAATGCACAGTTCCCGGGGAAACAGCGCGCGATAACCGAATACCACGCGGGGGGAGCCCGCTAATTTATAGCTAGTAAGGTATAAATTAAAATAGATAGTTCGTAGTTGTCGTTAATGAGTTATTAACGTAGGAACATAAATATGCATATCACAGCACAACCATTATAGTGATCTCACAGAAACATCAAGACCGATATAACAGGGTGATTAAAATAATCTTCTTTCATGTTCGCTGTAGTTTTATTATTTTCAGTGTTTTCTTTATTTTGTATAAACATTGCGAACACAGCTGCTGTCTGAGCATCATTCCTTGGTCACTGAGGAATTGATACAATGTGTGTGCAAATAGATTTTAGGTAAAGTGGATTTGGTGACTAACTGTATTCTTGAATTTACTTAGGACCACAATTGTAATACGGTGCGCGTTTTATTCAATCGAAGTTATTTATTTGATTCTATACAATTCAGGTTAACAATAGATTTATTAATGCTCGTCGATGGTGTTAGACTGGTCTGAATGAAATCTAAAGCATAAAGCACAAGGGTTCGTTTTCATTACGAATACTGCAATGCTGCTAACTGAGAGACTACTCAGCTTATCACAACTTATCAAACTTCAGAAAATTGTTTTTGACTCAATCGTCGAACTATTTTTTTCCCTGTGGTATTTTAACGAGGCTTTAGCACACCAAATGTGAGTATGTCAGCCTCTACTACACTAATTTATTAAAATCAAAAATACAAAGTTATGGAAAATTACACACGAAAAAAATAACACACGCATAAAAACACAGTAAATCAAAACCACATCACTAAACTTTTGTCAAAAAAATTACAAAGTATTCATCCGCAACAAGTTTCGCCGGGATAAAAAAACAGGTCAGGGAAAATTTATTGATTGTTGTATTTCATTTTGTGGTTTTCCTGTTAAGAGTTATTTACTTAATTAAGCTGGGAATCGGACCCGGCCGGGTCTTTGTCATTCCGGGACCCTTCCAAACTTTACTTTGGTGAAATAAGTAAGTTTTTTATTTGAATTTGAATCTGAGTAGGTAAGTTAGTAGATAATTTAACAATAAGGAAAAGAATCCGTAATTTTAGTGTTTTTACTGATGAACTTGATGGATTTGTTTGTGAAATTATGTAAATCCGATAAACAATAATGTTTTAGATCTGGGAAAATATTCTCAGGTTTTCTTTGAGGCGACGATCGCGAATCCATTCGACAAATAATTTATAAAAAAGGAGGAGGTTCTCAATTCATCGGTACGCTTTTTTTTTGTGTTTGTTACGCGATAACTCCGCCAATTGTGGCCCGAATTTCAAAATTCATGTTTTGTTCTAAAGGGCATACTTCGGAGGCAACCTTCGAATTTTTATAGCACACCTATAGCGATTTTGGCATTTTTAACACTAAGTCAAGTATTAACATTGATAAAATATCATTTGGTGAACTGGACGTGATAAAGAAGACCGTAGACTTTTGCTACAAATCACTAAACCATGAAAAAAAAATTTAACAAAAAATGGGACCGTCTTCAAAAACCTTGAAAATAATTTTCTATACTTAGTTTGAAGTCGGTGCCTCAGCACGAGTCAGCAGGAGTAATTGAAGCCCAACACAAAGCAATCTATACATTTATGCAAAGCCTTAAGCAAAGCTTAGTATGAAATATGTATAAATATGTACAGTCGAACAAATAGAATCATGACCCGGGATGGAACCTTTGTGCTACTATTGTCATGTTGACATCTCATACTTTTGTCAAGGAAATCATAGTGAAATTGATTATAAAAAGGTTCCACCCTGGGTCATGATTCAATTTGTTCGACCGTAGATAGAACAAATGCTCTACAAACCAGGAAACTCTAATTCGATAAAATAATTCGTACGCGCGGAATGTGTTAGTAAGGAAAGAAATAAACATTAAACACATTAGAAGCGTACGACGTAAAGAATAAAACCGCTGCTCATGGATCTTATCTTCCTTTTTTTATGGAAGCAAAAAACACCAATAACTGCGATGTTGTATAACCCTGATTGGACGAGTGGTTTGACCTGGCCTCTCAAGCAGAGGATCGTGGGTTCAAACCTCGGCTCGCACCTCTGAGTTTTACGAAATTTATGTGCGGAATTACATTTGAAATTTACCATGAGCTTTACGGTGAAGGAAAACAGTTTGCTTGAGAATTATTAGTACTTTATGAGTAAATAACAGCCTAAGGTATAAAATATACCTAAACTTGGAAGATTCCGTATAAAATACGAAATCCTCAGAAAAATATTACTTAATTTTTTCGTAATGGCTACGGAACCCTATTTTAGGCGTGTCCGACACGCTCTTGGCCGGTTTTATCCCTTAAGGTCTCTACCCACTACACCGTATGACCGTAACAGGAATGTATCGGGAACGGAATGGCAAGCGTAAATGACAGGCGACGGCGACGGTTAGTTACGAAACGTGCTAGTGGGCATAGTCTCATATTTTTCAATACAAAGAATATATTTTTGCCTGACAGGTTGCTATTCCAGTCATGATCATATACCTTTATCTGAAGAAATGATGACGTCACCTTCTTTTGCCTCGTACGGTCACTGTATAATATCTATGATAATATCTGCCACGCAGCGGAGCGTGCAACAATATCTGACACGTCCTCTGGCCCTAGAAATATTAATTCACGCTTTGTTGAGTCAGATAGATGCTGGTGGCTGTACAGCGTTTTCTACATCTCTCAAGCTTATCCGGCTGCGTCGCCTTATTCGTTTTGGCCAGTTTAAAATCACTTTAAACTGTAGAATAAATTAATGTTGTTTCATTAAATTCATCGATACGTTTAAACGAAAACTAAATACTATCAACATTAGACTTGGCCTGGTATAAATTAATTATCTTATTCTTAAAAAAATGCAAACCAGCTGTTGCAAAATGCATGTTTTATTTCTGTTATGCAACAACATATGCTTAAATTAATTCATGAATGAGGAGGTTAATATTCGACTTCATTATATAGGTACCTATACAAATTGCACCAAATCATTTGTAATGTAGTAGTTAGTTGCAATGGCACTGCATTCTTCGAATTACTTTGACTTATCGCATTCCACAGTTCACACGAATGAATGGAATGTTCAATCATTTACAAAATACTATTCCACTATCGGAAATATGTCCCATACGTGAATATACGGAATGTTTGAATGTAATGGATATTCAATGACAAAACTGCAGTATATTACCTTAAAAAATGGAACTCTCATCTAAATGCTTGATCGCTATCGTAGTTTTTTTTAAAGTAAATTCAGTTCATCATCACTCTTCATAGTGCATTCGGTCCCTCTCCTATCGTTCACTTGTACTCGTTCATTCTATCTTCTTCGAGCTGATTCTCACTTGTCGGATGTCGGGCCCGGATTTTAATCGGATGTTCCAGTGGCAGAACATTTTATATGAAGCTATTCACACTTACCCAACACAATTTTCTATAGAAATAACTAACACTGACACGATACGGATCCGACACCCGACAAGTGAGAACGGGCTCTTCAGCAAAGGCGTTCGAACAAGGGTCAATTTATTGACGTATTGTTTTGGGATACGATATTTTTTCTAAGTAGTCACGAAATCTATTTGTTACTCTTTTACAGGTAAAGGATTTATTTATAAACAAACAAATAATATATACAATAATTAACAGAAATAAATAAAAATAGAACTAAAACTAACTTACTCTACAATTGTTGGACCTTAAAACAAATTTCTTATACAGATAGCTGGAAATGGAAAAGACAGGAATTTCAATTTAATATTAACTAGACGTAATGATTCATGCGAGCGAAGCCGCGGATAAAAGCTAGTTACCCATAAGATAACCTTAAATATTGCGAACGTCGTCAATTGTGTGTGTCGGGTTAGAATTACACCTCTCCATTTCTTCCGTGGATGTCGTAAGAGGGGACAAAGGATATAGGTTAAGGTATACCGTAGGCGACAGGCTAGCAACCTGTCACTATTGTACCTACCTTTTTTTGTCAAACTTTAAACCTAAAATTGCTAAAAGTAACTCCGAAGCGGCAACGTTTCGTGTGCTCTGCCTGCCCCATTTGGGATTACAGGCGTGATGTTTGTGTGTATGTTTGTGTCAATTATTTAATCTGTGTTTCTTTTCCGCAACGACATTTTTCTTCTATTATTCTCGGCGGGGCTATTCTGGTCCGGCGCCCGTTGCCAAGTCGTATTGATTTGCGATGGACATTACCGAGACAGCATTAGTGGCTAATAAATGTTTTCAATGAAACGAGGGAATTACAGGGTAACGGGATTTACACGGGATTCGCGGGTATGTTTAACAAGCGGATTCCGCTACATTGACCGCTTGTTTGTGGGGACATGGCACTTTTATGTAAAGCTACACTTACAAGTCTTACAACTCGTGTTTTCGAGTCAAATATGCTGTATTTCATTCTTGTTTTTTTTTTACTTACAACGGAACGGAGAAAGTTTAAAGCGAGAGGTTGTTTGTTTGTGCATAAATTGAATGTATCGATGTTACTCAAAAACATTCTGACCAACTTAGATACGGTTATATTTGCCTCTAAACTGTTGGTGATTTTTGTTGGACATCGGGTTCTTCATCATCAACTTAAATACATAGCTTTTTAAACGAGCAATATTTTATATATCTTGTGTCCTCTGTGTAAACTGTGAATCATTTAAAATGATGTATTATTTAAATGGATTTTTCTTTTTTTGCAGAGTTCCTCATTGACAGACCTGATTTCAGCATTTGACACAAAAGCAAATTCGCACACAGCCCTACAAAAAGTCACGGCTTTCAGTGGACAATTTGACAAGAACATAAAACCCACATTCTCAAAGGAGGAGTATGGAAAGTAAGTGTATCCTTCGTTACCTAATAATAGTCAAAGAACTATACCTAACCTTGCTAAATCGTAAATCAACATGGTTGCGGACTCACGAGGTAGAAGGTTGTAGTTAATTGACTTGGATTGATTCATTTTTTACCCATGCTGAATCTTTTCGGATTGAAGATGATCCCTTTCTTTTAATCTTGTATGCCTCTTCCTCAGGCCAATTCCTGGGTCCATGACGGAGTTCAGAGGAGCGGAGGCCCAAGCCAGGGTGTGTTCAGAGATGAAGGAGCTGTGCAGCATAATACACGACTACGGGAAGAGTCCATGCAAAAGCCTGTTGCCCCCGGAACTGCAGGACGCCACAAAAGTTATCTCATTTGGAGAATTATTCTCGGTAAGTAATTAACCGCTACTACTTTATCATCATCACAGCTTATATACGTCCCACTGCTGGGCACAGGCCTCCTCTCAGAATGAAAGGGCTTGGACCGTAGTTTCCACGCGGATCCAATGCGGATCGGAAATTTCATACCATTCAATTGCTTTGCAGATCTGTGCAGGTCTCCTCACGATATTTTCGTTTGCCACAAAGCACGTGGTAAATTTCAAATGCAATTTCGAGCTTGAATTTCGTAAATTTCAAAGGTGCAATCTCGGGTTTGAACCCGCAATCCTCTGCGTGGGAGTCCATAGGTCAAACTATAAGGCCAATACGGCTGTTGAGTTGTGGCCAAAATATTTTTACCAATATTATTAATGCGAAAGTGAGAATGTTTCTTATTACTTATTCTTATTTGTTACGCTTTCACGCTTAAAGTTCTCAATCGATCGTGATCAAAGGCCATGCCAGGGTAAGCTAAGTGATTCGGCTTGTAATTTTTATGGATGATGTAATATATTAGTAATTAATCTGGAAAACTTCAGCCCCCCAAACCTATATAGTTACAACATAAAAAAAACGAAATATCAGTTTAAATCGGTTAAAAAAGTTAAAAAACTGCTAATTTTTTCTGTTTTTTTTTCTTACTTCCACGTTAGCGACCGCTCCAATTTTTTAATTACTGATACTAACAAGCTATAATATTTTTTTTCTAAATTATTGCTGAGGAAGAACATGGAAAAATCTTTACATAAAGTACATTACATACGTCCCACAAATGCTATAATATAAAGCGGAATGATTGAAACCTCTTTAGAGAAACGTGCATGTTGCATACTAAATACCGGCCACTTACAATACATTTTATTAGGTTATAAAAAAATCTCCTATTGATTATCGTACGTTAAGGCCGCCTGTCATAGCTCATTAGAGCCACCCGGCACCCGACCAGCACCGCCCCGACTTTCGGCGTCCACTCGTTGTCGACAGGTGGTCCAAGGGTGGAGGCCGCGTTAACAATGAGTGGACGTCGCGTGGTCAACGCTTGAACGTCGGGTGGTCAACGAGTAAACGAGTGATTTTTTTTAACCTAATAAAATGTAAGTGGCCAGTATTTAGTATGGAACATGCACGTTTGTCTAAAGAGGGTTCAATCAGCGTTTTTAGGATGTATGTATGTAAAGTATTTTATGTAAAGATTTTTCCATGTTTTCCTTCAGCAATACTTTTTTTAATTATATATGTTATAGCTTGTTAGTGGCTGTATATCACTGGTGAAAAAATTAGAGCGGTCACTAACGTGGAAGTAAGAAAAAAAATCTGAAAAGTTTAGTCAGCAGTTTTTTAACTTTTTTTCTATGGCTTGATGAAAAGGTAATTTATGTCTTATAATCATCTTTAGTAAATGTACAACATATGTGACGTAGGCTAAAATCGGTAGGCTGGGAAAAAAAATATTAAAGAAAAATCATATTTCGTTTTTTATTTCTTGTAACTATAGAGTTCAGGGGACTGACATTTTTGAGATTAATTGCTAACGTCACTAGTACTGAAACTCGCTAGGGGCAGAATCACTTAGCTTATCCTGGCACGACCTTTGGTATGGAAGCAGCTTATACCCTAATTAAACACATAGGCTACTTTTATTTCACCCCATGTTTTTGCATATGTTCAGGTATTGGTATTTCTTCATATAGATATGTTAGACTTTTTTTAATTATTGACATATTATTCACGACTTAGCCACGCTTTAAATATTGCTAAAAATACCTGGGCGTTGAAAGCATAATACGATTTTAAACTCTCGCTGTCTAAATCAAATTAAACGCGACGAGTCAACGGGAGCCGCTAACCTGTCAGATCAAATTTGAGCAAAACTCATTTTGTTGGGATTTAAGTACCGATTACGGTGCTTAGAAATAATTAAAACGCCTCCTGAGGCTGCGTCGAGTTCATAATAATACTCATTGTTGAACATATTACGTGACGTCGCTTGATCGTAAAATCCGCCAGATCATGAAATTCCTAGACATAATTATCATAGAACGCCGCCATTTCATGATTTAGCTAGCTAACACCGTTATATCGTTCTAATCTCGTCATAGTATGATTTTTCTAGTGACTTTATTTTATGATTTAAATTCGGGTTTAAGCCCGAATAATGCTTTCAAATGAAAAAAACGCATTTAAATCGGTTCACCCGTTTAAGAGCTACGGTGCCACAGACAGACAGACTGACAAACAAACATAGCGGTCAAACTTATAACACCCCTCCTTTTGCGTCGGGGGTTAAAAATTAGTAATGACCGCGATAGTCTAAAACAGTGTGTTGTCTAGTGACGTAAAGCCATATCGAAGTAAGGTATCGAAATCATTAAATTCGTTTCGGCAGTCGTACACAAAATTTACCCAGTTTCCCAGGTTCAGTGAAATGTGTGTCGGCTCCTCAGTCCTGTAGGCGACTTAACTCGTTCACAGAAATGATGTTGATACCTCCGAAAGGCGATTTAACGCTGCTAGATAAAACAACGCTTTTCAGAGCCGGTTAACAAGATTATCTCGTTAGCTAATATTGTCAAAAATACTATAGAAATAAATAAAATAGTATGACTCAAAGCGGAACGAAATGTGCCCGGCTACGGAAGTAATTGTCGATTGCCCTAATCTGATGTAGTATACTCGGCTACCGGATCTCTAACGGTTAAAAAACCAAAAACTGTAATCCTTAAAATTACCTGCATTTTATCGCACAATACTTACTAATACTTACTATGAAAGCACAGTGATCCAAAGTGAGTCTTGGGCTCCACACCAGATTACGCCATGCCATGCCTTACGATCTTGAGCCAGCTTTTATCAGCCTTCTACCCCGAGATCCAAAGGGTATTTCAGGACCTCATCCTTCCAGCGGTACCTGGGACGTACCTGCCACCTGGGAAGTACGCTCTTTACGGCTCCGTCATCTCCCAGCTTTTTCACGTGAGCCTCCGGAATTAGGACGCTTTGGTCTCTCCAATTACATTGGGCTCAGATACTAGATCTTCAATTTCCGTATTTTCTCGCATAATAACGTTAGTAAAATAACTTACTAACTTGGTGCTGACTACTGCTGATACTTCAAAATATCGGGTGGCCATTAAGGTGTAATACTTTCAGTTGAAAATAACTCTAATGTTCGATTATCTATCCCAACGCATAGATAAATTCCAATTACTGCTATCTTGTCTTCATCTCTGATTAATTTGTATCCGCTACGTTCTGATGTGCCCACAAAAGTTTACATGTAGCTGAATTTAGGATCTTTCTTAAATACGCTGGCAGAAGATCGAAAATTTAGTAGCTTAAATTTCTCAAACAGTAAATAAAATTTGTTGGAAGCCGAAAGCACCTAATCATTCGCAAACGGGGAGTTTAAAAGACAAATAACGGCCTCCATTTAACGAGGGACTTTGGATA
>NC_133492.1:6865520-6892250 GCF_025370935.1 Choristoneura fumiferana
CTACCTACCTACCTACTTACCTATCTAAAAAGTAGGTAAGTACTTAGGTATTACCTATTATACTCGTATAAAACTAGAAGCAGATAGGGAATATTACTGCAATGTTCTGCCGTTAGAATGCAGCACTAGCACAAACCGTAATCGAATGCCTTTTAAATGTCCGTAAGATACCAAAATATCACATTATATCAATAAATTTTATGGAAATATAGCTCTGTTACTTTCGATGTAAATATTATATTATTTTGTTAGTATGTCATATGTCATGAACCGTCATGGCGACAAACTAAGAACTGACGTTGTCATGGCGATTTGTTTACGTTTTGCGCCAGTAAACTGTAGAAATATAATGATTACTCACCTTTTCTTAATCATAACCATACATTTGTGAATTAAACAACCTTTCTTTTTCCTTTTTGAAGATCCGACATTTTTTTCTCATTTATTGCTCGGTATTATTTTATATGCGATCGATGGCGCGTGGCAGTTCGACTAGCATAGGTCCGTCGCTGACAACGCCGGCGGCGGTCTGAGGCATGCGCTGAGAGGGGACTGGTTTCATAGGGTTTCATACAAAATACGAGCGCGCGCTAGCTTATATTAAAATGTCGTAAGCGACAAAAACGGTTTTTGTCGTTCAACTACAAATTACAATTTAATAAAATACAATCCAACTTGAAGGTTGAAGTATGGGTTAAAACTAATTTAATATGAAAATTTGGAATCTTAATTTGATCTGGGTTGCCTGTAACAAGCAAATCCCTGTCTTACAAGAGGTATCTTTGATATTTTTTTCTGTGCTATAAAATTTTACGAATCGTGTTTCGGCAACTTGGAAAACAAAGCCATTGAAATGAAGAATCAGGTTTTCAAATATCACTTTGATATGTTTTGTAATTGCTGAGATAAAACTAGATGTTTTTCACCAAAATGCCCAATTCGTCGTCTTAAAACAGTTCTTTGTACACAGCAAAATTGGAATTGTGTGTTACGATTTCTGTGTCGCTGCTGGTTCTATCCTATGCCGTACCTGATTTTAAGATTTTACATAGAAGAAAAAGTCACTGGTTCTTTTTATACAGTAGAAAATGACGGATTTTTGCGAAATTTAGCATGGGTCAGAAATTCTGCACGTCATGATGACTCACGTCAAACGAATGATGACAAATGACGATCATCATCAAATAAATGGCAAACGGCAGCAGGAACCTTGCAATATCGCTAACCTAAACGACCCTACGGAGCCCATGATTTCTTTCCCCCAACTTCTCCTCCAACCGTATTACAAAACGAGCAACACTCGGTTTTCAATATGCTGCCTTATGGCTACCTCTCCACGCAATGACGACGCGACAGGTTTACTCTGTTCATGCCGTACACTACTAGGAACAACTGTGCGCAAGTATCTCGGTGGTGCAATGAATAGAGAAAACGCTCGACGGTTGCGCGTAGTCCCTGCCCGAAGCGATTTTTAATATACCTACAATAATCACAATAAACTTAAGACAAAGGGAAACGTTTGAGAATAACAATTTTAATTCCGTATAATCATAAATCTCGGCGGACCGCGAGGGAGGCAAGCTGTCATTCTGGTGCCGCAAAGAAAACTAATGCCGAAAAAAAGCTAAATTAGCTAACTTGAAGACAGCGGTTGTCTCTTATTAATTTATGCGAAGGACGGCTGTAAGAATTTCTTTACGTTGCGGATTTTATCTTTTCAGTGTTCTCTCTCTGGAAGACTGTTCACTGATTCACGCATTGCTTTGCAAAGTTCCATAACGATGTACTCTTTAACCCCTTCAAAAAATGGAGGAGGTTCTTGCTATTTCAAGAGAGAAGAGAAGCTACAAATGGGCGACATGGTTTTCATGCCGAAGTTGATTTTGTGTGACACCCGTGGAAATGGACTAGCGAATGAACAAAGTGTTGACAAAATATTCACCATACTGTTCATTACGTAATCGTAAGGCACCCGGGCAATGAGGCCGGTGCGCTGCCGTCGGTCATATTGTTTTTTTTAGCGAGATTGCGGGTGAGTGCGCGCTAGCGGGTGTGGCCCGTGTCACAGGGGAGTCTGTTGTGATGCGCGCGCGCAGCCTTACATGTTTTATGGCGAAAACGATTAGTTTTGTTTGTTATAAAATCGGTGTTAAACTGCCCAAGGTTTGAGTGTTTGTATTGTGGATGTAAACTTAATGATTAAGTGTTAATTAACCGCTTAGCGCGGTAATTTAAAAGGATTAGAACAGTAGTGTACTGGTCTCGTCAAAATATAGTGGTCCTATGGGTGGTGACAGTGTTCAGTGAAAATTCATAATTAAGGGAGAAATCCCATTTAGTTTGGGGCGTGACGTCACTGGGTGGTGTTTAGGCTAATAAACGTAAGCAACACACGGCACGGGCGTGTCGCACTGAATATATGCGTGAGTGAACGGACTGGACAACTCGGACACACGACGGCGTGTGTAAACTGATCAGAGGACATTCAATAGTAGTCAGTAAGTGCTAGTACTTAATTTAATATAATAAGTTCGACTGGTAGCAGAAAACGTTTATACTTGTATGTGGGTATATCGCGCATGATGGCGCAAACAAAAGCTGGTAGCAGAGCGTGGTTAATAGCGTAACTCTGAAGGGCCCATTAGTAGTTATAATGGTTATATACTACTTGTAGACTTTCCTACTATATATTGTTTGAGTTTGAAAGCTAAGCTTAAATATTATAAATTGTTTGTTTGAAAGTTAAATTTAAATATTATAAATTGTTTGTGTTTGAAAGTTACATTTAAATATTATAATAATTATTGTATGAAAGTAAAGTTAAATAATAGGTAGGGTGACCATCATTTTCAGTAGAATTTCGGGATAAAATTACTTTTTGGCAAATTTTTAATTTTGGGCCTATTTTTTTTTTACTTGTTTGTTTGTTAAGCATTGTTTGTTTAAATTTGTTTGTATTATTTAAATTAGGGTTTCCCCTTTTGAGCCATTGTTGGAGCCGAACATTCGGTTGTTTTAAAGGGTAAATTGGTTTTAATTTGTTTGGGCTCTAACGCAATGGCGACGAAATCTATTCCAAGTGCGAAGGCGACTATCGCCAATGAATTGAGGTGGTTTGCAACGGCTGGGGCGCTCCTGTCCAGGAAGGACAAGGACGCAGCTATACTTGACCGAGCGGAGCAGCTCCGTACACGTATAGCAAACGTCGAGGTGGCCATGGCGGCGCTCGATGAAGTTACTTTAGAAGACGAGGTTTTGACAGGTCTCCTCAATGATTACCAACAAATCATGACTTACAACGATGACATCGTGGAGGCCGCTGCCAGAATCAAAGCGAGGCAGACGGGCGGCCCTGCCCCTCGCACGTCCGGTGGATCGGACGGACCAGGTGTCACTGGTCGGCTCCCCACTCTGCAGCTGACTCATTTTGGGGGTAAAATGGAGGAATGGGTGGCCTTTAAAAATATGTTCGAGTCGTTGGTCGATTCCAGGCAAGACCTATCGAAGGCCCAAAGGATGGCATATCTCCTCTCCACCCTGGAGGATGAAGCGCGGTCACTCATCCAGCACCTCCGGGTAGAGGACGAACAATACGACACAGCTTGGGAGTTGTTGAACACCCGTTATCAAAATGTGCGTTTATTGGCCGACGCACATGCCGCGCAGTTATTGGCCCTGCCTAAGGTGGCAAACCGGGCACAGCTGCGCCTAAATCTGCTCACGCCCGTTACAGTGGCCTGTAACGCGCTCCGCACTTTAGGGCTGCCGGTGGACCAGTGGTCCTTTTTATTGGTGCATATTTTGCTGGGCAAATTGCCTAATGACATACGCTCGCGCTTTGAGCGCGAGAATGCTGAACGGGACAGTACCACCCTACCTACTTTCACGGATTTAGTAAAGTTCTTAGAGTTTGAGGCTAGGGCTGCAGAGAGTTCCATGACGGAACCAACGTCGTCTGGGGCGCCAGAACGCAGGCCCCCGGGACTCTCATGGCGAGGGAAGCCTAAACAGGCACAACCACCGTCACCGCGTGGAGCTGGTGCGCGGTTCGTCCATACAGCGGCAGTTGCGAGGGACGCGGACTGCCTGCAGTGTGGTCAAATGGGTCACGGCCTGCTGCAATGCAGGGACTGGCAGAGGCTGCCAGTAGTGGACAGGCGCCGCATGGTGAAGCGGCATGAACTTTGCTTTTATTGCCTGGGCAGTCACTATGCACGTGACTGCCGCAGAGTCAAGCCATGCAGTGCATGCCGTGGGCAGCACCACGAGCTGCTCTGCATGAATCGAAGCGGGGCTGGCTCCCCGGTAATGAGGCAGGGGCCCCCTATGGGCGGGGTGCTCCTGCGCGAAGCTCTCCACCGTCGGACGGAGGACGTGGCTTCGCTCGTCGCACCCCCCCTTGGGAGGGGGGTCGTGTGCCTGCACGGGCCTCGGCAGTCCGGGACCCCGCGCCTCCAATGCATGGCCAGTATGTGGCTGGCCAGGCCCCGGATTGGGCTCCCATGGGCGGGGCCCTAAAGCGGAAGTGAGAGGTGGGACACCTCCCTCCGCCCCGGCTCCTACTACTCGCCAAACGGAGCCACGGCGGTTTTCACCGCCCCCACGGCTGGAGTACCATCCGCCGTATGCTAGGTACGGCAGGGCCGCGGGTTATGCGCCCCCTTACATGGGGATGTGCACTCGCCCACCGTACTATCCTGGTCAATCGTATTCCCCTGGCTTGGAGCCAAGGGGAACCCATAACTAGTCTGCTCCCACAGTGGGACAGAACCGCGGACGGTTCTGCTCCCTACCGCGGCGGTCCGCATATGGGGTAGTGGGGGAAAATCTATTACTGTAAGGGCCATGTTAGACTCAGGGGCTCAGAAAAGTTTGGTCACCACTCGAGTGGCACATCAGTTAGGCTTAGCCGTGGAGGACTCACCTGTGCCACTTCTTGGAGTTGGTGGTATACAGGTGAAGTGTCTGACGGGACAGACACTTGTCACGTTTTCTTCGCTGCAGTCCTCCACAATGAGGATCACGACTTCAGCGCTGGTAATGGATACCATTGCAGGTTGGCAGCCCTCTACAGACATACCGCCGGCCGTGTTGTCTTTGGTTTCAGGTTTGGATTTGGCCGACCCCTTTGTTTTTCATCCCGGCCCAGTAGACCTGCTCCTGGGCTCGGACGTTTTAGGTTGGATTTTGTTGGGCACCCGGAAGGCTCTGGGTTCGTCTTCAATGTTGGCAGTATCCACCATTTTTGGTTTTGCCCTGATGGGCCCTGTGTTTGAGAACGACTCCATGAAGGAGCCGACGGTTATCGCGACTGCATCTTTGGCCAAGACCATGCAAAGGTTTTGGGAGGTGGAGGAACCACCTATGGTCCCTAGGATGGATCCTGACCACGCAGAGTGCGAGGCCTTTTATCAATCGAACACCGAGAGGTTGTCCTCCGGTCGGTTTGTAACTAGGTTGCCCTTTGTTGCTTCTCGTCCTAGCCTCGGGCAAAGTAGGGCACTTGCGGAGAAACGACTACTTTCCATGGAGCGGCGTATGCAGCGTGACCCCGTACTTCGTAAAAAATATATAGATTTCATGCGCGAGTACGAGGACTTGGGTCACATGTCTCCGGCTCGAGTTGATTGGAGCTCAACTGAGCATTATTTCTTGCCCCACCATGCAGTGGTGAAGGCCTCAACAGGCAAATTGAGGACCGTATTTGATGGGTCGGCACCCACCTCGAACGGGGTCTCATTAAATCAGTGTTTGCATTCCGGTCCCAAGTTGCACAGAGGCATAATTGATATCATCCTGAACTTTAGAAGACATCAGGTGGTCTTTGGAGCGGACATCCGGATGATGTTTCGCCAGACAATCATACATCCTGAGGACAGGCGATTCCAGTTGATACTCTGGCGTGAGCGCCCTGAGGATCCTGTGACGGTGTATGAACTGAACACAAATACTTATGGATTGAAGTCCAGCCCCTACATCGCCATCCGATCGTTGCTTGAATTGGCAGAACGGGACCGGACCCGCTTCCCCCGTGGGGCTTCCGTGTTGTCACGTGACCTTTATGTAGATGATGTCTGCACCGGAGCCCAAAGTATCGAGGAGGCCCTCTTACTGCGGGATGAATTGATTGCAATCCTAAGGGCAGGCGGATATGAATTGCGTAAATGGTTGTCCAATGAGCCTAAAGTTCTAGAAGGGATCCCGGAGGATCACCAACAGAACCCTCACCTGTTTGAGGATGTGGATGATCCCAACAGGATTGCGGTGCTGGGCATGCAGTACCAGCCGCTAAAGGATATATTTACCTTCCAAGTGGACTTGGAAGTATCAAAGGCATGGACCAAGAGAACGGTGTTGTCCATGATAGCTCGCATGTTTGACCCAAACGGCTGGTTAAGCCCAGTGATATTTTCTGCGAAGTGTCTTCTCCAGCGACTTTGGACTTTGGGCGTCTCGTGGGACGAGCCGCTGATCGGGCCTCCGTTGGATGGGTGGCTCGAGCTGATCTCATCGATTGAGGAGGTCAATCGGATTGCCCTGCCTCGTCGAATATTGCCGCCCGGAAGGTATCAGGCCAGCCTTCATGGTTTCTGCGACGCGTCGGAGCGCGGCTACGCCGCGTCTGTATATCTGCGGACAGTTGACACCGAGGGCCGGGTCAGTGTCTCGCTTTTGTTAGCAAAGAGCAAGGTTGCTCCGATTAGGACTAGGCTAACTATCCCTAAACTTGAGTTGAGCGGGGCTCATCTTCTTTCTAAACTGTTGAGTCACGTTGCTCATGAGTTTGCAGCCACGGTCGAGATACAGAATATCTTCGCCTGGTCGGATAGTCAGGTCGCGCTTGCCTGGTTGCGTGCGGCCCCACATACCTTGGAGGTTTTCGTGGGAAATCGGGTTTCCCAAATCCAGAACATTGGAATTGATATAATTTGGAGACACGTACCGGGGGAGCTTAACCCAGCGGACTGTGCTTCCCGAGGGTGTACGGCTCCAGAGTTGACGTCTCACCCGCTCTGGTGGGGACCAGAGTGGCTGATGGGTTCAGAAACCTCCTGGCCTGTTTGTCAGATGGACGCTTCAGCACAGACTTTACCTGGTTTGCGTGTGCATACCGTGGTCGCTGAGTCGACTTCAGAGCCGGATTGGTTACTTGCTCGGTATAGTAGTTTGGAGAAGCTTTTGGGTGTTACCAGTTGGATCAGGCGCTTCATTCATAATTGTCGTAACCCACAGGCAAAGCGTTTGGAACCTGTTGCAAGTGCAGATGAGCGCCGGAGCGCATTGTTGCACTGGGTTCGTACCGTGCAGACCGCACGCTTTGAGTTAGAGTTTCGTATTTTGCGCGAGGGACGCGCTAAGCTGAAAGGCGCGGTCGCTCGTTTGAACCCGTTCATCGACTCTGATGGGCTTCTTCGGGTTGGAGGCCGGCTCCGGAAGGCGGACCTTCCGTTTGAGAGCCGCCATCCTTTGATGCTGCCCAAAGGCGGAGCCTTGGTGCAGCTCTTGGTGTCAGATCGACACGTCCGCAACGCTCATGCAGGTTGCAATGCGTTGTTGGCCATTTTGCAACGAGAATTTTGGATTTTGTCTGCCCGGAGAGCGATCCGAAGTGTCTTGTTTCGATGCATCTCATGTTATAGAGTAAAGGCGGCCACTATGCAGCCGCAAATGGGCGATTTACCAGCGGATAGAATTCGACCTTCAAGGTCAAGACCGTTTGATGGAACGGCAACGGATTTTGCCGGGCCCTTTTCGATCAAGACAACCAACTTTCGGAATGCCCGGATTGTAAAAGGGTACTTGTGTGTATTTGTTTGTTTGGCGAGCAAGGCTGTCCACTTGGAGGTGGTATCCGCTTTGACAACTGAAGCCTTCGTCGCTGCGTTAGATCGTTTCGTGTCGCGTAGAGGTCTACCGTCACTTATTCGCTCCGACAACGGCTCAAATTATAAGGGGACTGTAAATTATCTTAAGGATGTTTGTGAATTTATTGACAGGAATTGTAATAGTTTAAGTCAAATTGCTGCCCAAAAGGGGGTAACTTGGCGGTTCAGTCCCCCAAATTGCCCTCATTGGGGAGGGATTTTTGAGGCTGCTGTGAAATCAGCAAAGACCCACCTCCGCCGCATTATCGGAGAAACAGCTCTAACGTTTGAAGAGCTAGCTACTGTATTTTGTAAGGTTGAGGCGGTCCTCAACTCTCGTCCTCTCTGTCCACTATCTCAGGATCCAAATGATTTGGAAGTCCTCACTCCTGGTCATTTTTTGGTGGGGGGGCCCCTGACCGCCCTGCCCGAATACCCGTGGAAGGATGAACGTGTATATCGGTTGTCGCGCTTTCAAATGTTACAGCAAATGAGCCAGAACTTTTGGAGTCGCTGGTCTCTTGAATATTTGCATTTATTACAACAGAGAGTGAAGTGGACAGACAGGACTGAGCCTCCCAAGGAAGGAGATTTAGTATTATTGAAAGAGGCAAATCTGCCATCATTGCTTTGGCGACGAGGTCGCATTTTGCGTTTGATTTTTGGTGGAGATGGAACTCCGCGTGTGGCTGAGGTGTTGGTCGAGGGTTCGGTTTTGCGGAGAGCCGTGGCGTCTCTCTCTCGCCTTCCCGTAGAATAAGCTAGCGGTCTGCTCCTCAGACCGGGACGGGGGGATGTTGACAAAAGATTCACCATACTGTTCTTTACGTAATCGTAAGGCACCCGGGCAGTGAGGCCGGTGCGCTGCCGTCGGTCATATTGTTTTTTTTAGCGAGATTGCGGGTGAGTGCGCGCTAGCGGGTGTGGCCCGTGTCACAGGCGAGTCTGTTGTGATGCGCGCGCGCAGCCTTACATGTTTTATGGCGAAAACGATTAGTTTTGTTTGTTATAAAATCGGTGTTAAACTGCCCAAGGTTTGAGTGTTTGTATTGTGGATGTAAACTTAATGATTAAGTGTTAATTAACCGCTTAGCGCGGTAATTTAAAAGGATTAGAACAGTAGTGTACTGGTCTCGTCAAAATATAGTGGTCCTATGGTTGGTGACAGTGTTCAGTGAAAACTCATAATTAAGGGAGAAATCCCATTTAGTTTGGGGCGTGACGTCACTGGGTGGTGTTTAGGCTAATAAACGTAAGCAACACACGGCACGGGCGTGTCGCACTGAATATATGCGTGAGTGAACGGACTGGACAACTCGGACACACGACGGCGTGTGTAAACTGATCAGAGGACATTCAATAGTAGTCAGTAAGTGCTAGTACTTAATTTAATATAATAAGTTCGACTGGTAGCAGAAAACGTTTATACTTGTATGTGGGTATATCGCGCATGATGGCGCAAACAGTAGTGTAACTATAGAACACATTAAAAATCAGAATAGAAGTATGCTGAAGCTGGGAATCGGACCCGGCCGGGTCTTTGTCATTCCGGGACCCTTCCAAACTTTACTTTGGTGAAATAAGTAAGTTTTTTATTTGAATTTGAATCTGAGTAGGTAAGTTAGTAGATAATTTAACAATAAGGAAAAGAATCCGTAATTTTAGTGTTTTTACTGATGAACTTGATGGATTTGTTTGTGAAATTATGTAAATCCGATAAACAATAATGTTTTAGATCTGGGAAAATATTCTCAGGTTTTCTTTGAGGCGACGATCGCGAATCCATTCGACAAATAATTTATAAAAAAGGAGGAGGTTCTCAATTCATCTGTACGCTTTTTTTTGTGTTTGTTACGCGATAACTCCGCCAATTGTGGCCCGAATTTCAAAATTCATGTTTTGTTCTAAAGGGCATACTTCGGAGGCAACCTTCGAATTTTTATAGCACACCTATAGCGATTTTGGCATTTTTAACACTAAGTCAAGTATTAACATTGATAAAATATCATTTGGTGAACTGGACGTGATAAAGAAGACCGTAGACTTTTGCTACAAATCACTAAACCATGAAAAAAAAATTTAACAAAAAATGGGACCGTCTTCAAAAACCTTGAAAATAATTTTCTATACTTAGTTTGAAGTCGGTGCCTCAGCACGAGTCAGCAGGAGTAATTGAAGCCCAACACAAAGCAATCTATACATTAATGCAAAGCCTTAAGCAAAGCTTAGTATGAAATATGTATAAATATGTACAGTCGAACAAATAGAATCATGACCCGGGATGGAACCTTTGTGCTACTATTGTCATGTTGACATCTCATACTTTTGTCAAGGAAATCATAGTGAAATTGATTATTGAATGGTTCCGCCCTCGGTCATGATTCAATTTGTTCGACCGTAGATAGAGCAAATGCTCTACAAACCAGGAAAATCTAATTCGATAAAATAATTCGTACGTGCGGAATGTGTTAGTAAGGAAAGAAATAAACATTAAACACATTAGAAGCGTACGACGTAAAGAATAAAACCGCTGCTCATGGATCTTATCTTCCTTTTTTTATGGAAGCAAAAAACACCAATAACTGCGATGTTGTATAACCCTGATTGGACGAGTGGTTTGACCTGGCCTCTCAAGCAGAGGATCGTGGGTTCAAACCTCGGCTCGCACCTCTGAGTTTTACGAAATTTATGCGCGGAATTTATTACATTTGAAATTTACCATGAGCTTTATGGTGAAGGAAAACAGTTTGCTTGAGAATTATTAGTACTTTATGAGTAAATAACAGCCTAAGGTATAAAATATACCTAAACTTGGAAGATTCCGTATAAAATACGAAATCCTCAGAAAAATATTACTTAATTTTTTCGTAATGGCTACGGAACCCTATTTTAGGCGTGTCCGACACGCTCTTGGCCGGTTTTATCCCTTAAGGTCTCTACCCACTACACCGTATGACCGTAACAGGAATGTATCGGGAACGGAATGGCAAGCGTAAATGACAGGCGACGGCGACGGTTAGTTACGAAACGTGCTAGTGGGCATAGTCTCATATTTTTCAATACAAAGAATATATTTTTGCCTGACAGGTTGCTATTCCAGTCATGATCATATACCTTTATCTGAAGAAATGATGACGTCACCTTCTTTTGCCTCGTACGGTCACTATATAATATCTATGATAATATCTGCCACGCAGCGGAGCGTGCAACAATATCTGACACGTCCTCTGGCCCTAGAAATATTAATTCACGCTTTGTTGAGTCAGATAGATGCTGGTGGCTGTACAGCGTTTTCTACATCTCTCAAGCTTATCCGGCTGCGTCGCCTTATTTGTTTTGGCCAGTTTAAAATCACTTTAAACTGTAGAATAAATTAATGTTGTTTCATTAAATTCATCGATACGTTTAAACGAAAACTAAATACTATCAACATTAGACTTGGCCTGGTATAAATTAATTATCTTATTCTTAAAAAAATGCAAACCAGCTGTTGCAAAATGCATGTTTTATTTCTGTTATGCAACAACATATGCTTAAATTAATTCATGAATGAGGAGGTTAATATTCGACTTCATTATATAGGTACCTATACAAATTGCACCAAATCATTTGTAATGTAGTAGTTAGTTGCAATGGCACTGCATTCTTCGAATTACTTTGACTTATCGCATTCCACAGTTCACACGAATGAATGGAATGTTCAATCATTTACAAAATACTATTCCACTATCGGAAATATGTCCCATACGTGAATATACGGAATGTTTGAACGTAATGGATATTCAATGACAAAACTGCAGTATATTACCTTAAAAAATGGAACTCTCATCTAAATGCTTGATCGCTATCGTAGTTTTTTTTAAAGTAAATTCAGTTCATCATCACTCTTCATAGTGCATTCGGTCCCACTCCTATCGTTCACATGTACTCGTTCATTCTATCTTCTTCGAGCTGATTCTCACTTGTCGGATGTCGGGCCCGGATTTTAATCGGATGTTCCAGGGGCAGAACATTTTATATGAAGCTATTCACACTTACCCGACACAATTTTCTATAGAAATAACTAACACTGACACGATACGGATCCGACACCCGACAAGTGAGAACGGGCTCTTCAGCAAAGGCGTTCGAACAAGGGTCAATTTATTGACGTATTGTTTTGGGATACGATATTTTTTCTAAGTAGTCACGAAAACTATTTGTTACTCTTTTACAGGTAAAGGATTTATTTATAAAGTAACAAATAATATATACAATAATTAACAGAAATAAATAAAAATAGAACTAAAACTAACTTACTCTAGAATTGTTGGACCTTAAAACAAATTTCTTATACAGATAGCTGGAAATGGAAAAAACAGGAATTTCAATTTAATATTAACTAGACGTAATGACGTAATGACGTGGCAATGGGCCGGCCATATAACCCGAAGAACCGATAACCGTTGGGGTAGACGAGTTCTTGAGTGGAGACCACGGATCGGCAAACGTAGCGTAGGACGTCCTCAGACTCGGTGGAGCGATGATCTTCGCAGGGAGGCTGGCAAGAGCTGGATGAGAGTAGCCGAGGATCGTGCTCAGTGGCGTGCCATGGGAGAGGTCTATGTCCAGCAGTGGACGAACATAGGCTGATGATGATGATGATGATGATGATGAGACGTAATGATTCATGAGAGCGAAGCCGCGGATAAAAGCTAGTTACCCATAAGATAACCTTGGATATTGCGAACGTCGTCAACTGTGTGAGTCGGGTTATTATTCCATTTCTTCCGTGGATGTCGTAAGAGGCGACAAAGGATATAGGTTAAGGTATACCGTAGGCGACAGGCTAGCAACCTGTCACTATTGTACCTTTTTTTGTCAAACTTTAATCTTAAAATTGCTAAAAGTGACTCCGAAGCGGCAACGTTTCGTGTGCTCTGCCTGCCCCATTTGGGATTACAGGGGATTTTGGATGTTTGTGTGTATGTTTGTGTCAATTATTTAATCTGTGTTTCTTTTCCGCAACGACATTTTTCTTGTATTATTCTCGGCGGGGCTATTCTGGTCCGGCGCCCGTTGCCAAGTCGTATTGATTTGCGATGGACATTACCGAGACAGCATTAGTGGCTAATAAATGTTTTCAATGAAACGAGGGAATTACAGGGTAACGGGATTTACACGGGATTCGCGGGTATGTTTAACAAGCGGATTCCGCTACATTGACCGCTTGTTTGTGGGGACATGGCACTTTTGTGTAAAGCTACACTTACAAGTCTTACAACTCGTGTTTTCGAGTCAAATATTGTGTTACATACATAAACATTCTAAGCTGTATTTCATTCTTGTTTTTTTTTACTTACAACGGAACGGAGAAAGTTTAAAGTGAGGGGTTGTTTGTTTGTTTGTGCATAAATTGAATGTATCGATGTTACTCAAAAACATTCTGACCAACTTAGATACGGTTATATTTGCCTCTAAACTGTTGGTGATTTTTGTTGGACATCGGGTTCTTCATCATCAACTTAAATACATAGCTTTTTAAACGAGCAATATTTTATATATCTTGTGTCCTCTGTGTAAACTGTGAATCATTTAAAATGATGTATTATTTAAATGGATTTTTCTTTTTTTGCAGAGTTCCTCATTGACAGACCTGATTTCAGCATTTGACACAAAAGCAAATTCGCACACAGCCCTACAAAAAGTCACGGCTTTCAGTGGACAATTTGACAAGAACATAAAACCCACATTCTCAAAGGAGGAGTATGGAAAGTAAGTGTATCCTTCGTTACCTAATAATGGTCAAAGCTCTACAACCTTGCTAAATCGTAAATCAACATGGTTGCGGAGTCACGAGGTAGAAGGTTGTAGTTAATTGACTTGGACTTCACACACACAATTTATAATATTAGCAGGCCTTCCACTTGATTGATTCATTTTTTACCCATGCTGAATCTTTTCGGATTGAAGATGATCCCTTTCTTTTAATCTTGTATGCCTCTTCCTCAGGCCAATTCCTGGGTCCATGACGGAGTTCAGAGGAGCGGAGGCCCAAGCCAGGGTGTGTTCAGAGATGAAGGAGCTGTGCAGCATAATACACGACTACGGGAAGAGTCCATGCAAAAGCCTGTTGCCCCCGGAACTGCAGGACGCCACAAAAGTTATCTCATTTGGAGAATTATTCTCGGTAAGTAATTAACAGCTACTACTTTATCATCATCACAGCTTATATACGTCCCACTGCTGGGCACAGGCCTCCTCTCAGAATGAAAGGGCTTGGACCGTAGTTTCCACGCGGATCCAATGCGGATCGGAAATTTCATACCATTCAATTGCTTTGCAGATCTGTGCAGGTCTCCTCACGATATTTTCGTTTGCCACAAAGCACGTGGTAAATTTCAAATGCAATTTCGAGCTTGAATTTCGTAAAATTCAAAGGTGCAATCTCGGGTTTGAACCCGCAATCCTCTGCGTGGGAGTCCATAGGTCAAACTATAAGGCCAATACGGCTGTTGAGTTGTGGCCAAAATATTTTTACCAATATTATTAATGCGAAAGTGAGAATGTTTCTTATTACTTATTCTTATTTGTTACGCTTTCACGCTTAAAGTTCTCAATCGATCGTGATCAAAGGCCATGCCAGGGTAAGCTAAGTGATTCGGCTTGTAATTTTTATGGATGATGTAATATATTAGTAATTAATCTGGAAAACTTCAGCCCCCAAACCTATATAGTTACAACATAAAAAAACGAAATATCAGTTTAAATCGGTTAAAAAAGTTAAAAAACTGCTAATTTTTTCAGATTTTTTTTCTTACTTCCACGTTAGCGACCGCTCCAATTTTTTCACCAGTGATAACCTACTAACAAGCTATAATATATATTTTTTTCAAAATTATTGCTGAGGAAAAACATGGAAAAATCTTTACATAAAATACATTACATACATCCTACAAACGCTATAATATAAAGCGGAATGATTGAAAGCTCTTTAGAGAAACGTGCATGTTGCATACTAAATACCGGCCACTTACAATACATTTTATTAGGTTAAAAAAAAACCTCCTATTGATTATCGTACGTTAAGGCCGCCTGTCAGCTCATTAGAGCCACCCGGCACCTGACCAGCACCGCCTCGAATTTCGGCGTCCACTCGTTGTCGACAGGTGGTACACGGGTGGAGGCCGCGTTAACAATGAGTGGACCTCGCGTGGTTAACGAGCGAACGTCGCGTAGTCAACGAGTGAACGAGTGAAATTTTTTTAACCTAATAAAATGTAAGTGGACAGTATTTAGTATGGAGCATGCACGTTGGTCTAAAGAGGGTTCAATCAGCGTTTCTAGGATGTATGTAAAGTATTTTATGTTAAGATTTTTCCATGTTCTCCTTCAGCAATACTTTTTTTAAATATATATATTATAGCTTGTTAGTGGGTGTATCACTGGTGAAAAAATTAGAACGGTCGCTAAGGTGTAAGTAAGAAAAAAATCTGAAAAGTTTAGTCAGCAGTTTTTTAACTTTTTTTCTATGGCTTGATGAAAAGGTAATTTATGTCTTATAATCATCTTTAGTAAATGTACAACATATGTGACGTAGGCTAAAATCGGTAGGCTGGGAAAAAAATATTAAAGAAAAATCATATTTCGTTTTTTATTTCTTGTAACTATAGAGTTCAGGGGACTGACATTTTTGAGATTAATTGCTAACGTCACTAGTACTGAAACTCGCTAGGGGCAGAATCACTTAGCTTATCCTGGCACGACCTTTGGTATGGAAGCAGCTTATACCCTAATTAAACACATAGGCTACTTTTATTTCACCCCATGTTTTTGCATATGTTCAGGTATTGGTATTTCTTCATATAGATATGTTAGACTTTTTTTAATTATTGACATATTATTCACGACTTAGCCACGCTTTAAATATTGCTAAAAATACCTGGGCGTTGAAAGCATAATACGATTTTAAACTCTCGCTGTCTAAATCAAATTAAACGCGACGAGTCAACGGGAGCCGCTAACCTGTCAGATCAAATGTGAGCAAAACTCATTTTGTTGGGATTTAAGTACCAATTACGGTGCTTAAAAATAATTAAAACGCCTCCTGAGGCTGCGTCGAGTTCATAATAATACTCATTGTTGAACATATTACGTGACGTCGCTTGATCGTAAAATCCGCCAGATCATGAAATTCCTAGACATAATTATCATAGAACGCCGCCATTTCATGATTTAGCTAGCTAACACCGTTATATCGTTCTAACCTCATCGTATTATGATTTTTCTAGTGACTTTATTTTATGATTTAAATTCGGGTTTAAGCCCGAATAATGCTTTCAAATGAAAAAAACGCATTTAAATCGGTTCACCCGTTTAAGAGCTACGGTGCCACAGACAGACAGACTGACAAACAAACATAGCGGTCAAACTTATAACACCCCTCCTTTTGCGTCGGGGGTTAAAAATTAGTAATGACCGCGATAGTCTAAAACATTGTGTTGTCTAGTGACGTAAAGCCATATCGAAATCATTAAATTCGTTTCGGCAGTCGTACACAAAATTTACCCAGTTTCCCAGGTTCAGTGAAATGTGTGTCGGCTCCTCAGTCCTGTAGGCGACTTAACTCGTTCACAGAAATGATGTTGATACCTCCGAAAGGCGATTTAACGCTGCTAGATAAAACAACGCTTTTCAGAGCCGGTTAACAAGATATCTCGTTAGCTAATATTGTCAAAAATACTATAGAAATAAATAAAATAGTATGACTCAAAGCGGAACGAAATGGCCCGGCTACGGAAGTAATTGTCGATTGCCCTAATCTGATGTAGTATACTCGGCTACCGGATCTCTAAGGGTTAAAAAACCAAAAACTGTAATCCTTAAAATTACCTGCATTTGATCGCACAATACTTACTAATACTTACTATGAGAGCACAGTGATCCAAAGTGAGTCTTGGGCTCCACACCAGATTACGCCATGCCATGCCTTACGATCTTGAGCCAGCTTTTATCAGCCTTCGACCCCGAGATCCAAAGGGTATTTCAGGATTTCGTCCTTCCAGCGGTACCTGGGACGTACCTGGGAAGTACGCTCTCTTTACGGCTCCGTCATCTCCCAGCTTTTTCACGTGCCCGAGCCTCCGGAATTAGGACGCTTTGGTCTCTCCAATTACATTGGGCTCAGATACTAGATCTTCAATTTCCGTATTTTCTCGCATAATAACGTTAGTAAAATAACTTACTAACTTGGTGCTGACTACTGCTGATACTTCAAAATATCGGGTGGCCATTAAGGTGTAATACTTTCAGTTGAAAATAAGTCTAATGTTCGATTATCTATCCCAACGCATAGATAAATTCCAATTACTGCTATCTTGTCTTCATCTCTGATTAATTTGTATCCGCTACGTTCTGATGTGCCCACAAAAGTTTACATGTAGCTGAATTTAGGATCTTTCTTAAATACGCTGGCAGAAGATCGAAAATTTAGTAGCTTAAATTTCTCAAACAGTAAATAAAATTTGTTGGAAGCCGAAAGCACCTAATCATTCGCAAACGGGGAGTTTAAAAGACAAATAACGGCCTCCATTTAACGAGGGACTTTGGATAATGTGAAAATTAGATTCACATTGTAAGACCCATCTGATTAAGCATATCAAAGGCTGTCAAGGTCTTTTAAATTCCATTTCGAACTTGTTTCACACAGAAATTTCATGCGCTTGATTTCAAATGGAGCAAATAATATTATTACCTAGGAGGACATAGGGATTCGAAGACAGAATTTCAGGCAAAAATACATGACGTAAATAAACATTAACATTTACGACGCTTCATTAACAAATCCTTACTACTTAACCTCAATAATAAACCAGATTAACTTCGCTCAACTGAACATAAAATACTTAAACCAAAATCGGTTTAACACCTTGTAATTTTCCGTGCTAAGCTTAGTGTTTGGTTTCAACGTAATTTAGTAAAAGTAAGGCTTAGTTCTGTCAAGAAAGATTGTTCTTGGAACTTGTATAATAACTGCAACACGTGTTCGTTCGAGTTGTTACTTATTTACTTAGCTAAGTAATCTTGACTTTTGTTTCATGGAATATATTCGGATAATGTTTATCACAGGCATAAGAGGGCCAAGATGAAATAATGAAATTGGTACCTAAACATACAAATAATATATGTTTTATAAACTAACATTTCGAACAAAAGCCGTCTAAATGGGTATTTCTGTCTTCCTTACCTTAAATAAATAATCTTTTGGGCAAATTATATCATACAAAAATTGTAAGCAACTTTTGGAATCAAAGAAATTTCACAAGTTGCTTACACATTTTTTTTCTTTATTTTAACCATTATATTTTCCAATTTTCGGTATTTCAACTATATGTATTTCAAATTTATGCATTATAATACGTACCCAAGAAATTGTATGAATAGCGCTAACTAGCGCGGGCGCGTGCGACGGATTTTAATACGTGTCCGGATTGGGACCCGCGAGCGTGCGCACGCGGCGGGCGTCCGCGTCAGCTAGCGGAGGCACTAAAACGTGTAGCAGCATTGTTATTTTTTACTAGTAAACATTTTAACGTCGACAGGCGTACGGTCGTTTCACTTTTTCCAAGACTGACGGCCACAGGCTTTGTAACCGTCAACGTATGAAAGTGTACACAAAAATATCCAGGCACGATAAGCCGATATATATATATTTTTAAATCTTCATCATCATCATCATGTCAGCCGAAAGACGTCCAATGCTGGACATAAGCCTCCCCCAAGGCTCTCCACTCAGACCGGTCTTGTGCTTTTCGCATCCACCGCGATCTCGCAATCTTAACCAGGTCTTTGCTCCATCTTGTTGGAGGCCTACCGACAGCTCGTCTCCCGGTCCGCGGACGCCATTCGAGAACCTTTTGACCCCATCGGCCATCAGTCCTGCGAGCAATGTGCCCCGCCCACTGCCACTTCAGTTTCGCAATTCTTCGGGCTATGTCGGTAACCTTAGTTCTACTGCGGATATCATCATTTTCTGATTCTATCCCGCAGAGAAACCCCGAGCATAGCCCTCTCCATAGCCCTTTGAGTGACTGATTTTTTTTTGAAATCGTACTTCCTGAAATTAAGTAATTTTGAAATTGTGTCTTCAATTTAAACATTTCTTCTCCAATAGGATGCAATGTATCGTACGTTAGACAGATGTGTTACATCAAACTCATGTCTCCATTCCAAGTGGTGACGTCACGCATACCGCGACGCGCCGAGGCGTCACGGTCAACATTTTAAATTTGGAATCGGTTTACCAAAGCTTGGCGTAATTAGCAGCGCGGCGCGTCCTAATATGGCCAGAAGAGCTAGTACGAGTACGAAATTCTAAAATCGAAGTTCGTATCGTACGTCCCTTACACTTTACCTAATTTATTTTAAGCGTCAGCGGCACAGCAAGATACGAAGTTCGAATTTTGCACTTTTTTTTACACAATACCTATAGGCTTGCGTTTGGCCATTATTACGCTTGGCCCTATACCACGAAGTGCAAAACTCGAACTTCGTATGTTGCCGTCCCGCTGAGGCTTATGTCATTTAATACGCGGATGAAAAGGACGGTGCGATACGAACTTCGATTTGCGAGTTTCGTAGTAGCCCCTCTGATGGAAAGCGAGGATGAGGCCTACGATGGAGCACGCTTGCCTAGTAAATGCTCATTCACCCTAGACTTGAAAGCGGCCAAATTGTAGCGTTCAGTATACACAGTCGCAGGCAGGGAATTCCACTCCTTTGCTTCGTAGTACAGGGCCAAAGAAACTACGAAATACACGCGAATTATGCCAAATTTACACTTTGCAGCTCGTTTCAAGCAAGTACTTCTACATTACGGGACTGGGGAACTAATGAGTTAAAAAACCGGCCAAGTGCGAGACGGAATCGCGCACCAAGGGTTCCCTACAAGTATTTTATAATAATTATAATGTTACTAAAAATTTATGCTTTTCGCAATTTTTCCTTTATCTGTGCTATAAGACGTTTCTTTGTACCAAATTTCAAGATTCTGAGTTCACGGGAAGTACCCTGTAGGTTTTGATTCCCTTGCGAGTGTCGAAAATTTGCAGCATAAACGGCTGTATCTTTTGATTGTGTTGGTTTAGAAGTTTGATTTTTTTACAGCTCCAAGAGACAGTAGACTTGAGTATTTGATATAAATTTCAGCTTGATACCTCCACGCGTTCCTGAGAAAAAAATGGTCTTGACAGACGGACGGACGTGCAACAAAGTGATCCTATAAGGGTTCCGTTTTTCCTTTAGAGGTACGGAACCCTAAAAATGGCTAAACAAGTGCGACCTACCACAATGGCTACAAGAATCTAATTTCATTCAAGTAACACACACAAATATAGAGTTTTAGTTGCGTCCATCCATATCCAAACTAATAATTTCGGAATTTCGATTCAACTGCGCAGATAAAATAACTAAATAATAACCTCGGCAAAATAATAACCTATGTCATAAGGACTCATTTCAGTTTGTAGTTTTCTGTAGATAAAAGTTCCTGGAAAATTTATTTCTAGACCGAGAAACCATAGGGACCCCTAGAATTTTCCCGAAATCGTTCAAACCACTGACAAAAAAAGAACGGCTTACATTTCGTAGAATTTCATCTCTCCACTAATTGAAAAACGTTGTTTTTGGCTTTTTTGGAAAAACATGTTGAGAAAAATGACAATGAAAAATGTTTCTGTGTTTAACAGCAGCAATACGCGACGGATATAGGCCTCACAAATCGCGAGAAGTTTTCTAAATTGATATAATATTTTTTCTTTTCAATGAACTTGACGAACTGTTTTATTGTTTCAGATATACACCGTGATCTCAGACAAGCTAGTGGGCATCCTCTTACGAACAAGGAAGCATCATCTCACATTCTTCGAAGGAGAAGTATTATTTCAGGTAAGAAAGAAGGACACCTATCTTCCGATTTAGGTTTAGTATCCACAGGTAGGTTTAGATTTTATAGGGGTCTCCACCCCTATAAAATCTAAACCTACCTGTGGACTGTACCATTTTGTCGGCATAGGTAATATATCCGTGCAAAATTACAGCTTTCTAGCATTGATAGTCCTTAAGCAAAGCCGCGGACGGACAGACAGACAGACAGGCAGACATGGCGAAATTATAAGGGTTCCGTTTTTGCCATTTTGGCTCCGGAACCCTAAAAAACGGAGTTGCGGGTAACGTCTAGTTTAAAATAAATCTTTATTATTTCAGAAACGCGACGACGACGTGCCAGTATTCCTCATGATGCCCATGGACGAGATTAAGACCTACTGTGACAACAAAGCAATGCAAGCCAGAAGATCTGTCTCTCCAATGCCTCAATAAACTAATAGAAAGTGTTTTTTTCTTCTTAGACATGCAAAATACATAATCTGTGACTCATCAAAATCATAGGCTTAAAAAACTTTTATTTTAAATGCCATCTGGGTAATATTTAAACTGAAAAGTCTTCTTTAAAGTGGACGAATTTTAGGAGCGTTTATACCTGCTGACCTGGCAACGTTGCATTATTGTTCGTTTTTCTCGATTATTCCATAAAAATTTAATGAAAATTAAAAATTTGGTCTGGAATAGTCGAGAAAACTAGCAAAAATGCAACGTTGCCAGCTCAGCAGGTTTTTTTTCACAGGGCATAAACTCAACTAGATGCTACAGGCCCTTTTTTCGAATCAAATGTCAAATTAAGAACCTATATAAAGTTGATAAGCCCAAAAATACACAATGGTTCATTTGATATAATATAACTTAAAAAACTTTACAATCACTATATTTATTAAAAAAAACACATAACGTAAAAACGTTATGCATTTTGATGCAATGCTTTTCAACTTTATGTATTTTTGACACCGTTCACTTTGTCATGTCTATATAAGTATAAAAAAAGAACCCAGCCTAAATATGTTTATAATAAATAACATCCATACTATCCCATTAATACTATAAATGCGATAGTATTGTAAGTCTGTTTGTTTGTTACTTCATCACGTCTAAACCACTATACAGATTTAGATGAAATTCAGTGTGCAGATAGTTTGAGTCCCGGAGAAGGACATAGGATAGCTTTTATCCCAGAATATTGCATAGTTCCCGCGGGATAGTGGTAAACGAATTCTGCGCGGACGGAGTTGCGGGTAACGGCTAGTTCTCAATAAATTCTCAATCAAATTTTGAAAAATACCTTTACCTTACCTCTGTACCTTTTTGTGCTCTATAAAAATGTGTGCTAAGATGAACAATGATCCATTGACTATGGAAGCACGGAGTGATTTGACACACAACATAATATTTAGGTATCTTGCAAAATGTTTAATTGTAAGTAATATGAATATATCTATCAGTTTGTTTTTACAGAGTTTCAACATTGTACAACATTGTACTAGTTTACTTTCGATTTGTAATCGTGATTGCCATGACATAACACTGCTTCTATAATTATCGTGAATTAGGGAAGAATGTTTAGGTTACATTACATTCATTAAAGATGATTGAAAAGAAGGGACCCTAATTATAATATTGACCTATTGTTTTGATTAAATTTTCAGTAAAATTATATTTTGTAATGAAAATTCAGTCACAACTTATTAAATACAGTCACGAAACAGGACTGACAATCTCATCTCCGGATTCTTGCTGAACTGTTATATTATAACAACGTAAGCCTATTTAATGAAGTTAAGAAACCTTTAATCCAGATTAACTTATAATTATTACAAACTCTACGAGTAAATGATTATCCCACCAAAAACAGAAATGTCAAAAAGGAGAGCCAAGTTCAATACAAAAATTATGCTTGGCTGTGGGCTTCGCCGCAAAAAGAATGGAGATCTAAATGAGTGCCAAGTTCTATGCAAAATCCAAAAATGTATTTATAGGAACAAGATAACATTAAGAACAAGTATTAAACTCTATTTCTTTGCTTTATTGGATACCTATAACAATTGCTGTTATTTAAAAATGTGAGATCTTAAAGTAGGTTAGATTTGACTTGGCCAGTTTTCATTACATCAGTCATTTTATAAAGTTATTCAACATAATATATATATATATATATATATATATATATATATAATATATATATTAATTTTATATAAACTGGCCAATTCATCAATATCTAACCTACTTTAAGATCTCTTCAATTTTTAAATACTTAACAGCAATTGTATTATAGGCTTATCAAATAAAGCAAAAAATAGAGTTTAATACTTGTTCATAACGTTATTTTGGTACTTTAAATACATATTTGGATTTCGCGTAGAACTTGGCACTCATTTAGATCTCCATTCTTTTTGCGGCGAAGCTCCACAGCCAAGCATAATTTTTGTATTGAACTTGGCTCTCCTTTTTTACATTTATGTTTTTGGTGGGATATCATTACATTTTGTAAAGAAAACTAGGCAGGTATTGAGAGTATGTGGTGCCGCGCGCCGCCGACGACACACCGTTGGCCGGTTGTTTAGCGCGTATTGCAAGTTTTTTGTATGGGGACACCACTTATTTTTTGACTTAATTTTATTTTTATATTTCTGTTATATAACAAATATAATAATACATATATTGGGATAGTTTCAAATACCTGCTTGTAACGGTTCCAACACTACAATTATAAAGTTTTTTTTTGTATGGGAACCCCCCCCTCCCCTATTTTTTAAATTTCTTTTATTTTAGATTTTTTCCTACGTTTACAAACAATTACTGAGCTGGATTCCAAATTTCATCCTTATAGGTCATCTGGAAGTAGATTAGATTTAGGTACTATATGTTAGTCAGTCAGTCAGTGCTAAAATTTACGACTTTTTGACCTTCATATCTTTAGAGGTTTTGAGTTATAGAAGGGTCAAAAGTGGCACCAAGTGGTTCGTGGAATATTACACTCGGCGCTGGCTAGCCAGTTCCTTTGCTTGAACTTGGCTTGACACGCTGCCGTGTGTCTAGATTTTAACACAGCGATATTATTTGGACGAACATTACATAAAACGAAGTAGAAAAACGGTCAGCTGTTTCAATTAAACACACAGCGAAATCATCGGGTAGGTACAATTTGCACCAAAATTTCGTACAAAACGTCTCCATTGTTTTTTGTTTATTCTTTGTTTTGACAATATTATTTATAATTCTGTTATGTAGCTCATGAATGTGTGTGGCTATTAGCTGTGGGTAGGCTGTGGGGAGAACCAGTTGTAATTGTAAGTAAGCACTGTAGTAAGTAATGTTTGAAAAGGAAAATGGACAGTGTACATTTTAAACATTCAATATATTGAAATGTTTTCAAAAAATTTCAACTTTTCGGGTTTTTATAAAATAAATCTAACCTAATGGTAATCTGAATATTATACTATCACAAATTTTGCCTATTGATAGTTTTGTCAAAAATTATAATTTTATATGAAATGATCGTTATGCATTATGCACTATTATTTCTATTTTTTTTAATTTTTACACGTTTCTACACTTACAAATGTGCCTCCAACAGTATAAAAGGATATATTCATTACTTTATTAATAACAACATATCTAATATTTTTTACCTAATAATTATGCCAACTAAATTATTGTACCACCTAAGTAGTATTATGTTCTCTCCCGTTATTATATGGATGAACAGTTGTATTTTATCTTAAAAACTTAAAATAAGTGAAAAATAATTAACTATACGTAGATATAAAAAAAATCTCTTAACTAGTCTGTCCTAGTCATTATCATAAATAGTCACAATAGTTAAAACTACATACGTATTTTATTAGTCACGCCTACACTTTTTACAGTCTTAATTAATTCTTGGTATTCAGTTATTTGACAACACGTCGCAAATTCACAGAATTTTAATGAATATCATTTTACTCGTTAGCAATATTTTTTCTATTCGGATTTAATCTGCACTGTTAAATTCCAAAAATATCTCTAAAACTTTGTAATGAGTACAACTTTAACAAAATTCGTTGATGATATTTAAGTAATTTAAAACAACCTAATAATAACATGGTTTAAAGTAAGTTTATTTTGATTATATTTTATAAGTTATTTTCTTCATAAGAATTAATGTGTACTAGATAGTAGTTTTGATTATTATTAATTGTTTTAATAAACATGGATACAGAAAAGCTGTTTTATTTATGTAAACATGAGCTGTAATAACCCTATATTTTCCTTTTAATATCTATCAGCCTTAAGAAAAAATACCAAGTAAATACTCTGGTGGATTTTGTATTTTTTATTTATGAATTAGGGTACTTGCATTTTCTTAAACCTTCCCATCGTCCATCCCTATCACACATGTGCACTTGCGTATGCGGCTGTCCCTATCGTCGCTACGTAATACTGCGTATGGACAATGATTTTTGAGACTTTTACTCTTCGTTCGACCTTCGTTGCATCAGCATCAAATTGGTGTTGTGATTTGTGATTATATTATTATGTGTTTTTTTATGTGTTTTCATCCGTGAAATACCAGAACTTGTAGAAAGAGAGCTGTATAGACGCTGACAGTGCCGGCATTGGAAGAATCCAGGGATTTTAGGGTAAGTGCGCATGATCTGTTCCTCTTTCCCGTTCTTCGACCTATGTCGGTCCTTAAATATTGAAGATAATGCAAGTAATACATTTTGTTAGGTTTTATAATTTTCTGAAGTCATAAGCCGCGTTTACGGTCCATCATTTCCATCTCCCTGTGCCTAGGAGATTAAAAACAATATTTTTAATTTCTTTTTCCCACTTCTAATTGTGGAGACCAAACAAAGGCGCCTCCATACTCAGTGAATGAATTAACTACACATACCTATTTATTGCCTGTCACTTACTACGCACGTACAATAAAAATCTACACACGTCTGTTTTACTTTTTGTAGTTGCCAACCCTAGCGATCCGCGCAGCCGTAGGTATAAATTTCAAGAATACGGCCGAGTCGGTCTACTGCCTGTTACTTGTATTGTGCTAAATATTTTCTATTTATTTGTTTTCCTTGAGTATCTCTAATTAATACATTTACTTTTGTATGAAGACACAACAACTTGTACAGATAAATAACCGAATGTTAGTAGGCGTTTACTTAAAAAAGATAATAATAAAAGTTTTACTTAATGTAAAGGATAACCTAAACAAGTCAGATAAGTATGGACATGCTTTTTAGCCGTAACTTCAAATAACAGGTAAATATTAACATGTACCTATGTAACTTACAGGCGTACAGATCCAGTCAAGATTATTTGGAATTTGGGGGAAACTAATGTGTGTCTGTCTGTGTTTCTGTCTGTGGCACCATAGCTCTTAAACCGGTGGACCGATTTGAATGCGCGTTTTTTTTATTTCAAAGCAGGTTTTCTAGCGAAGGTTCCTAGACATGTTTCACAAAATCGGTTCAGCCGTTTTTGCGATCTTGAACTTTGAAGTGCCAAGTCGGGGTTTTCCAACTTTTTGTTGGTTAGGTAAGTATTACGTTTACGCTTCGCCGTACTTTCCAACCCTCATATAACTTTGTCTCGAATAGTATCAGAGCGTTCACGTCCAAGATTTTAGCATAAGATGAAATTAGCAGATTAATGAAATACGCTAAGCTACGTTTGTCTAGCTCTTATTATGTTTCCTACAAGTACCTTAAAAACGTCACTTTTGTAACAACTCGTTAAAAGTCTCTGGGATAATTTTTAGAGACCTAAAAAGCTGTAATTTCGGATTGAAAGTACAATTTACGACGATGCTCATTCACCCTCCAATCACGTTAACGGGGTTGCATGACTGAAATTAAGAACTTAAAAAGACTTAAAAGTCAAAGCTAGCATCGTACTTAAAGAACAAAAGTAAGTTTTACTGGTAACATCACCCTCCAACCCATTTCATCAA
>NC_133492.1:6892350-6927382 GCF_025370935.1 Choristoneura fumiferana
CTAGCCGACACCTTTTGTCTGGATGCCTAGGTCGTAAACAATTGAGACATAAATTTAAAGTGTTTGCCTTTTGCAGACGTGTTTCTACAGTTAAAGATTTAAATATAGGACACTGATAAACGGCATGTTTATTATTACACAGAGCGCATGAACGTGAAAACGAAGGCGGGGTTAGCTGATTTGCGACAAAGGTTTTAGGTCGAACATGACTAACATCGCTATGACGACGCCTTTGCTGCGCCTATGACTCTGCCATGGTTTCCAATAAATCAGCACGATTTTTCAGGAATCCTTGAAACTCGTTCAGTGTAGGAATATCTTTAATGGTGTTTCGGTGTTCCTCCCATTCACGTCTAGTCAAAGGATCCAACTTATTAGAAACCATGTAGATCACAAGCACGTCCCAATGATCGGTAGGCAACTTCAGCGTAGCGAGAGCTCTGAGGTTTTTATTAACAATGTCTATAATATTTCTGAGAGCTCGCGCAGACTCTTTGATCACGGGTTCAATATTAAAAATGGCTTGGATATGATTGTTTATCAGTAATCTATTATTATTATAACGATCGCATAACAGCGACCATGCAACCTCATAGTTATCCGCTGAAAAGTCTAAGGAGCGGATAATTAACGCAGCACTATCGGTTAAGGCTGCGCGCAAATAATGAAATTTATGAATCGTGGGTATTGAATTATTCGAATGAATTAATGACGCATAGGTATCATGGAACTCCAGCCAATCTTGATAGCGACCAGAAAAACTTGGCAGTTGGATAGTGGGTAACTTTAAGCTTGGCCCACCTGTAAGGACAGCCCTCGAACCTGACTCCGCCGATTGGAGGCTGTCGGCGCCGCCCGCAGCGCCGCTGTGCCTGTCCAACACCTCTCGAGCGCCGGCGACGGCCGCGTAGTACTGATCTTCAAATTCCTTACGTTCTTTAAACTGGTCGTCTGGAATTTCAGACAGACGTTCTATGTCAGACTGCGTGCTGTCGAAATATGCATAAAGTTCCTCGAATTTAGACAAACGAATATTAATTTCTTTGAGTTGTAGGTTACTAAGTGATTCGCAACTTAGAACGACTTCTAATTATGATTTAAATTGCGTAAGCTTGGATTTATACGAAGCTCGCACTCTAATTAAGCCTTTGAGATCCATTATATACTTAGTGCCAAGAATGAAAATGCAAGTAATAGGTACTTCGCGAATAGATATGCAAGTGAAGCGATAGTTAAATCAAATAATATAATATTATAAATGCAAAAAGTAGGCAAAATGCGAGGAAACAAGTAAACATGCGCCGGGTCGCCTTTTGTTCTCAAGGCGGAGGAATGCGCGCTGGCCGCTGTGCATGCGCAGACACCGTGCACGACTCTGAGAAGCGCTCGCTTACAGCCACGCAAGAAGCCTGACACAGTACGACACTGTGCTGCGTTGCTGGAAAGCACCGTAAATCGTCTTTAAGCACAAAAATTAAATTAAATATTAGCCACTTGCAGATGAAACCTAAACACGAATCAAATGGAAATTGATTGATAGGCAATTAGATTTTGTACTTATAGAACTAAGCACTAGAAATTCGTTACGACTAGTTACGTGAAATTACCTTATATTTTGGTAAAATGTTACAAAGAAGAACTAATGAATAGTGAATTTAATTATTATATTTCTCTTAATAAATTTCGTTAGGTACCTAATTAAAGGTTGTACCTAAACGATTGAAGTTGGGACATTCCAAAGGTAAATGATTTTACCAATGTAGGTACTCGTATCTATTGACAAATGACTTTAATGATGAGAATGACTAGGAAATGTTAAACGTTAAATGCAACTGGGAATGGACACAAAGTGAAAAATCGGAACGAACTCACAATTAGTTATGCCTTCCTCGGTGCTCACGTAGGTATTGTAATAATGATTGCAGACGACCACTGCTTGATGATGAACTAATTAATTCTTCTTGTTGTAAATTTCTTGATTAAGTTAAAAACTGTGGTTTGTTTCCGTAGGTGGGCCCTTTGGGGTACTTCACTCCTGCAAATAGGCACTTTCTGCTTACGAATCACCCTTCGTTAATTAACTTCTTGACGACCGTTTGTGCCACGCAGTTAAACTAGGCCTGATCTGAGTATGAACACTTGCAAATCCGCTGCTTGTAGTCTGCGTGGTTTATGAAATTTTAATTGTTGTTGCACAGTTGGGCCTGATCTGAGTACAATACTTGCAAATCCGCCACGTATCGCCTGCGCTGTCCTTTGATCTCGCTGTTTGCACACTGCTTGATCGCTAATTGACCTCCTTCGGTGGTCGCTGGGTATAAATCCGGTTTGAAGGACCAAATGTTGAGGCGTCAATCTCGATGCAAGGGTGCGTGTTGAAGATCAGGAGATGATTAAAACTTGACTCAAACTTTACAGTATATAAAAAAAAATTCATAAAAAGTACATAGGTGTGATAGGTGCGACGTCGTAAAGCCGAGTGAGGCGGTCGGTGTTTGTCGCATGCCCGAGCGCTTTGCTTGCAGTTTATACGGCGTTAACACGGGTAACTTTCTAAAACATGTGGACTTGATCTTTTCAAATTTGATTCTGAGATTATTCTTCTTTTTTTTTTTCTATCTACTTATAAGAGAATATGCGAGACGATCTACGTGCACCACCTCAGTATGGTCAAGGACTTTAATTCATGAGCTACCTTGGAAACTTTCCGAAAGAAAAGTCATTACGATTTTCATTGTTAATTAATGCGATATCACTATGACGTTTACTGTGAAACGGTTCCGTGGTGGGTCAGGGATTAATGCCCTTGACTGTACCTAACTAAAAAATACATATATGTTTATCATGGAGATTGGTAGAAATCAGACGTGCCCAAGCCGCAATATCATACTCGTATGAGAAAATTTGTTTGCGGGCCCTTTTCGACCCTTCATATTTAAGTCTTTGCGTCAAAAGCGTGGCAGCAAAATTATGAAAATGTTATCATATCATTTCCAGAAATCCTTATTGATGTCAAGACACAACAGGATGTTACGCCTGACAAAATTCAGCCGTATAAGGGGTATTTCGTACATCGTGATTGGTATACGAATGTTCTCGGGTCTTGGATGTTTAATATTGTATTTAAGTATTTATCTATATGTTTTTTTTTATTCGACTGGATGGCAAACGAGTAAGTGCGTCCCTGATGGTAAGAGATCACCACCGCCCATAAACATCTGCAACACCGGGGGTATTTCAGATGCTTTGCCAACCTCTAGGCCTTAGATGGGATACATCAAGTGCCAGTTATTTCACCGGCTGTCTTACTCTCCACGCCGAAACACAACAGTGCAAGCACTGCTGCTTCACGGCAGGATTAGCGAGCAAGATTGTGGTAATAATGCGGGCGGACCTTGCACAATCAATCAATTTTTATCCATTGCCTAGTATTCATAGTACAAGCTTTGCTTAGTTTGGGACTAGGCCAATTTTGGTGTCAAGTGTCCCATGATGTCTTATTTATTTGATATTTAATAAAATAAATAATTCTTAAATCATAATTAAATTCAAATATCGTAATCAAAAATTCATCAACAGAATAGAATACATTTTGTAACAAAAGGTCTTTCAGTCGACGATTCTCTAAACGTTTATCGTTATTTTTGTTTTTTTTTTAGGTCGAAGGGTAAATATTTATAGGACCTTATCTTGAGATGTAAAGCCGATTTAGCACCATTAGTACTTTTTGGTAAAATGCAAAAAATACCGTATTATACGATATCCCTCTGTATTTTGACATTATTCGTTTTAAATGTTAAGTATTTATATGTAATATATATCCCTATCTTTTAAAAACAACATCAGCGAAGAATTTGCGTACGGCAATAACGAGAAACATCAACAAACAGGACATTGACGAACAATATTTTTACAGTGCTCTTTTTTCGGTCAGAAATCATCTATTGATTTCCTAAACTACACGGAAAAGCTTACGAATATACTAACGTAATTATTCATGGTTTGGCCATTTGTATCATTAATTAACCATTTTTTCACGTCATAATATTTTCATTTTATTTTGTCATCATCATCATTTGTCATCATAATATTGTCATCATAATATTCATTTTATTGTCATTTTATTTTGATTTTAAACGTATTGTTCATTATGATTATACCTAATCGATTTTTATCAACAAACGGAAAAGTCATATCGTCATATGTTTAAAAAAATATTGTTTTTACGTACTTGACAAGCCCTATATTTTATTTGAAATTTAAATGTCTCATGCGCGTTTATGCCACTTCGTGCCTCGTGTGATCTTGCTGTGCATTTGCTACCGGGTCGCTAGTGTAATACGAGTAAATAAAGATTATTTCTACTAAGATTGAAGCGTAATTGATCATTATCATCAACATGATTTGACATTTTATATTTTAGTAAAAAGTCACAGTGGTGAAATATCGAAGAAAATTTAATTTATGTATTAAAGCATAAACTACGGGGAATACCGTATTCCATATATAATACATTTGGTATTTTACTCTATATACGGTATTTTTACAACAATACTTCTCACGCTTGCGATTTGCAGGCAAGTTTAAAGCGAGACGAGCGCACAGCGAGTTCGCTGCAAGCGCGTAACGGTTTCGCCGGGATTGCGTTACGATTTCGCCGCGAGCGCGTAACGATATCGCCGTGGGCGCGGAGCGAGTTCGTCGCGTCTAGAACTGGGACGCCATCCTAATTTTCCCGCGAGTACGCAGCGAATTCGTTTAATTCGCTTGCGACGGGATAGTTACGCGCTCGCGGTGAATTCGTTACGCGCTCGCAGCGAAATCGCAGCGCGTTCGCCTCGCTTTCAACTCGCCCGCAAATTGCAAGTGTGATAATTTAGGACCGAAAACGCGCGGGTTTTTTTCCATTAGCACCATTCTGTGAGGCAACGCCCTTGCGGCCTGTGCTACTAGTGATCTTACCTTCTACACTCATTCGACTAAAGCTAGAAATGTTTGTGCTCGTACACTCGTACATATTAAAATGGAACAAATACAAAGATTAGGATCATGTCATCCTACATAACTACCTACTTCTTTGGTAAATTTTTAACACGACTATCTTTGGTTGATATCGGCAAGAATCTGCACCGTTTCTATTATATTTCATGAGAACATATTTATCATAGTCGGTAATTGATATCTTTGAATAAATTAATGGTCCTATACTACGAAGTTCAAAATTCAAAACTTCGTATCTTACCGTCCCGCTGATACTTATACCGGGTGTGGCCTGTAAGTAATACGAGCAGAAAGTTAAAACATAGATCGTCCTCGTCAAACTGAACAACAATATAATACAATAACTCTTTATTGCACACCAATACAGTAAACAGTACAGCGAACACAAGTATATACATAGAGATTAACAACATTAGTTCAACGACTTTTAAAAATAATGGAGTCCGAATTTTCCTTTTTTTATACAAATTAAATATTGCTGCGCCATCCCAACTGACGTCGCCTGTCATGCTACAAACATCAAGCATTTTGCTTCACGTTGCTTCTTCGAATAAACTTAAAAGATTAATAAAAATTTAAAAAAACTAATTATTTTTAAAAGTCGTTGAACTAATGTTGTTCAGTTTGAGGAGTATGATCTATGTTTTAATTATTTGCTCATATTACAGGCCACAACCGGAATTATTTAATACGAGAGTGAGAGGGATCGTACGATACGAACTTTTCTTAAGCTTCTTTCTTAACAGTTTCTTAGCTTTACCACGCTACCACTGCTTTAACTACCCTGCACGTGCACATCATAATCAAAAAACGCACACCACTTTACACTACTTCTTTCCGCTTCGCTCACTCAAATAACGGTGATGGATACGTAGCTTTAAGCAGCGTTCCCACCAATAATGTGCGACGATGTGTTGCGAGGGATAGGGTAAACCCTCCAGTGAATGAACACTTAAGAAACTTTTCTACTTTGAAAAATCACTACTCTGTACTTATTAATAATTGTAATGGTTTTATGTAATTTAATCAATCGTTATTTAATAAACAAGAATTTAATTTCTGCGATTTTTCATTACGTGTATAGTTTTTGAGTTATGGAAGAATTTATAAAAAAGTACCTAAAAACCTAGTAAATGAACGAAAAAGTTAATGAATGAACAGAGTAAAACCCAGTGAATGAACATTAATTAGATAGCTTTCATCAACATTTAGAAAAGCATTTTTAAGATAAAACGAAGTCTACTTCTTCAGTTATTATTATATAAAATCTTGAGGTAGGTACAGCACCTTCAGTATTCCAATTATGTTTCTGTATTACAAAAATACATACATAATTCTATTAAAGTAGGTACAAATTAAGAGCCTTAATATCTTGATTAATAAAGCAAACATTATTAACCTTTTTGTGGTCCAATCACAGCCACATAACGTCACTACTTTTTTTTAAAACTCGTAGCTCAAAATACATAATTTTTCCGAGTGAACTTTATAGACATTACATCAAGGTTCAATTTTGTTGACATATTGGTTTTAGATAAGTACGAGATTTTTTCAGTGACGATAATCCGAGCTTTATAATAAAACTTAATAAATAACAAACATTAAACTCTATTGATACTCGTATTCTAATCAGTCTGTAATCAGTCTCTAATTAGTTAAAAGTATCATCATTTGGGACAAAATAATCTTAACAACCCAATTTTTAATTATAGGTTGTGGCTAATAACAATAAGCAACTTACTACAAGCAAAATCCACATAATTTTTAATCATTTTTAATTTATATAAAAATTAAAATCGATCAAAATAAATCAATAAAACAAAAAAATATATAATTATATAGTAATTCATGACAAATAAAAGGTACACATTAACTTTACTGAACAATTGTTTTAACTGTTCCTATTTCTTTTCCTCGCAATCCCCATTTTCTCCTCGACGTGTCTATCCACCCTCGTTGTACCGGCTCGGGTGACTATATGAACGTCTTGGGTAAAATGGCTTGTTTTATGCTCTTGTTGTACAATCTAATATTATTAACAAGTCCAATTTAGGAAGTAAAACTATCGTGCATTTCGATCACGTCCATCGTTACCTACGTTGTTGATACATAGGGTTAGTACGTATCTAGTAAATGAACAAAGCCAAATTTCTATAGTCCATTTACTAGATTTTTTATTCCTATGAATGAACACTAGTGTCCCAATACTAGTTCAAAGAAACAGAATCGTTTTCTATGCAGAATCTGAAAACACAACCTTAATACGATTACGTTAACATTTAATTTTAGGAAAAAAACTATATTGAGCCGACACCAGTAAATGAACAGACTGTTCATTTACTGGTTTTAGAACACTTGATAAGCCAGTAATGGAACACCTAAAAATATCAACTTAACCGCAAAATAAACCACTAAAGAGTACATTTATAGAAAATTTAACTCTTAATCTAACCAATAGCTAAACTTTTTAGTGGTATACATGAAATAAGCAGTTCAAATGTTACTCCAAACATGCACTGTTCTTACCTGGGATCTAATTTTTCCAAACAAAACTTCAAAAGCAGAAATACGTGAACTTCAAACGCCTGCCATGTTGAAATTGGTCGAAAATAAATTTACCGATTGTTGCCATTGCATAGGAAATCGAGTTGCCGGTAAGAAAAAAAATACGACAGTTGGTGGAAATGGCTATATTGCTTATTTTAGGCAAAAAACGTGATTTTGTTCATTCCCTGGGGGGGGGGGTTCATTCACTGGAGGGTTTACCCTATGTTTCATTGTGTCATTGACCAATAGAAACTATTCATTTACACATCCTCGTACAGCACATCTGTGGTGGAAACAGCTGAGCGGAGCGAGGCGAGGTAAATGGAGCGTTTCTATTGGTTAATGAAAAACATATTCCTCGCAACACATCGCACATCTCTGGTGGGAACGCTGTAATCCCATAATAATAACCCATCTATCCTCTACCGCTTTATTTAAGTAAGCGGATGCTGCAAACAGTTCCGCTTTACTTATCTAAGCTTAGTAATCCTTCCTCTGTCTGCTTGGCCCAAAATACCGAAGTAAAACGTGAGCTCTTTAGTTATACCTACCTACAGTTTACCGTAGGTTGATTGTCACTGAAAAGTCCCTGTATCTCTTTGACTTTACGTCTAGACGTTGCAACCATCTAAAATCTATTTATCTACGTGTTTACTAAAGGAGCAGATTTGTGTGAAAATTGAATTGTATTTAACTAAAGCAACTGAGGGATTGACTGTACCTATTCAAAATTAAGCATGCATTGAACTTTTAGTTTCTTTAGAATTTTGTGGTCTTTTATTTTTGAAATTTCATGTTTTTTCAGTAGAAGATTTTTTATTTTAATTCAGATTACAATAAATATCTACATGATTTATTTAGATTGCATTGATCACTTTAGTTAGTAAATTTCATTCAAATTTTCGTCAGTAAGGATGCCATAATCATGTAGTGAAATTCTGGTAGTCCGGCCAGGATCGTTTCTGCGGGACAGAACTTTTCAACAGTTATTGAGGTTTAATTGACCCATAGTCAACAAAGGATTTGTCATAGTTATGAATTATACGAAATTTTTATATCCATAAAACTTTTTACAGGTACATTGTAGTACAGTCCGTCGATACAAGGTGCGTTTTCAAGAGACCTCATTAGCAGGCCCTAGTGTGACGTCAGACCCAGTCCCTTGCTGGAGAGAGCATTCTGATGAACACAAGATCAAGCCAGCCAGGAGCTGCGAGGTCTTCACCTTGCAGTCCCCACGGGATTATTATTAATTACTCTCGCTTCTGGGGGTCTTTCTACTTTTAAATTAGAAGTTCGTATCATACCATCCCATTCACTCTCCTGTTAAATTTGCGTGAGTGAGATGGCACATTACGAAGTTCTAAAGTATTATGATTCCAATCATGTTGAGGCTCAAACATCGTTGCGTAAAGCGAATTTGCATGCCTGGGATGTATTTATGTAGTGATCTCAGCAGTTGACCAGATAACCTAGTAGACGACCAGATGGCCTAGTGGTTAGAGAACTTGACTACGACGCTTGAGGTCCCGGGTTCGATTCCCATGTCGGGGCAGATATTTGTCTGAAAAATACGAATGTTTGTTCTCGGGTCTTGGGTGTTAAATATGTATTTAAGTAGTTGCTTAGTATCCATAACACAAGCTTTCCTAAGCTTACTTTGGAACTAGGTCAATTGGTGTGAATTGTCCCGTGATATTTATTTATTTATTTATCTACGAAGCTAGCACAGTACCTGAAGGCGTTTATGTATCTAAAGATGCTGTTTCACCGGGAGCATTTGCTTGCAATGTAATAATTGTGATCTGATTCTGGGCACTATGGTACTGTGTTAATCTTGCTTTACTAAATTTAATATCCGGTTCTTCTTAATCACTACGTAATATAACAACTGGGATAACATTTTAAGAGAATGGATATTCCGTCATTTAATCGATGAACGATTGACAAATGTATCGTTTCACAAACTCGTAAATTTATCATTTGATAATGCACAAATTGTCAAAAGGTGCACTTTTTTATTAGGGATCTCTTTCTCGAGAAAAACATTTTTACAAAAAAAAGTACTTTCCATTATGTACACTTTGTCAAAAAGTGCACTTTATCAAATTGTATATAGGTAATTATTTAATGCAATAGTAATTTCACCGTTTTCCATGTTATTTTATTTACTATACCCGCCATTTATTATTGAATATTTTTAGTTTTAAATTTCGATTTATTTTCCGCGTTGCGTTACTTTTACAAACGATATATTTCAGTCAAGCAATGTTCGTCGGTTAAACACCAGTGAACTAAGCGAACGCTCTCGGTGAGGGAGCACCTTAAGACAAAGCTCCAATGAGAACATGTTGCATATTACTATGCTGTACAAACCTCTATGTTGCGTACAAAGTAACCAAGCCAACTACTATTTTACACAGAGCCAGCGTAGTGTGCGTGACGTAATGTGATTAAACGCTCTTAATCTGCATTTTCGGTGGGCGACGGGGCGGTGTTGGATCCGAGGTTGCATCTCTTGCATATTTAGAGCGAACATTCTCCACTGTTCGCCGAATATGTAAATTTAGGCTTCTATTGTGTCAAGTGTTTCTGTCGCGTTGCCTAGCGCTCGATTTGGGACCATAACGACAATTAGCACCGACTGCATTGTGAATTTGGAAATATACAGGGTAAATAAGGGAATTTCTTCAACAAGTCTCAGGTATAAAGTGAAGTTATTATTACGAGTAGATACTGTATGACAGGTTCATGCTAGTTATAATATTAGATTTTAAGAATCAATATTGATGTGTAAAACATTTGATTGAATTATTGGCTGTCTGGCTGTGGAGAGTTTAATAAATCGATTAAAAAAAACGATCTAAAGTCCAAGTTAACCGTGGGTAGAAGTCCATAGTATGGCTAGAGTTTGCCGAAGTTATAAAGGAAGGAAGAATCTGTAAAATAAATGTATGTGGTTATTGATTGGTTAACTTAGCTTGCGTAAGGATACATCTTTGTAAGAATGCTCAATTATCCCTGTTAAATATAATACGTAAGCGTTTATTTACATTAAGTTAATATATTTAATTAGGTAAGGTACGTAAAAGCCATAGGAAAGCAAGGTAAAGTAGTCAGATAACTTAATCTTACAATTAGTAACATATAAGTACGAGAGGCTGAGTTAAGCAATGTAGTTCCGTGCTGGAAAAATTTTCAAAGGCAAATTGCGAATAAAATATTGAATAAGTGTGTGAATTAACTGGATGTCTTAATTTATTCTGAATTGAATAAAACAGTTTTTAATGTTTATGTCTAGGGAAGCTACTGTATTTCATTTAGTATGGGATCTATCGACTAATCCCGATGGTGTTGTGATTTGTAAATAATTTAATAATATTTTAAATAATAAAATTAAGACCTTTCAGCCCCTGTTCAATAGGATATTGGAAGGAGAGTATTAGACAAAATTATCCTAATTTATTAGTTTATAATTGTATTATTCAATATTATTTTATTATATATGTTTTAAAGTTTTAAATTCACATATCAGTAACTGATTTGTAGTTTTTGCACTAAAAATATTTTTAATACAAGCTATTTTGCTAATTGTACATTTTGTTGACTTTACTTGCTTTGTCATCCAAACCACATATCTGAAACGAATAAGTTTACTAAGGCTTGAAAAAAAAATGTTTAAACATGATATCTTATTTTCTAAAAATACAAATTCTGTAGATAGTCTATTATGAATAATTATATGTTTACGTAAAGTATATTTGGTTTAATTGTTTTGTCAATGGTGTTCTTCTCGATACTACGAGACAAGCCATAATTACATAATTATTATGTTCAATACCTAAATATATGTAAATTATAAATAAAATATTGTTTATTATAAATCTCTACTTATTTTACTAAACGTGTCAACTAACCAACAGAAATATCAACTTGAAAGAAGTGCGAATGATCTCACTCGGTAATAAGTTTTTGTTAAAAAAACATTTTTAATACAAGCTTTTTCTGCCGACTGTACTTTTTGTTGACTGTCATTGCATTGCCATCCAAACTACATTTGCATACTAAATTTCAAGTCGATGCCATTAACCGTTGAAGAGTTTCGTCTTGCGGAGACGATCCTGGCCGGACTACCAGGATGTGACTACCAGATTATTGTATTGTCACGCAATTTACATAAGTATACCAAATTTCAAGTCAATCCAACTACTGGAAGTTGGTTGAATGTAACTTGCAAGATTTGATAACAGACAGACAGACAACGGGACAGGTGAAACTAAATAAAAGCTTGTCAAAAGCAAAAAAGCTACGAAAATTAAAATAAAATAATTAGATGACTTAGTGTGCCTATTTTGCGTGATAATAATAATAATAATAATAATATTTATTTCAAAACTCAAGGCTTCATAGTGATAGAAGATGTTATGAGTTTTTGAAAACAATTCATTTTTAATACCTACAAGCAACTATATGTATATGCATACAAAATTTCAAGTCAATCAGATTACTAGATGTGGATGAAAATCGACTTGTTAGTTTGACTTTTATAAAACACACAAACATTGCAAGTTTAACAAAAGCTTTTCATTAAGTTAAAATTTTTGATTAACACCTTGTGTTTTTGTTGTCAACCGGATAAAGTAGGGTTTTCTAGGTTATCTGAACCCGTTATTCCAGGGAACCTTATCTGATTAACTAATGGAGGCTGCGGCGAAAAGGCTTTTTGGGGACGTTATCTCCGCAAATGCATATTAAATTGGACCGCGACAAGCGATCCCGATAACGCCAGGCTGGTAATATAAACTGGTAAGCAGGCAGAGTTGGCACAGTGGAACGAGTTGAATTGCTAGCCATCATAAATTATTCTCATTGCCTGTTTGGGGATTTATAGTAGATTGTACAACAAGAGCATAAAACGAGCCATTTTACCCGAGACGTTCATATAGCCACCTGAGCCGATACGGCGAGGAATCAGCGCTGGGAATCGAACCCAGGTCCTCAGCATTCCGTGCTGCGTGCCATACCCCTACACTACCACTGGACAGGAGTACAGACACGAATTTCTCCTATGTACACAATCTCAGGTTGCTCTTTAGGGTTCCGGAGCCAAAATGGCAAAAACGGAACCCTGTCATGCCATGTCTGTCTGTCTGTCTGTCCGTCCGGCGCGGCTTTGCTCAGGGACTATCAATGCTAGAAAGATGTAATTTTGCACGGATATGTATGAAAATTATGCCGACAAAATGATACAATAAAAAGGTAAAAAAATATTTTTTTTAGGGTACCTCCCATAGACGTACTTAAGTGTTTTTTTTCTCATCCAACCCTATAATGTGGGATATCGTTGGCTAAGTATCTTAAAACCATTAGGGATTTGCTAACACGATTTTTCGATTCATTGATTTTTTTGCGAAATATTCAACTTGAAAGTGCAAATTTTCATTTAAATCAAGCGTCCCCCCCTCTAAAATCTTTAACCGGTGGGTGGAAAAATTTGAAAAAAATCAGGATGGTAGTAAATATATCAAAATTTCAAAGACAACTATAACAGCTAAGTTTGCTTGAGAATTATTAGTAGTTTTACTCTTAAATAGCAGCCTAAGGTATAAAATATACCTAAACTTGGAAGATTCCGTATAAAATACGAAATCTTTAGAAAAATATTATTTATTTTTTTCGTAATGGCTACGGAACCCTATTTTGGGTGTGTCCGACATGCTCTTGGCCGGTTTTATTTCTACTTAAGCAGCAGTGTTGTGAATTTTTTCAAATCAAGGGGGGACGACGACGCCCTATTTTAATGAAAATTTGCATTTTAAAGTTGAATAGTTCGCAAACAAATCACTAAATCGAAAAATCGTCTTTGCAAACCCCTAATTGTTTTAAAAGACCTATCCAATGATACCTCACACTATAGGGTTGGATGAGAAAAAAAATCACCTCCACTTTACGTCTATGGGAGGTACCCTAAAAAAAATATTTTTGATTTTTTTATTGTACTATTTTGTCGGCATATTTTATATATATATCCGTGCAAAATTACAGCTTTCTAGCATTGATAGTCCCTGAGCAAAGCCGCGGACGGACAGACAGACAGACAGACCGACATGGCGAAACTATAAGGGTTCCGTTTTTGCCATTTTGGCTCCGGAACCCTAAAGAGATCGTTCCGCGAACTCCTAACATAGCTCTACATAACATGCTGAACGGCCTTGAACTAGTAGATATTATTATAAGAGTAAATATTATTGAGTGAGCTTAGCCCTAGGTCACGTTTAGTCCTCGTTTAGCATTGTTGTGAGTAGCTCCAGTATTAATAGTTAGTTAATCTATCTTTCTATCTTCTATCTATCTTCTATAATTATATATAATACAAGTCCTGATACACTCATTAATTCATTCACTGACTCATCAAGTACGTTAGTATGCAAAATTGTTATTTCTAAAGTTGTGACTATAGTTTCGGAAAAACATTCTTCAAAAAATATAAGTGAACACGTATTTCGCCATTTTTAAAAATTCTACCCTTAAAGGGTAAAAATACAAACATTGGAACATAGAACCACCTCTTTTTTTGAAGTCCGTTAAAAAGGGGGCGGGGTGAAAGTTTATATGGGAAAAAAATATTATTGAAGATATCATTATAAAGCTTTGTGAAATGGTTCTGAAACAGAAATGAACAAAGACGTGTTTCACTGTTTTTGGAAATTCTTCCACTGAGGGGGTAAAAAGGGGGAGGAAGTTAGTACGGAAAAATGTTATTTGAATGTAATAATATGATTAAGGTGCGTGTAGTTTTATAGACAAATGAAAGAACACTAATGTAATTGGTTTTGGAAACTATGGAGGTGGAAAAGGGGAAACTCTTATTTTAGGGTTAGTTTTATGAACATTAATGAACATTGAAGTGAAGAGAAATAAAAGAACACGTTTTAACTAACTCATCTCATATTTCACATTTTTTGATAGTTCTACCCCTAAAAAGTATAAAAGGGGATGGAAATTTACATGAAAAAAGACGTTGTTTTTAAAACTACGATTCAGAATTTTTCTAGAATGGCTTTTGAACAGAATAAAAAGAATATGTGTATGTAACTCACCATTTTTAAAAAAATCCACCACTAATGGGTAAAAGGGAGGTGGAAATTTGTGTAGCGAAAACGTTATTTTTAACCGACTTCAAAAAAGGAGGAGGTTCCAATGTTTGTATTTTTTTTATGTATGTTCGCCGATTACTCAGTTAATTGTGGACCGATTTTCAAAATTCTTTTTTTATTCGAAAGGGTACTCTTCTGAAGTGGTCCCATTATCACCAAGTCTAGATCTGATGATGGGATCCTAGGAAAAACGAGGACAAACCTTAAATTTTATAGGCACACCTATGGCGATTTTGGCATTATAAGCATTTACATTCAGAAAGTATCATATAGTAAACTGGACCTGATGAAGAAGACCGTAGATGACCAATGGAACTCGACTGATGCTGAAGCCGGAAGGTAGGCAACGGAACTCTGTTATAAAACAACGTAACTAAGCCGTGTTTGGGCTTCATGGAATCGTTTGTGAGATGAACTTTGGCTACGAATCACTAAGAAGTGAGAAATAAAGAAAATTTTTAACAATTTAAAAAAAAAATTATGACGCAGGCTCTTAGATGGTGTTTTCTTTTTATAGTTTGGTATATTTATGTACTTTTTATTTGTTTTGTTTTCTATCATATTTTTGTATCTTGTGTTGTGTTCCTAAATATAAATAAATTATTGGTAATTAAAAAAAGTAAAACCGGCTCCAAAAAAATAAAAAAATAACAAAAAATGGAACCGACTATAAAACCCTTGAAAATATTTTTCTAGCACAAGGTACCTACTAGCTCGAAGTCGGTGTCTCAGCACGACCCAGCAGGATGGATTAAATGAAACCCATAATGATAGTATGTAGGTGAGGTAGACGACTATTTGTTCCATTCCTGCTGGCTCGTGCTGAGGCACCGACTTCGAGCTAGTAGGTACCTAGTGCTAGAAAAACATTTTCAAGGGTTTTATAGTCGGTTCCATTTTTTGTTATTATTTATTTTTATGCAGTCGGTTTTACTTTTTAGTTAATTTAGGTTAAAATTATGAAAATAAGAAATATTTTTCTTCAAAGATAATAAAAGAACATGCATCTCACATTTTTTTGATATTTCTAGCCCTAAAGGGTTTAAAAGGGGATGGAAGTTTGCATGAGAAAAACGCAATTTTTGCAATTGTAAGTATGTTTCTGAAACTAAGTGCACGACTCTCGAATAGAAATAAATACGTGATTCACTATTTTTTTGAAATTTAACCACTGAGGGGGTAAAAAGGGGGATGGAAATTTATATAAGAAAAACGTTATTTTTTATGTTAGGATTATGAAACAGCGAATAAATTCGTGAAGAGAAATAAAAGAACAGATGTTTTCTTTGTTAAGATTAGATAGAGTTTTTCTTCGAAATTCCACAAAAAATACCATTAATAATATTAAAAAGAGAAGACCTGACTCACTAACTCATTAACGCTCTGCCTAAACCTTTGAACTTAAAAGCAGATTTTTAGGTTCCGTAGTCGAAACGACAAAACGGAACCTTTATAGTTTTGTTCTGACCGTCCATATGTCACACACAGGCATTTTACTCAAGAACCACAAAACATATATGGATGAAATTTGGAGTACATAGGTGTATTGTGATGGCCGCTACTTAGTTTTGGTGGTTAATAATGAAAATCAATATTTCTAAAAACATTTAAAAAATAACAAAGACAAAACTTAGTAACTAAAATTAGTTTTCATATAATCGGATTATACCGTTTTTGAGTTATTGCTAAAAATAAGGAATATCTAAAAATTGTTTGTTGGAGATAATGTCTGAAACTACAAAAAATCCATTCACCAATAGAAAGCTACACTATCCTTAATTAGCAAAGGCTACTTATTTATTTATAAAAAATGAAAAATTTTCGCGGGTAAAAATAAGTGAATTCAAGTTCGAGCAGGTTTTAAAAATTCTTTCAATAATAGAAAGCTAAAATGCTTAGATTGACAATTAAGGATTTTAAAATAGAACTTCTCGAGATAAACGTAGCCTACGCAATCAAAAATAGTGTAGATTTCTATTAGTGGAAGATTTTTTAATTGGTCCTAATGTAGAAGTCCCTTATTTCTAACTCCCGGGAATTTTGCATTTTCCCGAGGAAAAAGTAGGAAGCCAATGTCAGTCTAAAACTGTAGCTTTCTATAAGCGAAAGTGTATTTATTAAACCATTTAAAGAATCATATCTATCCCGCGGGAACTTTTCGCTTTCCCTGGGTAGCCTGTTTCAATTTAATCAGGGACAGGGTAGCTTTCTATTAAATTCACTTATTCTTATCCCGCGGGAATTATCCTATATCGCGTACGAAGTCGCGGGCAAAAGAAAAACATAGGTACTTTAACGTTTTCTGGAGTTCTACCCCTGAATATACAAGAGTTCAAAGTTTGTATGAATTATGATTATTTAGGTCGGTGTTTGAATTCCAATAATTTGCACCATCTGTCTAAAACAACGATTGTCTGTGTCTTCCACATAATGCTACGAAAAAACAATCAAAACAGGAAAAATAGGATTGTAGAAAGTATATCTATGTTACCCCGAATTTAACGCGAGCGAAGCCGCGGGCAAAAGCTAGTTATATAATATAACCCGTGTGGTGTCGGGTTAGAATTACACCTCTCCATTTCTTCCGTGACGGTGGATGTCTTAAGAGGCGACTGAGGATATGGGTTAAGGTATACCGTAGACGACAGGCTAGCAACCTGTCACTATTGTGCCGTTTCTGTCAAACTTATAACCTTAAATTGCTAAAAGTTGCTCCGAAGCGGTAACGTTTCGTGTGGCCCATTTGGGAATACAGGCGTGATGTTTGCGTAATGTAATGAACATTATGAAAGTGGACATTATGGAGTTAACATTATGGAGGTTAGAATCTAATGAACCCAAATATTTGCTTGTGTTCTTATTATTGTAACACAATTATGGAAAAAGGTAGAGCGCAAAAGCAAAATGGTTTATAAAACATTACAAAATACCTCTACATATTGGACAAAAGACACAAACAATCTTGTTATCTCTGAAATATTAATCCATCGAGGAGGATATTATTTTGTAGCCTCATTGTTCTCGAGTGATGCCTATAATGTAAAGTAAATTTAAGTCAAATGATTGTTCTCCCGAAACCGAAGAAAGAGACCGGCTTCTGTTTTTTCCATCCATTGATCGTAACTTATAAAATAAAAAGAATGCCGTGATGTTACGTCAAGGCTTCTTTTTCCTAAATATTTGTTTCGGTTGTATGAAATTATTTCATTTTAATTCAAACGTAGACTGTTGCTATTTTTCTTTAGTAATGTCTGGCATAGAATTTCCTAAAATATCCTGAACCTTAACATTCTGGTTTCAAACAAATCTAGTTGATAGGTGACCAATCAAGACAATAATTCTGCTAGAAGTTAAGCTATAAAGTACAACGTCTCAGCAAGGTTACCACTTAAGTTTCTGAGGTCAAGAAAAAGCTTGAAGTTCTTTTAGTAACATTTTATACTAATCTAGAGCAAGCTACTTGGATGTTACTACCCGACTACGACTACGCGACCGGTGGTGCGGCGAGAATTGTTGCTGTTTATTGCGTGTTCTGCTAGGTAGTCATTGAACGGCGCGCGTTACGGCCGTGCAATGAAAAGGAAACGTTCGCTGTAATCGTAGCTGGGCCTTTGGAATTGAATGTTTGGGATTTGCTCGTAGTGCTTGATGTAAAATCCAAAATAAAAAACTTTATTCCACAAATTACTACGAGATCAATCGAAACTGGCATCTGGTGAAATTAAATACGGTAAAAAATCTGAAAGTGCGTTTGCTAGTATTTCGTCTCTCGTAGTACTGAAGCAACTGACTGACATGTTTTTTTGCATAGATAGCTTATGTACCTACCTATGTATGTATACGAGCCCGATAGTGGTAAAGCCTATAACTTATTCCAGAAAAATAATATGGTGATAATGATGACCGACCTCTACCTAGACAAATTTGCTTATAAAACCTAGTTCAGAATATTTTCGTTCCTGTGATTGTTATAGATAGACAAACAAGCAATTTTACAACGATGTTCTAGGTTGTGTTACTTGACCCGTTATCCGATATAATAATATATCATCTACTAACCTCTACCTACATTTTTGACAAAAAGTATTTGATGGCTGTGTCGAAACCGTAAGAAATTAAATCACAGCCTAACACAAAGCTTGCTTTTTGACTAATTTGTATCTTTGTATGAGATCTAGTAACTCCTTAACACTGAAAGCATTAGTCTTGGAAACCAATTTAACGTAATTTTTATTAGTGGAATTTGATGTGAGTGAGATGTGATGAAATGAGTTGGAGGGTGATGTTATCAGAATATGTAAAACTTACTTTTGTTCTTTAAGTACGATGCTAGTCTTAACTTTTAAGTCTTTTAAGTTCTTAATTTCAGTCATGCAACCCCGTTAACGTGATTGGAGGGTGAATGAGCATCGTCGTAAATTGTACTTTCAATCCGAAATTACAGCTTTTTAGGTCTTTAAAAATTATCCCAGAGACTTTTAACGAGTTGTTACAAAAGTGACGTTTTTAAGGTACTTGTAGGTAACATAATAAGAGCTAGACAAACGAAGCTTAACGTATTTCATTAATCTGCTAATTTCATCTTATGCTAAAATCTTGGACGTGAACACTCTGATACTATTCGAGACAAAGTTATATGAGGGTTGGAAAGTACGGCGAAGCGTAAACGTAATACTTACCTAACCAAAAAAAAGTTGGAAAACCCCGACTTTGTCACTTCAAAGTGCAATATCGCAAAAACGGCTGAACCGATTTTGATGAAACATATCTAGGAACCTTCGCTAGAAAACCTGCTTTGAAATAAAAAAAACCCGCATTCAAATCGGTCCACCGGCTTAAGAGCTACGGTGCCACAGACAGAAACACAGACAGACACACATTAGTTCCCCCAAATTCCAAATAATCTTGACTGGATCTGTACGCCTGTAAGTTACATACATGTTAATATTTACCTGTTATTTGAAGTTACGGCTAAAAAGCATGTCCATACTTATCTAACTTGTTTAGGTTATCCTTTACATTAAGTAAAACTTTTATTATTATCTTTTTTAAGTAAACGCCTACTAATTGTCTGTTATTTATCTGTACAAGTTGTTGTGTCTTCATACAAAAGTAAATGTATTAATTAGAGATACTCAAGGAAAACAAATAAATGGAAAATATTTAGCACAATACAAGTAACAGGCAGTAGACCGACTCGGCCGTATTCTTGAAATTGGCAACTACAAAAAGTAAAACAGACGTATGTAGATTTTTATTGTATGTGCGTAGTAAGTGACAGGCAATAAATAGGTATGTGTAGTTAATTCATTCACTGAGTATGGAGGCGCCTTTGTTTGGTCTCCACAATTAGAAGCGGGAAAAGTAAATTAAAAATATTGTTTTTAATCTCCTAGGCACAGGGAGATGGAAATGATGGACTGTAAACGCGGCTTATGACTTCAGAAAATTATAAAACCTAACAAAATGTATTATATCTTCAATATTTAAGGACCGACATAGGTCGAAGAACGGGAAAGAGGAACAGATCATGCGCACTTACCCTAAAATCCCTGGGATTCTTCTAATGCCGGCACTGTCAGCGTCTATACAGCTCTCTTTCTACAAGTTCTGGTATTTCACGGATGAAAACACATAAAAAAACACATTTGATGCTGATGCAACGAAGGTCGAACGAAGAGTAAAAGTCTCAAAAATCATTGTCCATACGCAGTATTACGTAGCGGATGGACGCATGGGAATGTGTGTTTAAGAAAATGCAAGTACCCTAATTCATAAATAAAAAATACAAAATCCACCAGAGTATTTACTTGGTATTTTTTCTTAAGGCTGATAGATATTAAAAGGAAAATATAGGGTTATTACAGCTCATGTTTACATAAATAAAACAGCTTTTCTGTATCCATGTTTATTAAAACAATTAATAATAATCAAAACTACTATCTAGTACACATTAATTCTTATGAAGAAAATAACTTATAAAATATAATCAAAATAAACTTACTTTAAACCATGTTATTATTAGGTTGTTTTAAATTACTTAAATATCATCAACGAATTTTGTTAAAGTTGTACTCATTACAAAGTTTTAGAGATATTTTTGGAATTTAACAGTGCAGATTAAATCCGAATAGAAAAAATATTGCTAACGAGTAAAATTATATTCATTAAAATTCTGTGAATTTGCGACGTGTTGTCAAATAACTGAATACCAAGAATTAATTAAGACTGTACCTATTAAAAGTGTAGGCGTGACTAATAAAATACGTATGTAGTTTTAAGTATTGTGACTATTTATGATAATGACTAGGACAGACTAGTTAAGAGATTTTTTTATATCTACGTAAAGTTAATTATTTTTCACTTATTTTAAGTTTTTAAGATAAAATACAACTGTTCATCCATATAACAACGGGAGAGAACATAATACTACTTAGGTGGTACAATAATTTAGTTGGCATAATTATTAGGTAAAAAATATTAGATATGTTGTAATTAACAAAGTAATGACTATATCCTTTTATACTGTTGAAGGCACATTTGTAAGTGTAGAAACGTGTAAAAATTTATAAAATTTAGAAATAATAATGCATAATGGACGAAATGCACAACGATCATTTCATATAATATAATTTTTGATAAAACTATCAAAAGGCAAAATTTGTGATAGTGTAATATTCAGATTACCTTAAGGTTAGATTTATTTTATAAAAACCCGAAAAGTTGAAATTTTTTGAAAACATTTCAATATTATTGAATGTCTAAAATATAATAAACTCTGTCCATTTTTCTTTTCAAACATTACTTACTACAGTGCTTACTTACAACTGGTTCTCCCCACAGCCTACCCACAGCTAATAGCCACACACATTCATGAGCTACATAACAGAATTATAAATAATATTGTCAAAAAGAATGAAACAAAAAACAATGGAGACATTTTGTACGAAATTTTGGTGCAAATTGTACCTACCCGATGTTTTCGCTGTGTGTTTAATTGAAACAGCTGACCGTTTTTCTACTTCGTTTTATTTAATGTTCGTCCAAATATCACTGTGTAAAAATCTAGACACACGGCAGCGTGTCAAGCCAAGTTCAAGCAAAGGAACTGGCTAGCCAGCGCCGAGTGTACACGAACCACTTGGTGCCACTTTTGACCCTTCTATAACTCAAAACCTCTAAAGATATGAAGGTCAAAAAGTCGTAAATTTTAGCACTGACTGACTGACTGACATATAGTACCTAAATCTAACCTACTTCCAGATGACCTATAAGGATGAAATTTGGAATACAGCTCGGTAATTGTTTGTAAACGTAGGAAAAAATCTAAAATAAAAGAAATTTTAAAAATAGGGGAGGGGGGGGGTTCCCATACAAAAAAAAACTTTATAATTGTAGTGTTGGAACCGTTACAAGCAGGTATTTGAAACTATCCCAATATATGTATTATTATATTTGTTATATAACAGAAATATAAAAATAAAGTTAAGTCAAAAAATAAGTGGTGTCCCCATACAAAAAACTTGTAATACGCGCCAAACAACCGGTCAACGGTATGTCGTCGGCGGCGCGCGGCACCACATACTCTCAATACCTGCCTAGTTTTCTTTACAAAATTTAATGATATCCCACCAAAAACATAAATGTAAAAAAGGAGAGCCAAGTTCAATACAAAAATTTTGCTTGGCTATGAGCTTCGCCGCAAAAAGAATGGAGATCATCATAAATGACTGCCAAGTTCGACGCGAAATCCAAATATGTATTTAAAGGAACAAAATAACGTTATGAACAAGTATTAAACTCTATTTCTTTGCTTTATTTGATACCTATAACAATTGCTGTTATTTAAAAATGAGAGATCTTAAAGTAGGTTAGATTTGACTTGGCCAGTTTTATCAAAATTAAAAAATATATACATATGTTGAATAACTTTAGAAAATCACTGATGTAATGAAAACTGGCCAAGTCAAATCTAACCTACTTTAAGATCTCACATTTTTAAATAACAGCAATTGTTATAGGTATCCAATAAAGCAAAGAAATAGAGTTTAATACTTGTTCTTAATGTTATCTTGTTCCTATAAATACATTTTTGGATTTTGCATAGAACTTGGCACTCATTTAGATCTCCATTCTTTTTGCGGCGAAGCCCACAGCCAAGCATAATTTTTGTATTGAACTTGGCTCTCCTTTTTGACATTTCTGTTTTTGGTGGGATAATCATTTACTCGTAGAGTTTGTAATAATTATAAGTTAATCTGGATTAAAGGATTCTTAATTTTATTAAATAGGCTTACGTTGTTATACTTAATATAACAGTTCAGCAAGAATCCGGAGATGAGATTGTCAGTCCTGTTTCGTGACTGTATTTAATAAGTTGTGACTGAATTTTCATTACAAAATATAATTTTACTGAAAATTTAATCAAAACAATAGGTCAATATTATAATTAGGGTCCCTTCTTTTCAATCATCTTTAATGAATGTAATGTAACCTAAACATTCTTCCCTAATTCACGATAATTATAGAAGCAGTGTTATGTCATGGCAATCACGATTACAAATCGAAAGTAAACTAGTACAATGTTGAAACTCTGTAAAAACAAACTGATAGATATATTCATATTACTTACAATTAAACATTTTGCAAGATACCTAAATATTATGTTGTGTGTCAAATCACTCCGTGCTTCCATAGTCAATGGATCATTGTTCATCTTAGCACACATTTTTATAGAGCACAAAAAGGTACAGAGGTAAGGTAAAGGTATTTTTCAAAATTTGATTGAGAATTTATTGAGAACTAGCCGTTACCCGCAACTCCGTCCGCGCAGAATTCGTTTACCACTATCCCGCGGGAACTATGCAATATTCTGGGATAAAAGCTATCCTATGTCCTTCTCCGGGACTCAAACTATCTGCACACTGAATTTCATCTAAATCTGTATAGTGGTTTAGACGTGATGAAGTAACAAACAAACAGACTTACAATACTATCGCATTTATAGTATTAATGGGATAGTATGGATGTTATTTATTATAAACATATTTAGGCTGGGTTCTTTTTTATACTTATATAGACATGACAAAGTGAACGGTGTCAAAAATACATAAAGTTGAAAAGCATTGCATCAAAATGCATAACGTTTTTACGTTATGTGTTTTTTTTTATAAATATAGTGATTGTAAAGTTTTTTAAGTTATATTATATCAAATGAACCATTGTGTATTTTTGGGCTTATCAACTTTATATAGGTACTTAATTTGACATTTGGTTCGAAAAAAGGGCCTGTAGCAACTAGTTGAGTTTATGCCCTGTGAAAAAAAAGCTGCTGAGTTGGTAACGTTGCATTTTTGTTAGTTTTATCGATTATTCCAGACCAAATTTTTTAATTTTCATGAAATTTTTATGGAATAATCGAGAAAAACGAACAATAATGCAACGTTGCCAGCTCAGCAGATATAAACGCTCCTAACATTCGTCCACTTTAAAGAAGACTTTTCAGTTTAAATATCACCCAGATGGCATTTAAAATAAAAGTTTTTTAAGCCTATGATTTTGATGAGTCACAGATTATGTATTTTGCATGTCTAAGAAGAAAAAAAAACACTTTCTATTAGTTTATTGAGGCATTGGAGAGACAGATCTTCTGGCTTGCATTGCTTTGTTGTCACAGTAGGTCTTAATCTCGTCCATGGGCATCATGAGGAATACTGGCACGTCGTCGTCGCGTTTCTGAAATAATAAAGATTTATTTTAAACTAGACGTTACCCGCAACTCCGTTTTTTAGGGTTCCGGAGCCAAAATGGCAAAAACGGAACCCTTATAATTTCGCCATGTCTGCCTGTCTGTCTGTCTGTCCGTCCGCGGCTTTGCTTAAGGACTATCAATGCTAGAAAGCTGTAATTTTGCACGGATATATTACCTATGCCGACAAAATGGTACAGTCCACAGGTAGGTTTAGATTTTTATAGGGGTGGAACCCCTATAAAATCTAAACCTACCTGTGGATACTAAACCTAAATCGGAAGATAGGTGTCCTTCTTTCTTACCTGGAATAATACTTCTCCTTCGAAGAATGTGAGATGATGCTTCCTTGTTCGTAAAAGGATGCCCACTAGCTTGTCTGAGATCACGGTGTATATCTGAAACAATAAAACAGTTCGTCAAGTTCATTGAAAAGAAAAAATATTATATCAATTAGAAAACTTCTCGCGATTTGTGAGGCCTATATCCGTCGGGTATGGCTGCTGTTAAACACAGAAACATTTTTCATTGTCATTTTTCTCAACATGTTTTTCCAAAAAAGCCAAAAACAACGTTTTTCAATTAGTGGAGAGATGAAATTCTACGAAATGTAAGCCGTTCTTTTTTTGTCAGTGGTTTGAACGATTTCGGGAAAATTCTAGGGGTCCCTATGGTTTCTCGGTCTAGAAATAAATTTTCCAGGAACTTTTATCTACAGAAAACTACAAACTGAAATGAGTCCTTATGACATAGGTTATTATTTTGCCGAGGTTATTATTTAGTTATTTTATCTGCGCAGTTGAATCGAAATTCCGAAATTATTAGTTTGGATATGGATGGACGCAACTAAAACTCTATATTTGTGTGTGTTACTTGAATAAAATTAGATTCTTGTAGCCATTGTGGTAGGTCGCACTTGTTTAGCTATTTTTAGGGTTCCGTACCTCAAAAGGAAAAAACGGAACCCTTATATCACTTTGTTGCCCGTCCGTCCGTCTGTCAAGACTATTTTTCTCAGGAACGCGTGGAGGTATCAAGCTGAAATTTATATCAAATACTCAAGTCTACTGTCTCTTGGAGCTGTGAAAAAATCAAACTTCTAAGCCAACACAATCAAAACAGACACCCGTTTATTTTCGACACTCGTAAGGGAATCAAAACCACACACAGGGTACTTCCCGTGAACTCAGAATCTTGAAATTTGGTACAAAGAAACGTCTAATAGCACAGATAAAGGAAAATTTGCGAAAAGCATAAATTTTTAGTTACATCATATAATAAAAATATTTGTAGGGAACTGACGCTTAAAATAAATTAGGTAAATTAGGTAATATGAAAGTGAAAGGGACGGTACGATACGAACTTCGATTTTAGAATTTCGTACTCGTAGTAGCTCATCTGGCCATATTAGGACGCGCCGCGCTGCTAATTACGCCAAGCTTTGGTAAACCGATTCCAAATTTAAAATGTTGACCGTGACGCCTCGGCGCGTCGCGGTATGCGTGACGTCACCACTTGGAATGGAGACAGAGTTCGATGTAACACATCTGTCTAACGTATAATACATTGCATCCTATTGGAGAAGAAATGTTTACATTGAAGACACAATTTCAAAATTACTTAATGCATATATCAGGAAGTACGATTAAAAAAAAACAAAAAGTCACTCAAAGGGCTATGGAGAGGGCTATGCTCGGGATTTCTCTGCGGGATAGAATCAGAAATGATGATATCCGCAGTAGAACTGAGGTTACCGACATAGCCCGAAGAATTGCGAAACTGAAGTGGCAGTGGGCGGGGCACATTGCTCGCAGGACTGACGGCCGATGGGGTCAAAAGGTTCTCGAATGGCATCCGCGGACCGGGAGACGAGCTGTCGGTAGGCCTCCAACAAGATGGAGCAAAGACCTGGTTACGATTGCGAGATCGCGGTGGATGCGAAAAGCACAAGACCGGTCTGAGTGGAGAGCCTAGGGGGAGGCTTATGTCCAGCAGTGGACGTCTTTCGGCTGACATGATGATGATGATGAAGATTTCAAAAAAATAGTAATATATCGGCTTATCGCGCCTGAATATTTTTGTGTATACTTTCATACGTTGACGGTTACAAAGCCTGTGGCCGTCAGTCTTGGAAAAAGTGAAACGACCTTGAACTGTCGACGTTAAAATGTTTACTAGTAAAAAATAACAATGCTGCTACATGTTTTAGTACCTCCGCTAGCTGACGCGGACGCCCGCCGCGTGCGCACGCTCGCGGGTCCCAATCCGGACACGTATTAAAATCCGTCGCACGCGCCCGCGCCAGTAAGCGCTGTTCATACAATTTCTTGGGTACGTATTATAATGTATAAATTTGAAATACATATAGTTGAAATACCGAAAATTGGAAAATATAATGGTTAAAATAAAGAAAAAAAATTTGCAAGCAACTTGTGAAATTTCTTTGATTCCAAAAAATGCTTACACTTTTTTATGATACAATTTGCTTAAACGATTACTTATTTAAGGTAAGGAAGACGGAAATAATAACCATTTAGACGACTTTTATTCAAAGTGTTCGTACATAAAACATATATTATTTGTATATTTAGGTTACAATTTCATTATTTCATCTTGGCCCTCTTATGCCTGTGATAAACATTATCCGAATATATTCCATGAAACAAAAGTCAAGATTACTTAGCTAAGTAAATAAGTAACAACTCGAACGAACACGTGTTGCAGTTATTATACAAGTTCCAAGAACAATCTTTCTTGACAGAACTAAGCCTTACTTTGACTAAATTACGTTGAAACCAAACACTAAGCTTAGCACGGAAAATTACAAGGTGTTAAACCGATTTTGGTTTAAGTATTTTATGTTCAGTTGAGCGAAGTTAATCTGGTTTATTATTGAGGTTAAGTAGTAAGGATTTGTTAATGAAGCGTCGTAAATGTTAATGTTTATTTACGTCATGTATTTTTGCCTGAAATTCTGTCTTCGAATCCCTATGTCCTCCTAGGTAATAATATTATTTGCTCCATTTGAAATCAAGCGCATGAAATTTCTGTGTGAAACAAGTTCGAAATGGAATTTAAAAGACCTTGACAGCCTTTGATATGCTTAATCAGCGATGGGTACAATGTGAATCTAATTTTCACATTATCCAAAGTCCCTCGTTAAATGGAGGCCGTTATTTGTCTTTTAAACTCCCCGTTTGCGAATGATTAGGTGCTTTCGGCTTCCAACAAATTTTATTTACTGTTTGAGAAATTTAAGCTACTAAATTTTCGATCTTCTGCCAGCGTATTTAAGAAAGATCCTAAATTCAGCTACATGTAAACTTTTGTGGGCACATCAGAACGTAGCGGATACAAATTAATCAGAGATGAAGACAAGATAGCAGTAATTGGAATTTATCTATGCGTTGGGATAGATAATCGAACATTAGACTTATTTTCAACTGAAAGTATTACACCTTAATGGCCACCCGATATTTTGAAGTATCAGCAGTAGTCAGCACCAAGTTAGTAAGTTATTTTACTAACGTTATTATGCGAGAAAATACGGAAATTGAAGATCTAGTATCTGAGCCCAATGTAATTGGAGAGACCAAAGCGTCCTAATTCCGGAGGCTCACGTGAAAAAGCTGGGAGATGACGGAGCCGTAAAGAGCGTACTTCCCAGGTGGCAGGTACGTCCCAGGTACCGCTGGAAGGATGAGGTCCTGAAATACCCTTTGGATCTCGGGGTAGAAGGCTGATAAAGCTGGCTCAAGATCGTAAGGCATGGCATGGCGTAATCTGGCGTGGAGCCCAAGTCTCACTTTGGATCACTGTGCTCCATAGTAAGTATTAGTAAGTATTGTGCGATCAAATGCAGGTAATTTTAAGGATTACAGTTTTTGGTTTTTTAACCCTTAGAGATCCGGTAGCCGAGTATACTACATCAGATTAGGGCAATCGACAATTACTTCCGTAGCCGGGCCCATTTCGTTCCGCTTTGAGTCATACTATTTTATTTATTTCTATAGTATTTTTGACAATATTAGCTAACGAGACAATATTGTCAACCGGCTCTGTAAAGCGTTGTTTTATCTAGCAGCGTTAAATCGCCTTTCGGAGGTATCAACATCATTTCTGTGAACGAGTTAAGTCGCCTACAGGACTGAGGAGCCGACACACATTTCACTGAACCTGGGAAACTGGGTAAATTTTGTGTACGACTGCCGAAACGAATTTAATGATTTCGATATGGCTTTACGTCACTAGACAACACAATGTTTTAGACTATCGCGGTCATTACTAATTTTTAACCCCCGACGCAAAAGGAGGGGTGTTATAAGTTTGACCGCTATGTTTGTTTGTCAGTCTGTCTGTCTGTGGCACCGTAGCTCTTAAACGGGTGAACCGATTTAAATGCGTTTTTTTCATTTGAAAGCATTATTCGGGCTTAAACCCGAATTTAAATCATAAAATAAAGTCACTAGAAAAATCATAATACGATGAGGTTAGAACGATATAACGGTGTTAGCTAGCTAAATCATGAAATGGCGGCGTTCTATGATAATTATGTCTAGGAATTTCATGATCTGGCGGATTTTACGATCAAGCGACGTCACGTAATATGTTCAACAATGAGTATTATTATGAACTCGACGCACCCTCAGGAGGCGTTTTAATTATTTTTAAGCACCGTAATTGGTACTTAAATCCCAACAAAATGAGTTTTGCTCACATTTGATCTGACAGGTAAGCGGCTCCCGTTGACTCGTCGCGTTTAATTTGATTTAGACAGCGAGAGTTTAAAATCGTATTATGCTTTCAACGCCCAGGTATTTTTAGCAATATTTAAAGCGTGGCTAAGTCGTGAATAATATGTCAATAATTAAAAAAAGTCTAACATATCTATATGAAGAAATACCAATACCTGAACATATGCAAAAACATGGGGTGAAATAAAAGTAGCCTATGTGTTTAATTAGGGTATAAGCTGCTTCCATACCAAAGGTCGTGCCAGGATAAGCTAAGTGATTCTGCCCCTAGCGAGTTTCAGTACTAGTGACGTTAGCAATTAATCTCAAAAATGTCAGTCCCCTGAACTCTATAGTTACAAGAAATAAAAAACGAAATATGATTTTTCTTTAATATTTTTTTTCCCAGCCTACCGATTTTAGCCTACGTCACATATGTTGTACATTTACTAAAGATGATTATAAGACATAAATTACCTTTTCATCAAGCCATAGAAAAAAAGTTAAAAAACTGCTGACTAAACTTTTCAGATTTTTTTTCTTACTTCCACGTTAGTTAGCGACCGCTCTAATTTTTTCACCAGTGATATATAGCCACTAACAAGCTATAACATATATAATTAAAAAAAGTATTGCTGAAGGAAAACATGGAAAAATCTTTACATAAAATACTTTACATACATCCTAAAAACGCTGATTGAACCCTCTTTAGACCAACGTGCATGCTCCATACTAAATACTGTCCACTTACATTTTATTAGGTTAAAAAAAATCACTCGTTTACTCGTTGACCACCCGACGTTCAAGCGTTGACCACGCGACGTCCACTCATTGTTAACGCGGCCTCCACCCTTGGACCACCTGTCGACAACGAGTGGACGCCGAAAGTCGGGGCGGTGCTGGTCGGGTGCCGGGTGGCTCTAATGAGCTATGACAGGCGGCCTTAACGTACGATAATCAATAGGAGATTTTTTTATAACCTAATAAAATGTATTGTAAGTGGCCGGTATTTAGTATGCAACATGCACGTTTCTCTAAAGAGGTTTCAATCATTCCGCTTTATATTATAGCGTTTGTAGGATGTATGTAATGTATTTTATGTAAAGATTTTTCCATGTTTTTCCTCAGCAATAATTTAGAAAAAAAAATATTATAGCTTGTTAGTATCAGTAATTAAAAAATTGGAGCGGTCGCTAACGTGGAAGTAAGAAAAAAAAACAGAAAAAATTAGCAGTTTTTTAACTTTTTTAACCGATTTAAACTGATATTTCGTTTTTTTTATGTTGTAACTATATAGGTTTGGGGGGCTGAAGTTTTCCAGATTAATTACTAATATATTACATCATCCATAAAAATTACAAGCCGAATCACTTAGCTTACCCTGGCATGGCCTTTGATCACGATCGATTGAGAACTTTAAGCGTGAAAGCGTAACAAATAAGAATAAGTAATAAGAAACATTCTCACTTTCGCATTAATAATATTGGTAAAAATATTTTGGCCACAACTCAACAGCCGTATTGGCCTTATAGTTTGACCTATGGACTCCCACGCAGAGGATTGCGGGTTCAAACCCGAGATTGCACCTTTGAATTTTACGAAATTCAAGCTCGAAATTGCATTTGAAATTTACCACGTGCTTTGTGGCAAACGAAAATATCGTGAGGAGACCTGTACAGATCTGCAAAGCAATTCAATGGTGTGTATACATGAAATTCCCGATCCGCATTGGTTCCGCGTGGAAACTACGGTCCAAGCCCTTTCATTCTGAGAGGAGGCCTGTGCCCAGCAGTGAGACGTATTTAAGCTGTGATGATGATAAATTAGTAGCGGTTAATTACTTACCGAGAATAATTCTCCAAAAGAGATAACTTTTGTGGCGTCCTGCAGTTCCGGGGGCAACAGGCTTTTGCATGGACTCTTCCCGTAGTCATGTATTATGCTGCATAGCTCCTTCATCTCTGAACACACCCTGGCTTGGGCCTCCGCTCCTCTGAACTCCGTCATGGACCCAGGAATTGGCCTGAGGAAGAGGTATACAAGATTAAAAGAAAGGGATCATCTTCAATCCGAAAAGATTCAGCATGGGTAAAAAATGAATCAATCAAGTGGAAGGCCTGCTAATATTATAAATTGTGTGTGTGAAGTCCAAGTCAATTAACTACAACCTTCTACCTCGTGACTCCGCAACCATGTTGATTTACGATTTAGCAAGGTTAGGTATAGTTCTTTGACTATTATTAGGTAACGAAGGATACACTTACTTTCCATACTCCTCCTTTGAGAATGTGGGTTTTATGTTCTTGTCAAATTGTCCACTGAAAGCCGTGACTTTTTGTAGGGCTGTGTGCGAATTTGCTTTTGTGTCAAATGCTGAAATCAGGTCTGTCAATGAGGAACTCTGCAAAAAAAGAAAAATCCATTTAAATAATACATCATTTTAAATGATTCACAGTTTACACAGAGGACACAAGATATATAAAATATTGCTCGTTTAAAAAGCTATGTATTTAAGTTGATGATGAAGAACCCCATGTCCAACAAAAATCACCAACAGTTTAGAGGCAAATATAACCGTATCTAAGTTGGTCAGAATGTTTTAAGTAACATCGATACATTCAATTTATGAACAAACAAACAACCTCTCGCTTTAAACTTTCTCCGTTCCGTTGTAAGTAAAAAAAAACAAGAATGAAATACAGCATATTTGACTCGAAAATACGAGTTGTAAGACTTGTAAGTGTAGCTTTACACAAAAGTGCCATGTCCCCACAAACAAGCGGTCAATGTAGCGGAATCCGCTTGTTAAACATACCCGCGAATCCCGTGTAAATCCCGTTACCCTGTAATTCCCTCGTTTCATTGAAAACATTTATTAGCCACTAATGCTGTCTCGGTAATGTCCATCGCAAATCAATACGACTTGGCAACGGGCGCCGGACCAGAATAGCCCCGCCGAGAATAATAGAAGAAAAATGTCGTTGCGGAAAAGAAACACAGATTAAATAATTGACACAAACATACACAAACATCATCCCTGTATTCCCAAATGGGGCAGGCAGAGCACACGAAACGTTGCCGCTTCGGAGTTACTTTTAGCAATTTTAGGTTTAAAGTTTGACAAAAAAAGGTACAATAGTGACAGGTTGCTAGCCTGTCGCCTACGGTATACCTTAACCTATATCCTTTGTCGCCTCTTACGACATCCACGGAAGAAATGGAGATGTGTAATTCTAACCCGACACACACAATTGACGACGTTCGCAATATTTAAGGTTATCTTATGGGTAACTAGCTTTTATTCGCGGCTTCGCTCGCATGAATCATTACGTCTAGTTAATAATTAAATTGAAATTCCTGTTTTTTTCCATTTCCAGCTATCTGTATAAGAAATTTGTTTAAGGTCCAACAATTCTAGAGTAAGTTAGTTTTAGTTCTATTTTTATTTATTTCTGTTAATTATTGTATATATTATTTGTTTGTTTATAAATAAATCCTTTACCTGTAAAAGAGTAACAAATAGATTTCGTGACTACTTAGAAAAAATATCGTATCCCAAAACAATACGTCAATAAATTGACCCTTGTTCGAACGCCTTTGCTGAAGAGCCCGTTCTCACTTGTCGGGTGTCGGATCCGTATCGTGTCAGTGTTAGTTATTTCTATAGAAAATTGTGTTGGGTAAGTGTGAATAGCTTCATATAAAATGTTCTGCCACTGGAACATCCGATTAAAATCCGGGCCCGACATCCGACAAGTGAGAATCAGCTCGAAGAAGATAGAATGAACGAGTACAAGTGAACGATAGGAGAGGGACCGAATGCACTATGAAGAGTGATGATGAACTGAATTTACTTTAAAAAAAACTACGATAGCGATCAAGCATTTAGATGAGAGTTCCATTTTTTAAGGTAATATACTGCAGTTTTGTCATTGAATATCCATTACATTCAAACATTCCGTATATTCACGTATGGGACATATTTCCGATAGTGGAATAGTATTTTGTAAATGATTGAACATTCCATTCATTCGTGTGAACTGTGGAATGCGATAAGTCAAAGTAATTCGAAGAATGCAGTGCCATTGCAACTAACTACTACATTACAAATGATTTGGTGCAATTTGTATAGGTACCTATATAATGAAGTCGAATATTAACCTCCTCATTCATGAATTAATTTAAGCATATGTTGTTGCATAACAGAAATAAAACATGCATTTTGCAACAGCTGGTTTGCATTTTTTTAAGAATAAGATAATTAATTTATACCAGGCCAAGTCTAATGTTGATAGTATTTAGTTTTCGTTTAAACGTATCGATGAATTTAATGAAACAACATTAATTTATTCTACAGTTTAAAGTGATTTTAAACTGGCCAAAACGAATAAGGCGACGCAGCCGGATAAGCTTGAGAGATGTAGAAAACGCTGTACAGCCACCAGCATCTATCTGACTCAACAAAGCGTGAATTAATATTTCTAGGGCCAGAGGACGTGTCAGATATTGTTGCACGCTCCGCTGCGTGGCAGATATTATCATAGATATTATACAGTGACCGTACGAGGCAAAAGAAGGTGACGTCATCATCTTCAGATAAACCGTATATGATCATGACTGTAATAGCAACGTGTCAGGCAAAAATATATTCTTTGTATTAAAAAGTATGAGACTTTGCCCACTAGCACGTTTTGTAACTAACCGTCCCGTCGCCTGTCATGTACGCTTGCCATTCCGTTCCCGATACATTCCTGTTACGGTCATACGGTGTAGTGGGTAGAGACTCTAAGGGATAAAACCGGCCAAGAGCGTGTCGGACACGCCTAAAATAGGGTTCCGTAGCCATTACGAAAAAATTAAGTAATATTTTTCTGAGGATTTCGTATTTTATACGGAATCTTCCAAGTTTAGGTATATTTTATACCTTAGGCTGTTATTTACTCATAAAGTACTAATAATTCTCAAGCAAACTGTTTTCCTTCACCATAAAGCTCATGGTAAATTTCAAATGTAATAAATTTCGCGCATAAATTTCGTAAAACTCAGAGGTGCGAGCCGAGGTTTGAACCCACGATCCTCTGCTTGAGAGGCCAGGTCAAACCACTCGTCCAATCAGGGTTATACAACATCGCAGTTATTGGTGTTTTTTGCTTCCATAAAAAAAGGAAGATAAGATCCATGAGCAGCGGTTTTATTCTTTACGTCGTACGCTTCTAATGTGTTTAATGTTTATTTCTTTCCTTACTAACACATTCCGCGCGTACGAATTATTTTATCGAATTAGAGTTTCCTGGTTTGTAGAGCATTTGCTCTATCTACGGTCGAACAAATTGAATCATGACCGAGGGTGGAACCATTTTATAATCAATTTCACTATGATTTCCTTGACAAAAGTATGAGATGTCAACATGACAATAGTAGCACAAAGGTTCCATCCCGGGTCATGATTCTATTTGTTCGACTGTACATATTTATACATATTTCATACTAAGCTTTGCTTAAGGCTTTGCATAAATGTATAGATTGCTTTGTGTTGGGCTTCAATTACTCCTGCTGACTCGTGCTGAGGCACCGACTTCAAACTAAGTATAGAAAATTATTTTCAAGGTTTTTGAAGACGGTCCCATTTTTTGTTAAATTTTTTTTTCATGGTTTAGTGATTTGTAGCAAAAGTCTACGGTCTTCTTTATCACGTCCAGTTCACCAAATGATATTTATCAATGTTAATACTTGACTTAGTGTTAAAAATGCCAAAATCGCTATAGGTGTGCTATAAAAATTCGAAGGTTGCCTCCGAAGTATGTCCTTTAGAACAAAACATGAATTTTGAAATTCGGGCCACAATT
>NC_133492.1:6929855-6938779 GCF_025370935.1 Choristoneura fumiferana
TAAACACCCAAGACCCGAGAACAAACATCGTATTTTTCATACAAATATGTGCCCCGACACGGAATTGAACCGGAACCTCAAGCTTCTAGGCCTAACTAGACCATCTGGTCGTCTATAATATAATTAAGCGTATTAAAACATTATTATAGTTAGTATTCATGTGAAAAAAAAACAACAAACGTCTGCTAAATATAAAGAATTAACGGAAGAAAGAATACATTTATTCACATTCCCAATATATCTTACATTTACTTCAAATAAAAGTAAAATACTGTTAAAAGTAAACCTACTAACATTTGCGGAAAACTAGAGCAAGCGTCAAAAGCAATTAACAAACAATTTTATTACATAAACAACCCTCTATTAAACTAATATCGTATTCGCGCAAAACCCAAACCTTTGTTGAACAAAATGTCGTATATTACTAAACGTCTTATGGCGCTTACGACTTTTCATTCGTTACCAATGTGTTGGTCCTAAGTTATCAAACCAATAGAGTGAAAATTTTAAATTATGTATTTAACAAATTATCCTCGAGCAGTGATGGCGATTCACTCTGACTTCTCTTCTTGTTGTGCGTCCAATTACTGAAGGTTGGTAATCAACTCATAATATTTCTTCTTGTCCTGCGCGAGGTGGAACAGCTCAGCAGCACTCGTGACTCCGGTCCATTCTCGAATGTTTCTCAACCAAAACTTTTTTTCTTCGGCCAACACCGCGTTTACCAGCAACTTTACCTATAATAAGTTCCCTCTGGTTGCTTACATGAACTATTATTAAAAAATATATATATTAATCTAATAAACTAATTTTTATTTCAGTCTTACTATCGCAAAACAGCAAAAGCAAAACAGAATAAAAACTGATAGGTACTTAGTGATTTGCACTAATATCTAAATAAGGTATTGCAAAATTCCACGACATACATATTATACTCGTAGATTAATTCTTATGAAGTTAACTAATTTTTTTTGTTAGAATTGAATTGAGTAATCCCTTACCACTCCATTGGATGCTATTGGTTAGTTCCTCCATGTTGTAAGTTATATTCCTAAAGTGCCATCAATATAGGGTTTTGGTTATAATTGATACAATTAATTTGGAGTCGCGGCATGTTTGTAACACATTAGGCCTGTAACGGTATAAGGGTAACTTCTATATTGCATTTGGACAATGCCGGTCCCAATGATTTTGATGATTCCAGCCAAATACGGTTTTAGTTATACACGCAGTTTAGGTACGACTAATATGAAAACATATTTCGCACAAAGGTTGTACTTTTTTTTCTTAAGAGTATAAGAAGAGAGCAGAATAAGAAAAAAACCGGCCAAGTGCGAGTCGGATTCGCGCACCGAGGGTTCCGTACACACTTGTAGGTACTTAGTAACTTTAAAATTATTAAAAAATATTTTTTTATATGTAACTAAAAAAAAATCCTTTATCTGTGCTATAAGATGTTGCTTCGTACCAAATTTCAAGATTCCCTGTAAGTTTTGATTTCCTCGCGAGTTTCCAATTTGCGGAAATTTGCGGCATAAACGGCTGGTATCTGCGTTGGCTTAGAAGTTTTATTTTTCACAGCTCCAAGGGACTGTAGACCTGAGTATTTTATATAAATTTCAGCTTGATTGATACCTTTACGTGTTTCTGAGAAAAAGGGTCTTGACAGACGGACAACAAAGTGATCCTATAAGGGTTCCGTTTTTTCCTTTCGAGGTACGGATCCCTAAAAAAAAGACTAAAAAGGAAAAACAAGTCTAGTACTCTATAGAAAGTAAGTTAGACATTCAACAGGAACCCTTTGAACATGAAACTACTACGGTAGTTTCATGTTCAAAGATTCACTCATATTTAATAAAATAAAAAAATAAACCCGGAACTCACGTCTTAAATCGAGTTTAGCTCGACTTGTTTCGGGCTAGTTCGTAGCCCTTCCTCCAGGAGGAACGCTCACATCGACTACTGTAAAACGCGCGTTTGTTGCATTGCAACAAACGCGCATTTGCAGGTGGTAGGACCTTGTGCAAGGTCCGCCCGGATTGCTACCACCATCTTGCTCGCTAATCCTGCCGTGAAGCAGCAGTGCTTGCACTGTTGTGTTCGGCGTGGAGAGTAAGACAGCCGGTGAAATTACTGGCACTTGAGGTATCCCATCTTAGGCCTCTAGGTTGGCAACGCGTCTGCAGTACCCCTGGTGTTGCAGATGTTTATGGGCGGTGGTGATCTCTTACCATCAGGAGACCCATTTGCTCGTTTTCCAACCAGTCAAATAAAAAAAAAAAAAAAAAAATTGCTCTTAAAAATTGTAGTTTTCAGAGCTAAAACCGTGAGTTAGCAGATTCCGCGAGTACCCGCCAAGGATTATGGCGGTAAGCATATTATGTTAATGAAGTCATATGTTATACATTCTTGAGAGGGTTTGATCCTTTACGATGAATTGTGGATGAGAGCGCGAAACGGAATGCGGTTTTATATCGACGCTTTGTGGTTCCGTCGTCAATATGTCAAATTGAAACCCTTGTAGTCTCGGACAAATAGCCAGTGGTTGCGTAAATCTAAATTCATTATCATCATCACCTGGAAGACGTCCACTGCTGAACAAAGGCCTCCCCCTTAGAACGCCACAATGAACGACAACTTGCCACTTGCATCCACCGGGTTCCCACAACTCTCACGATGTCATCAGTCCACCTGGTGGGAGGAATGCCAACGCTTCGTTTTCCGGTTCGTAGTCCCCACTCGAGGACTTTTCTCCCCCAACGGTTATCTATTCTTCGAGCGATGTGGCCCGCCCATTGCCACTTCGACTTGCATATTTTACATATATTGCATATTTTTTATTTTAAATCTAAATTGCTAGCTGCATATTGATATGGATTGATTAATATCACATTGGCGCGCATAGCCAAAAAATGCAATTTCAAATCCTATCTAGAACCCCCGAAAAATATTTTCATTTTTTTTTTAATGGAATTTTGGTACTTAAGTACAAAGTCTTTCTACTGCTAGGGTAACAAAGTAAAACATTTTCAATTTAGCACTACAAGATAACGTAAAACTTTCATGGACTTATTAAAATTTAATCAACAAACGCAACGCAGTTAACTTAAAATAATTCAAAATTTCAAAAGCACGTTATTTATTACGAAATAAATGGGCCCGTAACAAACAATGTCCAGTGGACATTTGGAAGCGAAATCACGTCAACCATTTACCTTTTTTGCACTGGCAACCCGTTTTACGGCACTGGCAACACTGGCAGCCCGCGTGATGTCCGCCATTTTTCATGTTAACCGCGCAATTTATGCTGCTGCGGCGGCTTAATTTAGATGTTCATTCTGTGCGTCAATTTGACTTGTTTGGTGTAAATTGGATGCTTAAAATTCTTGTTTAGTTTTAAAGGTCGTCTGTATGACTTGACTGTATTCTAGGCACATAAGACATAACAGATGATGATGATGATAAAAGGATTTTACCTACTCAACCGACCGAAAAGTATTGGATAGGAAATAAAAGTTAAAAAATATGGAGTTTCCCATACAAGGAACAGTGTTTTCTAGGCTTTCTAGGACATTGGTTTTTAGGGTTCCGCACCCGAAGGGTTTAATCATACCCAATTGCTATCATTCACGTGTCTATCCGTCCGTACGACTGTCCATCTGTCACATAAGTTTTAAAGCTAAACGGTTGGAGCTACAGTCTCAAAATTTTCACAGGTTAAGCATTTTGTTGACCCAAAGCCATACAACTATCAAAAGTTTTCCTGTCACGACAAAGTTAATTTTGCGGTCAAAGGTGTATTCATTCATATGTCGCGGCCAAAGTTATCTGTAAATAGAAATTAAAACTGTGAAACTCATACATAATAATCTCTCCATCATTCGTTTCACCGACAAAATCTCGCGCAAAAAATCATCTAAGCACAAGTTTTTATTTTGAAATGAAATGAAATGAAATCGACGGGTGAAAGGCTATTTGTATTAAGCGACACTTTGGGCGATATTGAGTTATATATATCATTGCAATCAGCAGATTTTTCTGCGTCGATTGAGCTGGGTTTGGTAAAGATCTGAGCACTTTTTTGGCGCTTAAACCGGTCATAATTTGGGGACTAATTCAGAACATCAAAGTATGAAGTGCCATTAAATTTGCCAGTTTCAAGTAACATTTGATTTAAGCCATATGAAGCTGTGATGGTTTTCCGCTTAAACTGTTCTTATCTTCCTTAAACTAATACGCAAAGTAGCTTAAAACAATTTTCCTATATTTAAAGTTTACTAACAACGTCAGTTAAAGCATGTAGCTTTCCACAAAAAATCAACCAACATGTCGCTTAATACATTTAGCCTGCACCTAAAACAAATAAAGCATGTCACTTGAACCATTTTGTTCTCACCTAATTTTCATACCACATATCGCTTGAACCATTTTTAAACGATGTCAAATTTAGAAAACGATGTTGCTTCAGCATTTTATATCCGAATTTTTTTATCCTAGCTAGTCATTGCAAGCGTTGAAATATTTACTAAAGTTATTTAAACCTATACAAATCAATATGGATAAAAATACGTTGTGTAGGTTAAAGCATAAAACTTAACTTCACTTACCCTAACTTCATGTCATGACGGTTAAATACACAATGACAGGAAATACTGTAGAAGAATTTATCCCTATTATTTCTAAACCGAAATTGCTTAATAATGCAAAGTATAAAACATCTCTCTCTATAACTAAGGTTAAATAAAATGACCTAAGAAAATGTGCGATACCAAGAACGAGAGTTATACCGAGAGGTTTTTCATCAAGAATATTTAAAACTTATGTATAGATCACATTGATAATAAAAAATGCTATTTACTCTTAAACTACTACTAAGTCTCAAGCAATCTTAGCCCTTATAATTTTCCTTGTAAATTTGATGTACTTACTACCAAACTGAATTTTTCCAAAAATTTTCACTCAACAGTTTAGATTTTAGAGGAGGGGGACGCTCGACTTTAATGAAAATTCGCAATTTGTTGAATATTTTTCAAAAAGATAAGTGTATCGAAAAAATTGTTAAGGCAACCCCAATGGTTTTAAAAGACCAATCCAACGATACCCACACTATAGAAAAAAAAACACCCCTTCTTTACGTGTATGGGAGGCAACGAAAAAAATTTTATTTTTGTTTTTTTACTCCTTCGTCGGCGTGACTGATATGCGAAACTATAAGCGAAGCAAAACTATAAATGCAAACTTTTAATAAAAAGCCGAAAAGAAATGGCCGGCTTGTATTTTTGTTCATATAAACTTAACACAAAGATGACAGGTTCTTCAATTTTTTTTTTTATATTTACACCATAATACTTGCAGTCAATCTAGTTAACTTTGAGTTTGCCTTTGAAATGTCGACAAACTTTAAATCGAATATCAGTTAAGAGTCAATGTTTCCTATTTTTTCATTTTATCGAATATTCATTACCTCGAATGATTAAAATAAGTATTTTTAAATTAACGATTTTTAATTTCTAGTTTATTGGCAGAACTTCATTTCATAATTTTTTATTATTTCATACTTTTTTGAATGAATTTTATTTATTTTTGTAGGGATTTATTTTTGTTGGATCGCAGTTCTAACGTAACCTAACCAACTTTTTTGGTAGCGACTTATTTTTATTGGGGTCGCAGTTCTAACCTAACCTACTTTCCTGGTATCGATTTATTTTTGTTGGAGTCGCAGTTCTAGCCTAACCTAACCTACTTTTTGTTAGCGATTTGTTTTTGTTGGGGTCGCAGTTCTAACCTAGCCTAACATACTTTTCTGAAAGCGATTTATTTTTGTTGGGGTCTGGGTTCTAACCCAACCTAACCTATTTTTCTGGTACCGGTTTTATTTTTTTGGTCACAGTTCTAACCTAACCTACTTTTCTGGTGGCGATTTTTTTGAAGTGATAGTTCTAATCTATCCTATTTTCTGGTGTTTTATAAGATATAAACAGCGATGTTTTGTTTTTCTGTGTCATGAATAGTTGATGAAATGTATTTTTAAGCAAATAATAATTCTTGTACTGTTGTTCTAATAATTGTTTTAATAAGTAATGAATAGTCGATGAAGTGAAATTACTCCAAGAGAAAGAATTAGTATTGCATATTCTATGAATAGATTTCAATGAAATGACATTCGATAGATAGTTAATCAAGTGGCACCCCTAACTTTGATTATAATAATTATATTAGACTAAAAATGTTGCCAATTTAAAGTATAACCGTAGGAAAGCTTGGCTAGGTAAATTCTATTTTTTTCTTATATGCCCTTATATTCAAAGTTGGCCAGATTTACTTGTAATAACAATTATTATAATTAAGCTTTTGAAAAACAAGATAAGTACTTTGTTAGTAAAGTTTTAAATTACGGAAGTTAAGTGTGATTTGATTAGTTATAATTATTATTGTTACAGGTGCCAGTTTGGTAAAATAATTAATAATTTACATACTTAGTTCCTAAACCAACCAAAATTAAAGCTGAAGTTGTTTACTTTTGCGAAAAGTAAAAACATTTTTGATTCATGATTTTACTTTTTTTATTTTTTTACTTGAAGACTTGATTCATATCTCTAAATACTGGAGTATCAACCGCCTACATCTAAATAATTCGTGAAAAATCTGATTTCAAACAATCCCGTTATTAATAAGCATGTGTCTTCAATCAATATGAACTTCCCCTATTTTTTTACAAATAAGGCATATAAACTAATTTGCTTTGCTCAGTTTGGCTTGTGACATGACGCTTGATTCATTTAGCTTTACTCTGAAAGATAACCATCGATACACTTCAACCATTTTACCTGCTTCTGCAAGCGGAACCTGATGTTCGTTAAAACAATTATCCTGACTCTAAAAAGTGGCTACTTTGTATGAAGCGACGTTTATTTTAGGAAATAATAGGTTTTTTTTTATAACACCTAAACTGATTTTGAAGCATGCAAAATGAAATCCAGTGCTGGCACTATTCTATAAATATAACCATTTGTTTTATTTTATGATTTTTTTTCTGAAATTTTCAACTTTGATTGCTTCTCCTGTAAAATTCGAAAAATGTCGCTTAATACAAATAGCCTTTCACCCGTCGAAATGAAATGAAATGAAATATTTTATTTGTTAATAGTGGGTTTCAATCAAGGTCTTAGAGTTATACAGTCATAAGATCGCCACATTATGCCAACAGACTGGCGTACAAATTTATAATTGAGTGCATTAATATTCATTGTGATTGTTTTAATGTTATTAATTTTAATCACAGAAGCCAATAAACATAAATTACTTATCAAAGAACTCACGAACACTATAGAAACACTTTTCACTTAACCATTGCACTACTACACTTTTAAATGCCTTTATTTTCTTATCTTTAAAGACATCCGGCAGCTTATTATATATCTTAATGCACATAACATAGGTATTTTTGGATGTCAATGCCAGTTTTACGGCTGGTTTATATAATCTATATTTATATTGCGGTCTAACCTTACGCGAGTACATTTCTTGAAATTCTGTGAACAGGTTTTTATATTTATGGACAAATATACAGACTTCTAATATATATATGCACGGAACTGTCAAAATATTGTAGTTAGCGAAGTATGGTCGACACGATCCGTTCCGGCCAATTCTAAAAATAGCTCTGATGCAGCGTTTTGAGCAATAAACTAAATTAACAATAAAATAAACAATAAAATAAATTTTGTAACATAGTTTAGTTTTATAAATAGTTTTAGTCTTGGATGTTAGTTATTATTTATTGTACACAATATTGTAGGATAGGAATTCATGAATTTGTTATATTGAATAAAAAATCTAAGCACAATAGAATAGATAATAAAGCTAACTTCACCAGAAAACCAATAAGCCATATTGGTGTTTTTATAGCAAAAAACGTCTATCATAAAATTGTATTGCGTACATTTTTTTACAGACAGCTATGGCTTCGGAATGTGGCTGTAATGCCTCTCGAATATTACGCGTAGGATATTAATAATATCGATTAAACTGGGCCAAAAGGGTCCGGGGTTATCTTACGTTAAAGGGCGAGTGTTTTTGTTACATTTACAAAGAGTACCTACTTGCTTAAGAACTCACCGAAGAGTTCAGAGTTACGATGTTGTGTTAAAGTTGTACAGTGTTGTGTTGTAATAGTCTTCCTTTTAAATAATAAATTTGGTTGGTCTACAACCAGATAAATAGTTATTTGAGTTAAGAAAATACGTAAAGTCACAGGTTATTAGTAACCTACCGTACCGTACCGTACCTACCTAGTACCGTATGCCATACGAAATCAATGGGAGAATCACGTTTTGATGGCCAATAAAGTCCTTTAAAAATCATTATTTAAGCAAATAATGGTGAATTGTAGGTATATAATTTATTTTTAAGATAGTTTAGTATAAGTACTCCAATTGTACCTTCATAATGCGTTTGTTTAAATACATTATTATTACGAATGTTTTTTTTTTGAATCTTTTTGTATTTTTTATTTCAATTCCAAATTTTTTGTTACATTTACGGTCATCCCGTAAAACCCATATCGAAAATGCAAACTGAAATGTAGAGCATAGAAAAATCAGAAAAATAAGACCAGCGCTGGGAATCGAACCCAGGTCCTCGGCATTCCGTGCCACGTGATATACACTACACCACCACTGGACACGTATAGCACGTGACACGGAATAGCGCTGGTCTTATTTTTCTGGTTTTTCTATGCATCTATATTTCAGTTTGTATTTTCGACATTATTATTAGCTATTGTGTTATATTTATGATTATTTGTCGGGTCTTTCCAGCCAATGGTTTAGCATGTAGATGAAGAGAAGACTCTTATAAAAATGAGCACTTTAAAGCTTGATATTTCCTAAACTGACTGCAAAGACAGTCCTCAGTTTCAGATT
>NC_133492.1:6938879-6944676 GCF_025370935.1 Choristoneura fumiferana
AAATAAACATTTAGTACCTATTCAGAACTAAGAATCATCTACAGCGCAGTAGAATATATTTACGCAAGAAAATTAAAGCAAGTACCTACTGAGGAGAGTAGCACTGCAGGGGATATTGTGGTTGAACAGGGTCGGTACAGTTCCATAGACTAACGCAGCATTGGCACATTAAAGCTTGATCTAGATAGGCAGTTGCACTGTAGATAGTCCCACAGGCTGTCCTAGCCGTATTGTACCGAGTGTCTGGGATAGCTTGAGACTTTGTACAATGTGTTAAGCTCCGTGGCAAATTACGTCAAATAACGTTGTTCACGAGCCCTTAACGAGGGGCGATGTCTAAATACCAACTGATATATATTGTTAAACACCTAGTTTAATTATAGGCGAAAACAACAAAGTTGTACCGACGCTGTGAATGATTTATATTGGTCGGGTTAAACCACAGGGAACGATAATGTGGCATGTTAACTTATCCCAATGGATGTCGACGTGAAGTTTAAGGTACGCTGCCTAATAGTGATAATAATTATAGGCATAATTTCCAAATTCGCTTAGTGGTTGGAGTGATTTAATGCAATGAAAACTAATGTCAACTTACAGTTTAAATCCTTACGCTGAGATAAAACTTAAAACTCCATGAAACTAACAATGCTGTGTCCCTTTCTAACAAATACAAATGTGAAGTGTGTGAGTGAGTGAGTGATATGTTTGTTACTTTTTCACGCTTAAACGGGCTGGACGGATTTGGATGAAATTAGCGGAAAGTTAGTTTAATAACCTGGATAAAAATAATACTTTTTATCCCGATATTCCCACGGGAATAGGGATAAAATCTTGAAATAACAACCGTGTGGCTTTGAGCCATGAACTTTGGTATGTAGGTAGCCGGACCTCTGGAATAACACATAGGTTTCGATATTTCCACGGGATAGGGATAAATTCGAAATACAACCGCTTGGGTTTAGAGTCATGAAATTTGGTAATGTAGGTCGTTGATGTCTGAAATACACATAGGCAACTTTTTGACTCGATATTCCACGGGATCCTAGGGATAAAATCATGAATAACAGCCGCTGGGCTTGGAGCCATGAAATTTAGTGTGTAGGTAGCTGAACTTCTGAAATAACAATAGGCTACTATTTATACCGATATTCCCACGGGATAGGGATAAAATCTCGAAATAATAACCGCTGGGCTTAAGAGTCATGAAATTTGGTAATGTAGGTCAACTGAACATCTGGAATAACTTAAGTGACTTTTTGACCTGATATTCCTACGGGATAACTAGAGATAAAATCCGAAATAAAACATGGGCTTAGAGCCATGAAATTTGGTATGTAGGTAGCTGGACCTCTGAAATAAACACATAGGCTACTATTTTATTTCCGATATTCCCATTGGATAGGGATAAAATCTTGAAATAATACCTTGGGCTTAGTCATGAAATTTGGTATGTAGGTAAGGACATCTGGAATAACACTTAAGTGACTTTTTGACCCGATATTCCTACGGGATATCTAGGGATAATCTCGAAATAACAACCACTGGCTTAGAGCCATGAAATTTGGTATGTAGGTAGCTGGACCTCTGGAATAACACATAGGCTACTTTTTTATTCCGATATTCCACGGATAGGGATAAAATCTCGAAATACAACCGCTGGGCTTAGAGGCATAAATTTGGTACAGTAGGTAGCCGGACGTCTGGAATACACATACGCTACTTTTATCCCGCTATTTCCACGGGATAGCGATTTGTAACTAAGGGACAGAATAACCGTTGTATTATTATTATTATTATTTTATATTTTTTCTTTAAAAGTAATTTACTGTAGCGAATTAAGTATTTCTTTGTACTTATTTTATTTTGAAAAAATGACTTGTCTGCCGAAGCTCTTGCGGCAGCATTCAGTTCTTGGCAATGAATAATCTTTCCGAACTGCTGGTATTTAAAAAAATGACGTGTAAAATGTCATTGCGGCCTATTTACTGAATAAATCATATGAATCAGAATTTGGATTTAGGAAACGTTTTGAAATTTTACACTGGGTTTAGAGTCTTGAATTTTGTACAGTTATTCACAACACAACCTCAATGGACCACGATATAAATTTTGGAAATTTCCAGGGGATTTTGTAAAATCCCGAAAATTTCAATTGCAACTACCAGACCGAATAGTTTACGCGTGCGAAGCCGCGGGTAAAAGCTAGTATGTAATATAATAATGTGCTCAGCATTCTGCACATTTCGATGTTATCGTTTTTATCTGCAAAGATGCGGAGTAGAACATATTCGTAGCGATTTTTCCGAGCTTAAACACGTTGAGGTTAGTCATAATTCTTTTTATATCTACCACAATGTCTAAAAATTTAATCGCATACTGTACGCGAAAAAAAGTCTTATTTTTCTATCGTGTAGCAAATTTCAGGAGCAAAATAACTTAACTCCCAACGATGACGATAACAGGACGTTGGTGTTTCACACACTCGGGGAGGATGTGTGATTTATTGCAAATATTATACTTTACGGGACCCTTTGGGGATTTATTGTTTGAAATGTGTTGGTTTTGTTCGAGAAGTCAGCAAAACTCTTAATTTCATTCATCGAACCTTTTTCCCATTTTCAAATAGATGAACCCTATTGGAAAGATATCATACTCGTAAAAGTGTAATTAATTAGGAAAAGCAATAAGTTAAGTGTGGAGGAATTCAATGAACTTTTTGGTAAGTACCTAACAAAACTTACCCGAATAAAACTTCTTCATTAAGCAAAGTAATTCCGTAGCTATATCCACTTTGTCACATAATGTGCTCATATATATATGTGAGGTGGTTCACGTAGATCGTCCCGCATATTCTCTTATAAATAGATAGAAATAAAAGAATAATCTCAGAATCAAATTTTAAAAGATCATGTCCACATGTTTTAGAAAGTTACCCGTGGCCCTGAGAATTCCAAGTAAAGACAAAAGTTTAGTTTTAACAAAAAGTTTAAAAGGCAATTTAGACACAGAAATTCGACCCTTTCCAAAAGGGCAAGCAATAAAATACAAATAGACATATTCAACTCTTAAGGAACAAGTGTAAACAAAGGCCCTTATGCAATCTTTCGTGGAATAGCAACAAATAATGACTTCCTTCTTGTCAAACGAGACGTGATAAATGACCGCAAGGCATAGTGACATAAAAAATCAAACATCAGAGAATTTAAGGGTGGGGCTACGCCCAAAGTATACTTAACAGCCAATCACAGAGACGACGAATGTCATCCGCAAATGGGATGAACAGATTACTCGCGGAAAATTTTAAAATTTCAGAAAGCCGCCTACAGCACTGGAGGGGTTTGTTCCTAGACAAGAGAGTGGGGAAGGTCGCAGGAGGAGAGAAAGGGGATTCGGTCTCTAGAGCTCTCGAGGAACGGTGCTGGAGAGAATTGTACAGTGATATCTAATTGTGTTGGTCTTGATTTTCTAAAAATCAATCGGTCAGCTAGAGTTTTGTTTCAATCCTGAAAGTCTATAAAATAGCTAGGAGTGGTTAAGTCGAGGTAAACTGGAATTCGGTAAAGTACCAAATTTTATAAATATATTTCCTTAACAAACACAATCGGCCAAGACTCGATATTTCCTTTCAAGTCATTACCAATTCGAAAGATGAGTTCAAAGGAGACATTATGCCTGTGTGATAACGAAGTCCAAAAGGACTTGTGAAGGAACGGAATGTATATATGTATTGTGCATTGATTTTAATTACGATATTTATCATATGTGTGAAGTTATGGACCGGGCGATATCGCCGTAGACATTACTGGCCGGGAGGCCATTCAATTGAGGCCTCTTCAAGAGCTAGAAATGGTCAGGATAAATTAAAAGTAAGGTAAATAAAGGGTACCTATGGCCTATCGTGTTTGAGTTTGTGGTAGGATGTAAATGAACTAAACTATAAAAGTACGTACATAGATACTTAATTTTGTGAAGTGATTATGGAGCCTTGTGAAAGTCCTTGATTTGATCGTTAAAATTTCGAATTATTTTGGGATGTTTTGTTAAAGCCTTAGACGTATTAACGTAATTTTATGACATACTTTGGAATAGATTCCTTAGTTGACTATTTAGATACCACAAACCTTGTCGTATTAACTAACGAACGATTTAGATTTGACTATGCCAAAAGACAATGGTCCATACTATTTGTTATATTGTAGAGTATGATTTATCTTTTCTTTTCTTGTGTATATTTGTTCTTTGTCTAATTTCTTTATGCATGTGTGTGTGTGTACCCAGTATAGAGACAGCCAGAAGGGTTTTTCATTTGGACATTCGTTTTCCCTTCTACTTTAGCTTGGCTTAGGAACTGAATGTCTGGCCTGCATTGTGTCGTATAAGACCAATGAAGGTTTAATTAATCGATCAGTTTCGTTTTGGTCTTTCATTTCTTCCCAAGTGTTTGGGTTTATTAATGATTTTAATAAAAATATATAAATTACAATTTATTTTATTTGGTATTCGTATATAAATTCCTTTCCCTTTCGGAATGAATTAATAATGGAGGTCATAGCTTATTTCTAGTAAAGTGATTTCACAGAGTAACCTTTTGTTGAGAGACCGAGGTAGTATTTACTTCGTGCCTAAGTAACATCCATTATTGAATTTTTCCCTAAACGCACTCAATCATTATTCCCGTTATGTCGAGGAGAGTTCTAACATTTTCTATATACGTCAGTGAGATTGAATCACGCTAATACAAATAAATCAAAGGGAATACAAGTGTGTTCACAACCTGGTCACTAGTGAGAGAATAGGCCTCTTCAAGGCAGAATTGAGTAAGTGCTCGATACTATACCTATTGAGTGGTGGCTAACAGAGTGCAATGCCTAACGAGATATTATTTGCTATTATTTGAGAGTCAAAGAGTTGAGTATATTAATGAAGTCAGGCAGTAGCCGATATCTATCATGAACGTGAATTTCGAGTCTACGACGTGTACAAGAAGACACCCGATAAGTACATTGTTTCTTTTAATGATGCACTAACTAGACGTCTGAGAGTGGGACTAGTGTTTCAGTAGTATTAATTTTTCGATGTTGGGGCACTGGAAAGGTGGCGGAGAAAAGAAGCCGGGAGACTTTTGATTATATAAATTTCAGTACATATCTCGATAACAGGCAGCGGCGGTTTCTGGGCACACGCATACACGCCATGTCTTATGCAGCTGACCTCCGACCTTGGTTTGGCCAAACCAAATATATCACATATTGAATAATAATTGAATAAAACCATGGTACTTGGGGGAGGCTTTATGCCTATAAAAGATCACACCTTACGAGGATGTGCAATTATAAACGCTTCTCAGCGAAAGGAGGTCAGAACTGCCCCCGATAACTTGACTTTCAAGGCCATAACTGGCGTAGGGTTCCCCCGTGTCAGAGTGAGACCGGTTGTTCTGGTGAGATGTACAAATGCCTCACATAAGTTTCATGACCATCTATCACAAAAGCCGATCGCGTATCTTGAGTGCATATAAAATCATATAAAGGTAGTCTCACTACTTGAACAGTATCTTCAGTGATTTCAATATTCTCACTACCTTGTTACTGATAAAAACCGTTTAACGTAATCCGGCTGAATGATTGATATTCCTGATTCTTTATTTATCCAGAAAGTGTACTGCGTAAATCACTGTGCAACTAAATAAAATTACTGCTTTTACTGAAGTGTACCCAAACTCCGGGAATGATCCTGAAAATTTCTAGGAACACTCTCTTATATTTATAAATTATATAAATAGACGATCACGTAC
>NC_133492.1:6951544-6978727 GCF_025370935.1 Choristoneura fumiferana
CTTTGGATTCTAACTTAGAATCACTCGCTACGCTCGTGATTCAATTGTAGATTCCTTCGCTTGCTCGGGATTTAAATTCAACACTCGCAGTGAAAAACAACTCTTGTAGTACAATAGCCATTGCCTTATCTATACTTTCTATCAGTTGAAATAGGGTATTCATTTCTGACAATACCACAAACGTCACATAAGTGCTTATATAATTGTCACTTTTTTTTACGAGAAAGATAACAATTATGTCGGATTCGATTTGTAGCATTCGAACATGGCGGATGTAGACGATATCTAATTTTGGTATTTCTGCTTCCTTGGCTAGTTGAAGTATAATTTTGATAGTGTTTTATGCGGCGATTAACCTTAACAGTGAACAGTGATCACAAAATTCTATATTGCTCTCGTGTCTGACATTTTTTAATGCGCAAGTGGTCTCCGCGTGGTTTCTGGAATTTTGCTATCAAGTTGCAAAAACTACAATCACCGTACAACATGCATAAGAAGAATATATTTATCTTTAATTTAACTGACATTGGCCCAAGCCTTATGGCCGCCATTAAGAGGAATAAATAAATAAACAATTATGTCGATTTGTAGCGCTTGTAATTTTTGTGGCGCAAGGGGTTTTACAGATTATTAGATTATCACAATAAAGAAACCAAATGCTGTATCTCATTTATACGCATTATGGATAAAACATAAAGAAAAGAGGAAAACACAAGACAACACCGAGGAAGCAATATCGTGAATCCTTGAATGCAAATGCAACTCAAGAGTGACGCGAGGTAAATAAAATTGCTGGAACGCTATTGTGATATCGTCAGGTAGCAATATCTTTTATCATTTTATTCCATCCATGAGAAACAATATTTTGCATTAGTTTTCATACTATATTGTGTCATGTTACCTCGCAACGCCCTTCTAATTTTCTAAAGCATTTTATTTTAATAAATGGTGATCTGCAAACCTAAGGCTGACTTATTCATTCAATATGTTAATCAGAATTAGTATCAATTATGTATTTAATAAGGCGCATGGCATTACCGCCATGGCATTACGAGAGATATTATTTATTCTGGAATTCGGAGCATTTTTGTGCTGCTGCTCTAACGAGTACCCCACTGCTGGACAAAGGTCTCTCTTTTTTTTAGTATCTCGTCCCTTTGGAGAGCAAACTATCTTCATCTATATCTCTACCTACATTGTAACATAAAATATTAAAACGTATAAAATATTTCCTCGTCTATTTGTATATCCTCTAACTTTCTAATAGTTAGGTATATTTTTACGAACGTTTTTAAACATTTTAACTTGGACCTGATATTTAGAGTAACGTACCAAATTACTGAACGGAGACGGATGGACGAACGGTTGAAGGGACACATGAGTGACGACTATAGGGCTTGGCTTGGCGTGGACCCTTACCCCCTGTCAGCCCCTGTTTCACCATCCATTGGTTAAATTTAATGGACGGATAAATCAATGGGTGGTGAAACACAGCCCCGAGTACAAAACCACAAAAGGGGGTAAGGTAAAAAATGAAGGTTAGTTTTTTGATTGTCAAATTTCTTCATTTCATCACCTTACACCCGTGCGATGCGACACCGGCGGGCGGCTTACCAGTGACTATTTAGAATCGTTGCTAGGTTGAGTACAAAATCGAGTAGGTAGGTACAAACAAGAATCAGAAGCCATTTCTTGAAACAATTAAGAAATTCCGAATAGATAAGTATGTGGGCAGTTTGCGTCAACCTAAACTTTAGCGTAGTTAATATTCAATTACTGTAATGAACGTGTCCCAAAGTTGTAGGTGGTAGATTTTTTTTGACATTCATAAGTGCTTGTTATAGCCTAAATTGAATAAAGATATTTTGACTTTGACTTTCACGCGAGATTTGAATTTACCGCCATTGATGCGGAAAATGGCTGCAATAAGTAAGTTTGCCAGCTAATAATTCAGTGTTGCTAAAAATGAAGAACAACGGGTTTTTACAAGCTTTAATTTAGTTTCACCTATCCCGTTCTCTGTCTGTCTGTCTGTAATCAAATTTTACAAGTTAAATTCGACCAACTTCCAGTAGTTGGATTGACTTGAAATTTGGTATACTTATGTAAATTGCGTGACAATACAAATGCCGGAGAGGTCATTTTCTGAATGTTTTATATCACGCTTAATCCAATCTTACTACTTACAATCTTTTTTAATTAAAAAATATTTCTATTACAAAATAAGCTAAGCTTACTTTGGGACTAGGTCGATTGGTGTGAATTGTCCCGTGATATTTATTTATTAAAATTTTTAATATTCTACTCTTACGGAAATCCTGGGATCGTAGCCTAGGATAGGTACGGTCAAGGACTTTAATTCATGAGCAACCATGGAACCAATCTAAAGGAAAATCCATTACGATTTTCCTTCTTTATTAATGCGATGTCAATATGACGTTTACAGTGAAATGGTTCCATAGTGGCTCATAAATTAAAGACCTTACCCTTTACAGTAATGTTTTCACTTCATTATGGACTAAATAGAATACGATATTTGACTATTTTGTATATGTTTTATAAATTAAAACTACACAATGCCTGTTATCGAATAGAAAAACAATTTGTAAGCTACCTTTACAAATAACAAAGTTACAAAGGTTTGAAATTCAAGATTAGACAGAGAAAGACATACTGGCATGTGAAGTCACACGCCAGTACCGCCATACTTGCTGCATAGAGAAAAGCGTTTGAGAAAGAGACAGGTATATAGATTTTTCAAAAAATCACTATAAATCCAATTTTCAACCGATTTAAATTTTCTCTTCGCTAAACACTATCTATATATCTATATTTCCATAATAATATTAAGATATAAATAAAATAATAAAAAAAATATGGCAAAATCAGGAGTTGTCAAATACCGTATTAGACGCATAATTAGGGGCTGTTTCACTATCCATTGATTAGTGTTAACTGACTGTTAAATGTGATGCCTTCTCCGTCTATTCGAACAAAACAAATAGAGACGGCATCCAATTTAACCGTCAGTTAACACTAATCAATGGATGGTGAAACAGCCCCTTATTGTTGTAATTGTACGTTCATGAACTTGCTACTATTATTATTGTTTGTTTCGCTATTGTTTTTTCTTTTGCAAGAATGATTGTAGGTAGGTAAATATATGTTCTTCACATGTACCGACCCCATGTAAACCTTACTTATCTTAAAATCTCGAAATAATAACCGCTGGGTTTTGAATCATAAAATTTGGTATGTAGGTAGCTGGACATCTGACATAACATATAGGCTACTTTTTATCCCCATATTCCCACGGTATAGAGATAAAATCTTGAAATCGATACCTCCTACGATACTGGTACAAGTGACAAATTCTGATTTTTAGTTTTTTGCAATTTTGTGATTAATATTTCCTTATTTACCTACCACAAAAAATTTGCACGGATATTCCTATTAGTTTGGAAATAAAGTGACGTATATGAATGCATCTAACACCGTTTTGCTAATCGGTACAGCGTATACTGAGGCAACCGACATGCACCACTATACGCGGCACCGATATTGTCGCGGGGCGGGGAAGTCCAGTGTAACTGGCAGTTGCCTCAGTGTACGCGCTAGCCGTCGCTGCGTGCGGACCGTTTAAACTGTTCTACGAACACATAATTTGATAGTATATATAAAAATAACAGGTTTGGTCTGACAATTGCGGAGGGCAAGACCACAATAGCCGTATTTCTCATAGACAGTCATGGAAACTAAATCCAATGTGTGATCTTTCATCCTCTGTGATCTCTTGATCTCTTTCGTCTCTGATGATCCTTTTCGTGATCTATTTCGCTATGATTTCTTTGCAAATGTATGGGATGTCAACATAACATTGGTAGTACACGGTTCCACCCCAGTACCAGTACGTGATTCAGTTTCCTCGCTATACCTACATGTACGCGTGCTATAAATATAACATTGCAGTATTACATTGCATTCTGTAGTTGAGCATCCCCAAAAGAAGGCGAAGGCATGCATGCTTTAATTAAAATGAGAACAGTAAATTTCAATATACCTACAGGTTGATAAAAAAAATCCTGTACTATACTGTAACCCATATTAGGGCTACTGATTACTAATACGATATAAGTGGGAACACATGAGTGAGACTATAGGGCTTGGCTTGGCGTGGACTCCACTTCCATGCAAAACATTTTTTTTTCGAATCACAGTGGTTTTTCTACCCCGATCATATTAGTAATTAGTAAAAATGAATGTAGTTTAAAGTATAGTACAATTTTTATTTCACCCCCTTACACATTTTTTTATACGACACCTAAGGGCGGCTTACCTGGCTATTTATATGGCTAAAACGGGTAAACCGTATGAAGTTAAAGAAGTTTCAGAAGACTCAGAAACAGACACAAAATTTAAAAGTATGTGTCAGAAGACGTCAACCTATATAAGGCGTATTATTAAAATTAATGATTATATCGTGGATAGGAAATTTGGAAATAATTTTTTTTGACATTGGCGAGTGCTTACTCCAAATAGCGAATTGAGAACTATTTTAAAATGAGTTGCTAAATAGGACTTTGATGTATAGATATCACTAAAAATGGCTGTAAGTCTGTTTACAAAATATAATTAGTATTGCCAGACTCTTCTCAACAGAGGTTTTTACAACCGGTGGTAGATTTTTTTGACATTCATAAGTGCTTGTTACAATCTAAATTGAATAAAGATATTTTGACTTTGACTCAATATTTCATGTCAAAGCTTACTTAAGCAAAGCGTGTGCTAATCAGACTCGCGCACGAAGGGTTCCATACCATTTATACAACTTCTATTAGGATTAGCAAAAAAACCGGCAAAAAAGATAACATTTGTTGTATGGGGGCCCCTTAAATATTTATTCTGTTCTATTTTTGTTATATATATATTATATGACTACAGTTATACATAATCTGTGAAAATTTCAACTGTCTAACTATCATGGTTCATGAGATACAGCCTGGTGACAGACGGACGGACAGCGAAGTAGTATATAGAAGTAGGGTTTCCGTTTATACCCTTTAGTACGGAACCCTGAAGAGGCACAAAAAGCTAAACCGTTATTCGGATAAAAATGGGTGCGATGCGATATATGTATCAAATGAGGAACCTTTCAAATAAAATACGAGTACACATTTGAACATACGAATCCATTGAATGTGCTTCCATAATTTAAAGCACTTGAGACAATTACTTTTCTTAATTTAAAAACCATAAATTATTTTCAACCGATTTAAATTTTCTCTTCGCTAAACACTATCTATATATCTATATTTTAATATAATAGAAGATATAAATAAAATAATAAAAAAAATATGGCAAAATCAGGAGTTGTCAAATACCGTATTAGACGCATAATTAGGGGCATTTCACTATCCATTGATTAGTGTTAACTGACTGTTAAATGTGATGCCTTCTCCGTCTATTCGGAACAAATAGAGACGGCATCCAATTTAACCGTCAGTTAACACTAATCAATGGATGGTGAAACAGCCCCGTATTGTATTGTACGTGCAACTTTCTACTATTGTTATATTGTTTTCAAAATTCCAAGAATGATTGTAGGTAGGTAAACATATGTTCTTCACATGTACCGACCCCATGTAAACCTTACTTATCTTAAAATCTCGAAATAATAACTGCTGGGTTTTGAATCCTTTGTATGTAGCTAGCTGGACATCTGACATAACATATAGGCTACTTTTTATCCCCATATTCCCACGGTATAGAGATAAAATCTTGAAATAACAACCGCTGGGCTTTGAGTCATGAAATTTGGGATCTAGGTAGCTGAACGTCTGGAATAACACATAAGCTACTTTTATTCTGATATTCCCACGTAAACTCCCAAATTCCCAAATAAACGAAGCTTATTATTATTATTAAACCAGCAGTGGGCCGTATATAGGCTGGGATGATGATGATGATGATGAGTGGTACCAGCAGTACTAGTATAAGATTACCATAGAGTCATGGTGGCGTACGGCAGCCAGCAGCAAGCGAACACGGCGACGATAGTGACGGTCATGCGCAGGGTGCGACGGCGCGCGCGCGCAAGCGGCCGCCGGTCCGAGCGACGCAGCTGGATTCGGCTGTGGTCCGATGCACGTTTATCTGTTACAATTGAAAATAGCAGATTAGGAGGCTTGCTATAAGACCTGCATACAGGGCCCTGGTTGAAGTACCTTGTCACTTTAACGTCATGTTTGAAAAGCCGTACGAAATTGTGTAACGACTGAAAGCGACAAGGTACAGAAGTGATCACTTATTTATGACGTTGACTGTACCACTCCCGATCGTATTGTGTATCACGCGGGTTTTTTTTCTGTCTGTATTACCTACCGGCCCCGACAGAAACAATAAGCAATGGCACTGCATGCAGGACCCTGTGTGTACGGCTTTTCGTAGGACACTGTTGTTCGCTATTTTCTCGTTAATAGATGACAGATTTATCTTAAATAAATACCTTAGCCGAAAGTCTTTAACCAATGTGTGTTGCCAGTGATGACATATGGATCCGAGACGTGGTGCTTTACTTTAGGCCTTATAAATAGGCTCAGAGTTGCTCAGCGAGCTATGGAGAGAGCTATGCTTGGGGTTTCTCTACGGGACCGAATCAGAAATGAGGAGATACGTAGAAAAACAAGGGTCACCGACATAGCCAAGCGAATCAGCTCGTTGAAGTGGCAATGGGCGGGCCATATAGCACGGAGAGCGGATGGCCGTTGGGGCCGAAAAGTTCTCGAGTGGAGGCCGCGGATCGGCAAGCGCAGCGTAGGACGTCCACCAACAAGATGGACGGATGACCTGGTTAAAGCCGCAGGTTCACGGTGGAGGCAGGCCGCTGCCAACCGAAGCAGCTGGAGGTCTGTCGGGGAGGCCTATGTCCAACAGTGGACGTCCTACGGCTGAGATGATGATGATGATGATGAAATACCTTAGCCACATTATATCATACATCCTCATCATCATCATCATCATATCGGGCGTAGGACGTCCACTGTTGGACATAGGCCTCCAATTACTTCGGTTGGAAGCGACCTGTATCCACCTTTAACCAGGTCATCCATTCATCTCGTTGGTAGACGTCCTACTATACGCTGCGCTTGTCGATCCGCGGCGTCCATTTGAGAACTTTTCGGCCCCAACGGCCATCTGTCTACTATCTATCAATAATTTACCAATAACCACAAATTTTGATATGATTGGAACCCAATTATTAACTGTCAAAATGGGCGTAAATAACAGTTTCCGCACTAAAATAGACACAAACTATGTGGAACAAACCGTAATTAAATCAAAATAAATCGATTATTTGCTGCACACTTCTGGCCCTATACTACGAAACGAAGTGCAAAATTTGAACTTCGTATCTTGCCGTCCCGCTGACGATAAGATTATTTAATGCAAGAGTGAGAGGGACGGTACGATACGAACTTCGATTTTCGTAGTAGCCCCCCTGCAATGCAATTGATTCGACTATATCGACTTATTATTTATTAGCAGACTATATCTTAAAAATACGTCCCGTATTTCTTTCCTATCATTTACTTTCATTATTTTATATAAAACCTCTAAAATCTTTAAAAGCTATTTTTTTAAATTGACCTGAATTACTTTGTGTAATTATTAATCACGCCACGTGCGGAAATCAATCCGCAGCTGTTGAAGTACGTAATTAGGCGGAAGTCGAAGAAATGAAAGAAATTAACACTGACCAAGATTTCAGGAGGATATACGTGCACATGCAGAAAGCTGAAGACACCATGTAATTTTGTGTGTGTTTTCTGGTGATGGATAAATGCGTTTGTGTAGGGCGGGTCTTACAGCTAATTCCAGCAGTATTTTTGATATTTCAACAACCAAATAAAATTAAGATTTGACGCAGCGAGGCGGAACACGTTCGAAAAAAACGGCGTCCATAGAGAGCGAGAGTTTTTGTTTTTAAAATCGCGTTTCATTGACTTGTAGGCAATTAGGCCGTTCTAATTATGAAATGTTTACTTAAAAAAGAAAATCTCTGTAGGAATATCACTGCTGCTAATTAAACTCGAATGTTGTTGTGGTTTTTATCAATAACAGAGAATTATTTTTAACTTCTTACTACCTTAAAAGTTCTATTTTTATTATTCTGTACGAAAGTAATTAAACTTTCATCGCTACTAAAAAGGACGATCAAAAGCTGGTAAGCCAGGGACTAATTAAGTAAAAATGATTTTGTTGGAACACGCCAAAATTCAATGTTCCCCAATCTGCTTCTAATATCACGTTGAAATTCATTATGAGCACAGTTCCAGTTCGTATTCAAAATGCGAGCTAGAAGGTTTTAGATATAACACCATACTTTACTTAAGTAAAAGATTGAATCAAAAAGACGTTGAAACTAATTAAGTAATAGAGCCTATGCAAACTTTGGTTACAAGTAGGTACAGCCTTATTCATAAAAAAACCTTAATTGAGGTTTGATCGGTCTGTTACTTAGCAGACTGATTAAGCTTGTTAGACGGTTGTCAAGAAGTATGATTCATAAACGCTTGCTAGCAGTCTGCTAGTTGTTGAGCTGCTGATAGACGGATTAGACGCGTTATGTTGGCCACCTTGACAAATCAAAGACAAAAAATGGCCTAATCGATAATTAAAAAAAAAATTGACAGCAGTGACAGCAAATTACCAGGAAAAAAAATAAAAAGCGAGATGTTGGTTTTCCCGCCATTTCCGATCCGCATGTTTATGTTGTGCAAAAAGCCATAATTATGTTAATTATCCTTATTTTTTTTTCATATTTATTGTTAATTTATTGTTGCTAATTTAGAGGATTTTTAAATACAAATTCCTGAAAATAAATTTTCCTGTTTTTTTTTTTAATCTGCGTAGCCCTGCCTTCACTATAAATATCTTCGGTACCTATGGTTTTTTGCTCTAGTCAAAGTCAGCTGTTCAAACTTGTGGCGGCCATTTTGTGACTTAGCAGAGAGATAAAGGAGGGTCTACGGTCCTCTAACTTTAGCAGAGCCTGATTAGCGCTAACAGACGTTTATGAATCATGTTTTTTAGCATCGGGCCTTCAAGGAGCCTTCAAGGAGGCTCTAACTTTTTATGAATAAGGCTGTTACACTCAACATCATAAATAAGTGATCACTTTTGTACCTTGTTATTTTAACGTCATGTTTGAAAAGCCATTCGAAATAGTGTACCGACTGAAAGCGACAAGGTACAGAAGTGATCACTTCTTTATGACGTTGACTGTACATTACGAGAGCCTACCTCACTACTTGTTATTTAAACTAATAAGAGACTTTAATGGGTTGAAAAGGGGATGAAAGTTTATAAGGTGGAAGTTCGTCGCTGTCGAAGATAAAACCATGAAACTTGTCATTTAGGCACTTAATAAGAAATTAATCGATATTTGTTTGAGCTTTTTTGAAAATACGACCTGTTGAGGGATTCGAAGATAAATCGATGAATCTTTATTAAACTTGCCATTTCGACACGTGATAAGAAGTCAACAAATATTTGTTCGCGCGTTTTTTAAAATTCTTCCTGTGAGGGGGTGAAATAGGGGATGAAAGTTTACGTAGAAGATCGTCATTGTCGAAGATATATCGCTGGTTCTCTATGAAACTTGGCATTTGGGCACGTGATAAGAGATGAATAGATATTTGTTCGCGCGTTTTTCAAAATTCTTCCTGTGTGTGTGTGTGTAGGGGGTGAAATAGGGAATGAAACTTTATATGGAAGATCGTCGTTGTCGAAGATAAATCGATGGTTCTTTATGAAACTTGGCATTTGGGCACTTATAAGAAATACATAGATATTTGTTCAAGCGTTTTTGAAAATTTTACCTGCAAGGTGATGTTAGCAGAGAGGCTGATGCAGTGTTAGCAGAGCCTTCTAAGCTCAAGCAAAATGTACGCAATGTGGGGTCATTTTAGATGGCTTATTGACATAGACAGTCAGACATAAAAAAATATAATTTTCAGACTTTTCTTATTTATTGTGCTATAAGAGCTACCTTTATGCAAAATTCCAAGTTTCCAGGACATTCGGAAGTACCCTATTACCTCTTCTATTTTCTGGCGACTTACATGGAAACACCTTTTTAATTACTGTAGCTTTTGATCGCGTTGACTTAGAAGTTAGAATTTTTCACAGCTTTCGGGACTACTGACCTGAGTTTAGGGTTTCAATTTCAACTCGATACTGATACTCCGCGCGTTTACGAGATAAAGGGTCTTGACAGACAGATAGACGGAAGAACAGTAAAGTGATCCTATAAGGGTTCCATTTTTTCCTTTTGAGCTACGGAACCCTAAAAAACATTTTTCCGGCGCTTTTTAAATTTCGATCTTGAAAATATGGGGATGAAAGTTCTTAAGGGATTCCAAACAAATTACTATAAGTATATTTATCGGAAATATGTGTAGTTAGTAAAAATGCCGTCTTAATTATAATCCTACCCTCCTAACTTACAATAAAGGACGTAAGGTGTCAAGAGTTCACTATGAAGAATTAAGTAGGTAGTCCTTTTATGTTGGCAGGGTAGAATACACGTCGTATTGCTAAAATGTGGCTTCCGCAAAATATTTGTTAAACCAAAGAACATGGAAGAAAAAAAAAATTGTTTAGATAGAAAGCAATGTATTAAAATAGGTTATTTTCAGTAAACCGTAGAAGTTTCTATGTGCTATTATTGACAAAATAGGTATCCTAAATAAATTAAATACTTTCCAAAGTTACTATTCCACGCGGACGAAGTCGCGAGCAAAAGCTAGTTAAAAATATTTTACTCGCAAGGCAACGCATCCTCGCACATCTCTGGTGGAAAAGCAGCCTTACTCGGATAGTGCTAGTTATCTACGTGACGGGATATTTCGTAGGATGTTTCCTATTTTTTACATTCCTGAAACACTTGTACACGAGACAGTTGGACGAAACTTAAGGTAACGGCGCCTATCACCGTGGTACTTAAGGAAGTTTTCAAATGAGTCCCAAAAATTAAGGGTATCAAAGCTCCATAACAAACGAGAATATTTTTTTTATTTAAGAGCGTTTATTGAACTTTCAGTGTCTTAACTTTTTGGGCTCGTTTTAGTTATTAGTATTTGATAAAATAATTATTGAAATCAAAATACCCAAATCTTCTATTACCGTGGTAATGGACAGGCTGTGATTCCATTACCGCGAATTGAGCTTCTATTACCGAGGGTATAAAAAAACGGCAATTTTCTACCATCGGTAAAAGGAACCCGACACATGTTTTGGAACCTAATACCGAGGGATTAAAAAAGGGTAACGGCTTTGGTTCTGTATAATATATTGTACATCAAATATTTATTGAGAAAATTTGTAATAAAAAACTAAAGTATGATTCGAATAGTGTATCCAGCCCATTGTATTTTATTATGCTCATGCCACCAGTTATAGTTTGATGTATGCATGCTGAGTAAAAGTCACAACTTTATCAAAAAAATCTGCACTTACGGTACCCTAAATGTGAATTATTTTAACAGAAAAATAAAATGTCACTCGGTAATGGGGACTTCTTTAAGAACCTATTACCGACCCAAAGACAATTGAATGGGTCGGTAATAGATTCCCAAACATTCTATTAGCGAGGGTTATGCGATCATACCATCGTTAATTGGCTTAATTTGGAGTATTGCAAAATCTAATTCCGACCTATAAAAACTATAGGATAGAGTTGTGTTTGAATTACAAATCAAATATACTTATTACATCCTTGGCATATAACCAAAATTACATAACTGGTAAGTAAATATAAAATTTCATCGCAATATTTAAACAACTTGGCAAAATAACGGTTTCTATAGAAACTGCAAATTCAGTATTGAAGTTTTTGCTAAAAATTAAGAGTTTGTTAATACTTTTCATACCACGGAAATAGTTTTTTAAAAGCGTAAATAGATCAAGATTGGAATAACTATAACAAATTATATGAACGATAATTTATACCAAAAATAAAGCTTGAAGAACCAAAACTACCACTTTAACTATTACCGTGATATACCACGGTATTAGGTACAATCAACAGTTAAAAATGGCGCCTATCGCCGCTGTATTTTATTTTCTATTTTAATCGTATTTCCGGGCCCAAAATTGTACAAAAAGTATTCAGAACTTGTACAAAAAACTATAAAAAGCCATTTAAAAACCATAACATTAGTTCAATTGCCATAAATATTTTGTAAAACACTAAATAAGATTCGAGTCTGCTTGTATGTGGTGTCACGCGTTAGTATGGCAAATCTTCTTCCGTCGGTGCCATTTCGGAAAATCACGAATTGCGAGATGTTTGATTCATTCACATACACTAGCGGTAATAGATACGTGAGTCGACTAAATAAGCTTTTATCTTGTAAAATATTTTTTTTTAAGAAATCTATCGGTTTGGTTATAAAATGCGTATTTTAAATTGCCGCGGTGATGGCCGTCGATTTCGATACCCCCGGTAATAGGCGCCGTTGCCTTACTAGAAACAATCTCAAAAATTATTACATACATATTCCTTCCTACTGATTACACATAGTTTATAGTACCTACCTAAACTACAAAAACCACCCAAGAGCGTGTCGGACACGCCCAAGATAGAGTTCCGTAGTCATGAAAAAAAAATCAAGTCATATTTTGTGAAGGATTTCATATTGTGAACGGAATCTTCCAAGTTTAGGTATATTTTATACCTTAGGCTGCTATTTACTCTCAAACTACTAATAATTCTCAAGCAGTCTTAGCCGTTATAATTTTCCTTGTAAATTTGATGTACTTACTGCCATCCCGAATGTTTAAAAAAATTTTTTACGAAACAGTTTTGATTTTAGGGGGGGCGGGGTACGCTCGATTTTAATGAAAATTTGCACTTTCAGGCTGAATATTTCGCAAACAGATCACTGAATCGAAAAATCGTCCTGGCAACCCCCTTAATGTTTTTAAAAGAACTAATTATCCAACGTTACCCCACACTATAGGGTTATTCGAGAAAAATGAATCACCCCATTTACGTCTATGCGAGGTACCATAAATTTTATTTTTTTATTTTGCCTCTATCTCTGCATGACTGATTTGTATATTCATGCCAAATTACAGCTTTGTAGTACTAACGGTATCTGAGCTTAGCCGCGGACGGACAGACAGACGGACAGATGGACAGACATGGAGAAACTATAAGGGTTTAGTTGACTACAGAACCCTAAAAATAGTAAGAAATGTATAAATTCAAGTACACTTCAAGAACGAAAATGAATTGTTTTTGCTTTTTTATCAAATAAAATTACTTAATTAAAATCAAAAATATTCACAAAATTCCTCCGGAAAACGCTTATGCATTATTCAGAGAAATTCTCAATTTTTAAAACTTCTTAATACTGTTATTTTATGCGTTTTGCTACCATGAAAACTTTAAAACTTTGCGAAACGTTTGAAAACGAAATAATAATTCCTATTTAATTTCCAGTGTACAACCAGTTTTTATCAGCCAAATCTAATTGCTTGTTCTGCCTTGATTTGCGTAGAGCAAACTATTGCAGTAAAATAAATAAATGTACGAGTAGTTTAAATAAATGCCAGGCTCCCGTTGCGGATGTATAGTAAGTTCATTCATAGTTTGTGAGGCAATCAAAAAATTTCATTTTCTTTCTTGCTTTGCCGACCAGCCAATCAGGATATATACTATACATAATACAAACTACTTTCATTTCACGGCTATATGAATCGTAACAAGCTTTGCTGAGGCGGAATTAAACCTACTGCGAGACCAAAGGTCATGGATGTTAAGCGCTTTTTAGGGTTCCGTAGTCAACTATTAGGGTTCCGTAGTCAACTTACCCTTAGGTATATAGTGCCATGTCTGTCCGTATGTCTGTCTGTCCGCGGCTAAACTTAGAGACCGTTAGTACCAAAAAGCTGTAATTTGGCATGAATATTCATCAGTTACGCCGACAGTGGTAAATTAAAAAACAACAAAAAAAATTTTTAGGGTCCCTCCTATAGACGTAAAGTGGGGGTTATTTTTTTTCTCGACTAAAATAAAATAAAATAATAACCCTTACCCTTTAGTGTGGGGTATCGTTAGATAGGTACCTATTACTCGTAGCTATTCCCTAAACTTGGCAAGGTGAGTCAAGTGTACTGAATACAAGCCTTGTAGGATTCTTGTAGAGGTAACAAAATTAACTTAAAAAAGACAAAAAAATGATCTAAAATTATGTATCTCATAAGATACGCTGCCAAGTTTAGGGTTGCCTAAACGATTTTTTTCGATTCTGTGATCTGTTTGCGAAATATTCAACTTTAAACTGCAAACAAATTTTCATTTAAGCCGAGCGCACATAAAAAATCCAAACAAACAATCCAAACAGACTTAAAAAAATATTTTCAAACATTCTTTATTGGAATTTTGAACATAAAACAACCGTGAGACTCACTCATATTAAATGATATTGTTACGGATAATACAATAACGAACGGATTCTTTATTGGATGTGCTACATTCGTAGTTCTACGACTGATGAATACTAACCTGAGATTTCTTTCGAATTCTTGGAAATTTCGTAGAATATACATCCATAGCAGACTGTGATGATGAGGAGGGGGAGGAAGTACATTGCGCAGAGGCAGAACACGTTGTAAGCGAGTTCTAGCTGCTGGCTGGAGAATGCATCGAAGGAGACACACTGCTCGAACTCCGGCACGTGTGGATGACGGAGCACCCGGAAGACCAGACTCTGAAAAAAATAGCTTAGGTATTTGACAATCATCATCATCGTCATAATATCAGCCGTAGGACGTCCACTGTTGCCGATAGGCCTCGCACATACATAGGCCTCACCCATGATAATCATGCTTCTGGCGATTTGATGAGATTTTTTCAAAACAAAAAAAAATCGGGTGCGATAGACTATATTGAAACCCGCACCACGCACCACGTAGCTTTCAACCTACCCACCCGAAAACTGCGCACAACAAATTTTTTGTTTAGAAAAATCTTGCATATCAAATAATTGCTATCTATGACTTAAATAAATAATCTAAAGAGATCTACGGTATTTCGTTGAGTGTAATTTGATTGTTTTTTTTTATATTTTTGCTATCGCGTATTAACAAACAGCTGAAGGAAAACTTGGAGCTAACGTCTTCGTGATGTCATTTTATTTTGAAGGTCTAAAATATGAAATTTTTGAAGATAAAATAAAAGTTAGAAATTTAAACACAATTAAACATTTAAAATTATCCGAAAATGTATCGCTCCGGATAAATCAATTAGTTTGATCTCGTGTCTTCTCGGCTGAAAGTATTAAATATATTTATATGTTGTTATTCTACCACTTACTTGAGGCAAACTACAAAACAAGGCGATTATCCAAGCAAAACTCAGCATTGTTTTGCTCCTTGATCTAGCAACTGCGAGCCTCAATGGATACAAGACAGCAAAAAACCTGCAACAAACATTAAATTGGGAACAAAAGCTGCACGGAAAGTACCTACACTTTATAAATTACTTTTTAATGTTAAATCGCGACTGTCAAAAAAAACGCCATTGAATTGTTTCAATGTCATTATCATTAATTTAGGTCTTTTGTTAGTAAATGAAATCAACTGCACAAAATGTAATTTAATTAATAAGCACAGGAACAAGAACTGTTGTCATAAAAATGATGAAGAGGCGTCGCCGGCTCAAGCTCTTGATCAAGGTATTTAGGTAATTGTGGAGCGAGATTGTCTATATCACTTCCACGCCTCTCAAAAGGCGCCATCAAAATTTTATTTTACGGTGAAAACTGGAAAATGGCGTCCCTTGCTATCGGTCGCCCAGAGCGACCGCTATTCTTACCCCAGGGCCACGCTGTGAATAGGGAACACTTTTGAAATGACGTCACTCGCCAAATCTCTTAAAAAATGCCAAGAATCTATGTATTTAAGATTGGTTTTTTGGAATCTTTTTGTATTTTTTATTTCAATTCCAATTTTTTTTTTGTTACTTTTACGGTCATCCCGTAAAACCTATATCGAAAATACAAACTGAAATATAGATGCACAGAAAAAACCAGAAAAATAAGACGTTCCACACGGAACGGAATGCCGAGGACCTGGGTTCGATTCCCAGCGCTGGTTTTATTTTTCTGGTTTTTCTGTGCATCTATATTTCAGTTTGTATTTTCGATCTATGTATTTATCGCTTTATAATTATAGCCTCAGCTTTTCGACTAATAAACAAGATTTATACTTTACTAGTAGCCACTTATTTCAAATGGAGCACAATTTTTCACCACAGGAAAACCATAATGGTATTTCCGAGCGCTTTGATTTCAACGGTCCCCTGGTTTGAGACAATCTTTACCAAAGTCGTATATTCTTGGTGGTTTAGTGAACCTCTAGAGGTTTTATGAGCTTCGTAAATATAATAAACCTGCGTGATAAATCCAATGAAGTCTGGCGGGCAGACTTGGAATTAAGAGTCTAAACCATAATAAAATGTTGCTCACTTTTGCGCGCTTATAACTTGACACTTTGCCAAATAACATCAACCAATATCTTGTTGCAAACTACACTAATTACATACATATTAGAAAAAACAGCCAACTGCGAGTCAGACTTGCGCACCGAGGGCTCTGTACAAATTTAGATAAATAGAGAGAAATAAACGGGTACTTGGGTATTTAAACGTTCTCTATAATTCCACCCCTGAAGGCGTTTGTTATATATGTAGGTAGGTAAAATAGAATTCAATGGAAAAAACAATCGTGTAAACAAAGCAATTTTTCATGATTACTCCGTAGTTATTTACATTTGAACGCCAATCCCGATCATATTCACATCTCAATGAACTCACCACTGTTTTTAACAATCATTTTATCATTAAATAATCGTGTAAATATGTTTATTTTTTTTATATAATTAATTGGAAGACGAAAATCCGTTATATTTGTCAAATTGACATGATATTTTTTTCCTCGCCGAAGTCTGTCTAGTCTCTGGAAATTTAGTGCTGTACCTACAAAATTAATTATTTGACTGAACCAACCTTACCTACCGATAATTATGGCTGGCTCTGCAAATTGGGGAATTTTATTGGTCGTAGAGCGTATTCATAAGCATACCTATTAATTTATTCGTAGATATTAATTATTTGTGTTAAGTTACACTATTTAATGAAAGTTTATAAAGGTTTCTAATCCTATCCTACTATCCTACTTCCTACTATATCCTACTTTTCCTACTAATCCTATCCTACTTATATTATAAATGTGAAAGTTTGTGAGTGAGTGAGTGAGTATGTTTGTTACTTCTTCACGCTGAAACGGCTGGACGGATTTAGATGAAATTTAGCAAAAAGTTAGTATATAAACATAGGATACTTTTTATCCCGATATTCCCACGAGATAGGGATAAAATCTTGAAGTAACAACCGCTGGGCTTAGAGTCATGAAATTTGGTACCTATGTAGATAGTTTGACATCTGGAATAAAACATAGCCTACTTTTTATTCCGATATTCCCACGAGATAGGGATAAAATTTTGAACTAATAACCGCTGGGCTTAGAGTCATGAAATTTGACCATGATTGTTTTTAATGTAATGTCAATGAAAACAACGATTTAGTTTTCGGGAATTCCCACGGGAATTTTTAAAAAACCCGGTATTTCAGCTGCTGGACCTAATGATTTACGTGTGCGAAGCCGCGGGTAAACACTAGTTGGACGATAAAATAGTATTATAGTACAAATTATGTAGATTTCTATTTTTCATATATTTTTTTTCTATTTACTAATATCATATTATCCGTTACTTAGTGCCCATAACACAAGCTTTGCTAAGCTTACTTTGGGACTAGGTCAATTTGTGTGAATTGTCCCGTGATATTTATATTTATTTTATTTTATTTATATTTACTGTGGAGTCTATTTTTGGACCAAAAAACCATTTTGAATCACTTCCCTGTGTCTACTCTCATTTCCCTGTTTTATGTAAATTTAAAAATACCTTTTCAAAATAAATAAATATTCAAAATAATGATTTACCGCTGATTGAAGTATCTTAAAGAGCATTCACATCACTAGAGCTAACGTCAGTCAGTCAGTCAGCCAGTCGTCAGTCAAGTGTCAATGTCAGTCGCCACATTTGTTTACCAGATTGCTTGATTCTATTGAATTCAAATATAAGTAAGTTTGTATGAGTCATGATTAGGTTGATTTTGAAATTCGAAAATTTGCACAATCTAAATTTCAAAATGTATTGAGTTTTTTCATACAAAATCTGAGTCAGTTTCGTGACGCCCATAATGTCCCGAGTGTATTAAAAAAAAGTGACGTTTTTTTCTTTAGAACATTGTTTTAAGCTATCGGAATCGATAGTGCTCTTGATTCTAAGTAGGAATACCATATTATTGAAAAAAAGAAAAGGTACACTTTTTTGTGAATGCCCATTAATATGCTATAAGCAAAGAACCCTTCATCACGTCTTACCTGTCTAGTGATATGCAGACTAACACATTGGAGGAAAGGTACAGTCCAAAAGCTCTCAGGACGAGGAAAATTTTGCACGCCAAGTTCCCCGCTATCCACGCGTTTGTTGTTCGCCAGCCGATCTGCGAACAAATTTTGGATAGTAAATACTCGTCTAATCTTAGTAGGTATTTTGTTTGTTTGTTTGTTTATACTCTTTATTGTACTAAAGGAAAAACAAACAGGTTACAGAAAGAAAGTAAAGTGTTAACTACAAAGGCGGACTAATCCCTGAAGGGAACTGTGCCAGTCAACCATTGAGTGGTAGAGAAGAGCAATCAAAAAACAAGGATCGACAAATAGAGCAAAACATTTGAATAAATATAATGCATTCTGTAAACCCCAAATACCTAACTGAAATTACTGGCACTTGAGGTATCCCATCTTAGGCTTCTAGGTTGGTTGGTTTTATATAATACATATATATAAAACATATCTATAATAGTTGTTATTATTTTTTTAATTTTGCGATCACAACTATACACAGACGTTATTCACACAATTGAATAAGTTTTCTGGGTAAAAAAAATATTGTTCTATTTATTTAATCAGATTATCATAAATTATTGGAGACGTATTTTTTCTTTTCAATGCCTATCAATTAAAAAATAACAAAGATGAAGCTCGTTAAAGTTCGGGAGTGGGGGCTCGTGACGTCACCTTGTGCTGTGCCCTTAGTGTAAGTTCGGGAGTGGGGGCTCGTGACGTCACCTTGTGCTGTGCCCTTAGTGTAAGTTCGGGAGTGGGGGCTCGTGACGTCACCTTGTGCTGTGCCCTTAGTGTAAGTTCGGGAGTGGGGGCTCGTGACGTCACCTTGTGCTGTGCCCTTAGTGTTAGTTCGGGAGTGGGGGCTCGTGACGTCACCTTGTGCTGTGCCCTTAGTGTAAGTTCGGGAGTGGGCGCTCGTGACGTCACCTTGTCCTGCGCCCTTAGTGTAAGTTTTCGGTTACAAAATACGTCTCGATCGCGTTCGCGTTAAAATCTCAATTTGTATGCAAACACGAACAGCGCCTCTAGGGGAACGTTTGCGATGTTCGCGTTTCCATACAAATTGAGATTTTAACGCGAACGCGATCGAGACGTATTTTGTAACCGAAACTTACACTAAGGGTACTGAACAGTGTCACGCGACGTCACGTCACGCGGAACTTTAACTGGCTAATCTTCATTTTTTGTTTAATTGATCAAATAAATAAAAACCAGCCAAGAGCGTGTCGGACACGCCCAAGATAGGGTTCCGTAGCCATTACGAAAAAATTAAGTAATATTTTTCGAAGGATTTCGTATTTTATACGGAATCTTCCAAGTTGAGGTATATTTTATACCTTAGGCACTAATAATTCTCAAGCATTCTTAGCCGTTATAATTCTCCTTATAAATCCTGAATTTTTTGAAATTTTTTCACTCGACTGATTATATTTTAGAGAGGGGATGCTCGATTTTGATGAAAATTTGCACTTTTAAGTTGAATATTTCGCAAACAGATCACTGAATCGAAAAATCATCAAAACTTCGATTAACAATTAGTACTAATTGTTGATCGAAGCGTCAAAAGGTTGAAAGACCTATCCAACAATACCCCACACTATTAGTTAGTCGAGAAAAAAAAACATTCCCACTTTACGTCTCAAATGGGAAGGGTTGTAGTGACTGAAATCTGGTCATGATTTGTTACTTTAGGCTACGAATCATCATCATCCCAGCCTATATACGTCCCACTGCTGGGCACAGGCCTCCTCTCAGAACAAGAGGGCTTGGGCCATAGTTCCCACGCGGGTCCAGTGCGAATTGGGAACTTCGCACGCACCATTGAATCGCTTCGCAGGTTTGTGCAGGTTTCCTCACGATGTTTTCCTTCACTGCAAAGCTCGTGGTAATATAAATTTCAAATGTAATTCCGCACATGAATTTCGAAAAACTCAGAGGTGCGAGCCGGGGTTCGAACCCACGACCCTCTGCTTGAGAGGCGATAGGTCAAACCACTAGGCCACCACGGCTCTACGAATCATCAGTATAAGAAAATTGCCACAAAGTATATAGATAACTGAGTTAGGGGATGTTTCCATCGATACGGAGCAAAGCGAGGACATTTATAATAACAATAATAATAAATACACTTGTCATGCTCGTAAAGTTCGTTTTTATGCTAGATCTAAGTGACAAAATGACTTTTTATGCTGTAGTGCATAAAGTAAAATGTTTGTCTTAAAACAAGGTAATCAACTGCCAAAAGCCACAAACAAAAAAGTTTCTAAAAATATTTTTTTATTTTATAAGAAACTAAAAGCCATCAAATAAAAGGTACCTACTAAATTAAACATTGATTTCACTGTTGCTTTATATATTTAATTTCCTCTCAATCATAGTGAAAAGCAGTACTCGAGCATTAAACCCATTTTCACCTCGATGTGTCTATCCACCCTCGCCGTACCAGGTCAGGTGGCTATATGAACGACTCGGGTTATGGCGAATGGCTCGTTTTATGCTCTTGTTGTACAATCTACTATTATTTCGGGCAACTTGGCCCATACAAAGAATACCTTACAGACTAACATACAATGTGCCCTGTAATATATAATGTACCCTGGATCCCTTTCAACATCATCATTATCATCATTAATTAGCCGTAAATATAACTTAAACATAATTTCCATGAACATGTTTATTTTATAATTTACAATACAATAAATTTTCTTTTCACCTTAGCACCTCAAACAGGCGGATTTTGCTATGAGAAATCAGTGAGACAAAGTAACTTTTTAATTATTTTTTTTAAATGCTGAGTACGGGTCTACTCACGTAATTCCAGATATTTGAACTTTACTTTGATCTGTCATTTCATTTCAGCACGAAAAAACGAGAGATAGGATCAAATGTGTTGATGAAAATCTTAAATTAAATTTATGGTATTAGAAATATATCGATACCTAATAAATTACGTGACAACGAAATATTTCCAAAATGTTAATTTTCCCGATCTTTTAATAAAGTATGCAACCTCGTTGCATGAAAGCCGCTTCTCTTGTTTTTTTTTATTAAAGAATTTCCGTATATTGCCTCTACAGTTGGAATAAATATTTGTTAAATTGAATGATTTTGTAACAGATCTATAAGTGAAATCTTAATAAAATCATATTTAACATTTATAATAAATTATGCGTTTATTGTGCAACCTTTTTAATGACCTCAAGATGAGGCTTTTTGCAGTATTAAAAATAAGTATGACGTATTTTACAAGAAGTTCTCAGTTCAAATTACAATGCATGTTATGAGTATGAGATTTGTATTGTACCTACTGGACCCTTTTTTTCTGGTAGCGTAAATTAATGATTAAATCATTTACGTGTGATTGCTGGCCTTTTCTGCACGAAATAACTACAACATACACCATTTTCTACGAGCTTCATTCACCGGTACGGACAATCAAACATGAGGACCTGTCGCGGCCAACTTTGGTTTTCATAAACGATGACGGCCAAATGGCCATATAGCATTGGGCAGAGGTAAAATAGATGCAAAGGCTCAATCCCGTCTTAAATTATCTAAGCTATAAGCTGTTAAACAGAATAATATCATCTATATACTTTCTTGGAGTGCTACTTACTTAATAAAAGGCCGAATCTCTTATAATTTCGCTCTCAGCATAATAAATCTTATTTTTAGTGATGTTGAGTGTAAATAGAAGACATATTACAAACCTTAATGTAATTTTGCCACACATCTTAGCCCTCAGAACGTAGAACGAAGTAGATAATAATATTATTTATTCTTAGTATCTAAGCGTACCTACAATAATAAATGCCTGGGAAAAACTTATTTCAAAACGAAAAGAAAAGTAATTTCAAGTTTATACAGAATTCCACTGGTACAGTCGGGTTCATAAACTTGTGAGAAAAAAAAATAATTAAAAAATATCTGAACACGACTCTCTTGTTAACGGCGTAGAAGCGTGTCCAGATATTTTTGATAAAATTTTTGCTCACAAGTTAATGAAGTCGACTGTACCATACATAATTTAAGTACTTTTTTCGTACTCGTAATTCAAACTTCCGTAACATGTTTCACAAGACTTTGAAATGCAATGAAAAACGGTTCAACGATTTATGCCACCGACATCATAGAGTAAATACATACTTTACGCTTATAAAATTACTTCTTCAATGAGGGCTATCGTTTTTTGTCTTTCTAGATGGCGCCACTGTTGCGCGAGGTTTTTAAGTGTGGCTTTCAAAGTCTGTTATTACGGGCGAAAAAACAAAGTTTAGATTAAAATCATATTTAATACACCTTAAAACCGTACCGTAAAAATATCGAGCAACCACAGTACTTGCAATGTTCCTATGTATGTCAGAAAATCTTGCAAGTCTATTAAATATATTATGCCTACTGATTGTTAATAATCGATTAATTGTAAATTATGATCTTACTTTACAAAATCCTATTTAAGATTTTCCTCTTGATGTGTTTTCCAAATTTCTATTTTTCCCCCTTTTACGTTTCCTTACGTCTGTGGCAAATAAATATGATAACCGCTTCTCCGCCAAAAACAAAAAAAATCGTGAAAGATAATTTTCATGCTCTTATATCTTATAATGATCGAATTCGCTTAAAATTTAAGAAGGATATTTTATGTAAGATGTGATGACGTATTTGGGATGGTTCTCTGCGGTTTCGCACAATTTTTTTTTTTGACAAATGTTCAATTTCCCAAATGTTTTATTTCCCAAGTCACGATTTCCTCTGAAACCATACTATTTTCGGAACTTTCATAAAACAAACCTTCCAAACCTACTGTGCTCTATAAAACCATAAGAAAATACACTGAGAAAAAAATTTGGTTTCGGAGAAATTTGATAGTTGGGAAATTAAACATTTGCCAAATGAAACATTTGGCACACAATAATTATGCGAAAATGCAGTACACATCTTAAGGATGACAAAGCAACAGCCCAAGCTCTCTCTTTCTGAGAGGCCTGTGCCCAACAAAACAGAAGCAAAAAGAAGTGTGTTTTCGAAATTCCCACAGGATAGAGAACTTTGCTTATTTATTACTTAACCACAAGTGCAAAGTCGCGAAATAAAGGAATCGTTTTCATCGCCTGAATCAATCTTTTCCAAAAACTTCACGAATTTCCACCCGTATGGGAATGTGTACCATCAGCCAAATATGTGGTCGTTCGCATGTCATAAAACAATAACGCCAGTAGACGTGTCTGTGAACTTGAAAGTTCGACTTTAGCGACATATTGATTTGATAGGAACTTGTTTAAAATTGAGAGACCACTTATTTGGCTGATGGTATATCGAAAGAAATGCTTACCTATGGGTAGAGATTAGGTTCCATATTTTAGCGAGATTGATTTTGGCGAATATTATTATTATTTCCATTCTGTGCAGAAAATAAATGTTACTAAACTGGTTTAGTATGTGATTGGGATTTATAAATAAGCATCAATTGCTTATTATTTTTAGCTGTGATTTCTTTTTTTTTCGTGCCGAAGTTTAGTAAATACATTTATTATTTCTTTCTTTCAAATGTGCTGCAGGTGTATAGGCACAATTTTTCACTCACTGTCTCAAACTGTTCATCGGTGACCTCGAAAAATTTTTAAAAGCTAAGCAGTCTCGTGGGAAGACAGAACTAGGAATAGTTGCAGGTGTTAGGACCTTGTGCAAGGTCCGCCCGGATTTCTACCACCATCTTGCTCGCTAATCCTGCCATGAAGCAGCAGTGCTTGCACTGTTGTGTTTCAGCGTGGAGAGTAAGACAGCCGGTGAAATTACTGGCACGTGAGGTATCCCATCTTAGGCCTCTAGGGTGGCAACGCGTCTGCAATCCCCTGGTGTTGCAGATGTTTATGGGCGGTGGGGATCTCTTACCATCAGGAGACCCACTTGCTCGTTTGCCATCCAGTCGTATAAAAAAAAATTAGAAAACCTGACCACGAAACTTGAAGTCCCGAGTTCGTTCCGGGTCGGGACAGATATTTGTATGAGTTTCCTAGTACCCATTACCATAACACAATATTTTCTTAGTTTGGGACTATGTCAATTGGTGTCAAGAGTACCGTGATTTTTTCATTTTTTTATTCTTGGCTACAGGAGAGTGCTTAGGTAGAGCATCAAACCTAATCTGCTTGGCAATCTGGGGCTAATTTGGGTAACTTTTTAATTTGGGTATTTGAGAACTATAAAATGTGTTCCTCCTAAGTTTTAAAATAAGCATGTCGGTGGAAATCACGTTCTGTGGACACCCCCTCTGACTATAATAACCAACTTAGCTCAACATTGCATCTTAACTGTTTTGCAGCACTATGAAACTGCGTTGCGAGACTTGCATCTTTTTACATGTAATGTTTTTGATGGGTTCTTTTTTCCGAAACAGCCCAGGAATCACACCCAATGCTGCAAGAACTCAACACGTTATCATATTATCAATTCAGAACGGCTAAATTTACATAATTTGTTTTTTTTTTTCATTATGTTTTTAATTACCAGGACAAGGTCTGTTTTATGAATCAAAATGTTTAAAAAATTCTAGGGAAAAATTAAAATTTTGGCTGATAAATATTTCATTCAAAAAGTGATTGAGTCAATGAAAAAGATGATAATCTTCAAGAATATTTTCAGAATATTTTAGTTGTTTTGTAAAAAGAGTATCTCTACCTATGTAAAAATTATAAATACCCGGTGGGCAGCTTGTGGATCCAGCGCTGCAGCTCTGGTTACACAGGTCTACAGCACGGCACATGCTGAGCTGAGTCCTTTCGGCATCACACTAAGTACAGCGCAACGTCTCTAATTTTTCTCTCTTTCTCTATTTATGTTTTTATTGTGTTTTGTTGTGATATGGTGAGTTTTTTGTGTCAATAAAATGTTGTGAGTTTGAGTTTGTATAGGTATATAAATCAATACGTTTTTACATATTTAATAAAACAACAAAGTTAAAACTACTACTGCTAAGACCACCATGGTTTTTACAGATTGGTTAAAAACAATCCGTTTTTGCGAATTAAACTTCGTCCGACTGTTTAACTTATGTATTTTAATGATGGTATTTACATTTAATTTTCACGTTATTAACTTATTATCTTTGAATACCCTCATTTGTTTGTTCCATTTTACTTCAACCGAAACCAATTACAAGTTAAACATCAAAACAGCTGCAGAAATTCGTATTTACACTCCGGTTGAAATCCTGCGTGTTGTTTATAAATTTGGACAAAACTTTGTTTGAATGGAAGCACGATTTCACATGAACTTGCTGGACAAAACCTTTGAAACAAATACTTACCGTCAAAGTCCTATTATTTTATTTATTTTAGCGTTTTAAATAATCGCTTCCCTTATTTATTATCTTAACCTTTATTGGGCCTCTGGTTGTTTCCTTCTCCGCCCACAAGGATTGGCTCTTACGATTTATGACATTTATACCTCCTACGTACTTTTTAAATCCTATTACGATTTTCCGTGTCCGACATTACCCCATTCATAAAAAACCAGCCAAGGGCCCAAGATAGAGTTTCGTAGCCGTTACAAAATAATCAAGTAATACTTTTCTAAAGATTTTGTGTTTTTGTACTGAATCTTCCAAGTTTAGGAAAGGTACATTCTACACCTCCGGCTGTCATGTACTCTTAAACTAATAATAAATCTCAAGCAAACTTAGCCATTATAGTTTTTCGTGATATACTAATACCATCATTAATTTTTAGCTTTTAAAGTTGAATACTTTGCAAACAGATCACTCAATCGAAAAATCATCTCCACAACTCCTCAATTATTTTAAAAAGACCTATAGATGTAAATAGGTACACCAAAAAACATTTTTTTTTTCAAAATGTATAATATGTATACCATTTAGTCGGCACAGTTGCTACATATAATATCTATGAAATTACAACTTTTTAGCACTGATAGTCTTTGAGCAAAACCGCAGACGGACGGACAGACAGACATAGCAAAACTATATTATAAGAGGGTTCCGTTGGCTACGGAAACCTAAAAACCGGCCAAATACCAATTCGCAACATGTTCAGGTTGGGGTTCCCTAATACGTGCATTCAAATACATATTATTAACTTTTGATTAACTCGTAAACTTGTAAAGTCTAGTAAGCTATGATCGTTTTCTATTTTACCAATATGAGTTCTTTCAGATTTTTCACGCCATCGGTTTAGCCTAATATTTTGTAAACGGATCCCTAAATTAAAAGGTGATCGTAGCAAACCTGCAATGTTTTAAAGATTTATCCACTATGGGACGACGAAAAGGAAGACGAGAAAAAATATATGATCCCGCATTACAAATTTAGAAAATTTCTGATGCCGTAAACTGTAAATCATTAAAAGATTTAAATTGAAACGCCCCAAAGTTATGCAAAATTTCTAACACAAGCTAAATTGGAGCGCCTTTCTATAACTATTTCACACAGTAAAATCGGATTTAAAATGGTTTTACGCTCAAAAGACATCGGTATTCAAAGTACTTAGTAGACTATGAACTAGTCCATTTAAAAGCGCGACTCATTGTCAGACATTAAAAGCACTCCTATATCCACTAAATTCACATGATATTTCCTATAAAAAACTAACCAAGTGTGAGCCCATGCACGATAGGGTTCCGA
>NC_133492.1:6981705-6986949 GCF_025370935.1 Choristoneura fumiferana
TATTGCCTAGTGGTTTTGACCTATCGCCTCTCAAGCAGAGGGTCGTGGGTTTCAAACCCCGGCTCGCACCTCTGAGTTTTTCGAAATTCATGTGCGGAGTTACATTTGAAATTTACCACGAGCTTTGCGGTGAAGGAAAACATCGTGAGGAAACCTGCACAAACCTGCGAAGCAATTCAATGGTGGTGTGAAGTTCCCAATCCGCACTGGGCCCGCGTGGGAACTATGGCCCAAGCCCTCTTGTTCTGAGAGGAGGCCTGTGCCCAGCAGTGGGACGTATATAGGCTGGGATGATGAATCGGATATTACAAAATACGGAATTATAAAGGACCTACTAAGCTTTCCAATAACTCGGTGTTTGCTCGCCAAACAGCGCCGGAAAAACGGAGGCAAACACAATTTGCAGCAATCGTATTTGAACGGCTTAATTCGGCTTCGACTCGAGCAATGAATTGAATTAATTTCTGTTAAAATGTCTAATTACAGTTGTACCTGCGTTACGAGTATTCAATGTCGTTAATAAGTTAAATTTGATACCCGTTTTATTAAGAGTCCACCCACGCCAAACTGCGCGAGCGGTTTTGTACCTCACCCCCGCGACCCCTCTGAGATAGATCGCGTGCAACCGCGATTGTTCGTAGGCGTTATCTGACAGCGACGCGTTTTTCGCGCGCAGCGCGGCGAAATACGGTACCGCTAAAGTTTATCAGAAATGTCAAAACGATCGTTTGTTATGGAGTTTGTATTGAATACGTCATATACTGACTGCTATGACAAGGCTATGACGTTACAATTTCCCACGTTCAAACTGATTTAATTTTATGTACTTAGTACTTAGATAATTCGTTTTATTAACTTGAAAATCGCCGAAATACGAAAAATGTGAAAATTCGGTTATTATGAGTATTTTCAAAGCTGCATTCCAATACAATACAATGACTCTTTATTATACTCCGGTCTGAGTGGAGAGCCTTGGGAGAGGCCTATTATGTCCAGCAGTGGACGTCTTTCGGGTGACACAATACTAAAGTTCACCTAACTTTTATTTTCTTAGGTACACTTTAATTTAACTATGGCCTATGAAATACACCTACATTTCTAAAAGTGTAAGTAATTTCTTGCTAGAGAAATACCTATATCAAAATATTAAAAATTAAGCAAGATATATTTCTCAAAATGTAGACAAAACTGAAGATAACTTATAATACCTATACTCATTTAGGTAGGTATACACTAAAATATGGATCCATTTGCAGATAGGTATCGATTTTTATTTGAAAACCAAAAACCTCTTTGCTTCGTACAGTCGGAAAAAACATTCAAAGGACATAACATTGCCTGGCGGGCAATTTTTTCAAATCACAAGTGGACATTATATTGAGTAAAATTACCCACGTTTATAATTTTATAAAGCACTTACGTTTACAAACTTAAATTTTAATAAACACAAAATAAACATTGTACTTTGCTCTGATAACTGTTATTTTTATATGTTTTTATGTACAATAGAGAGTTATATAAGCCCTTTATTGAACAAAAATACTCATTCGTGACAATCGATTTATAAGAAAATGGCCCTAAGGCAAAGTTGACGCTTTTTTGCCCAAAATTCAGAACCAACATAAAAAAACAACCGAATTGATAACCTCCTCCTTTTTTCTGAAGTCAGTTAAGCTCAGGCTTCTAATAGACTCTCGTTAATAATCCCTTTTTACAGCCCTTAATGCACAATGTACTTTTGTGTCAATATTAGTTCCATTCCAAATATTACCCGCTATGATCCTGTTACAACAAGGCCATAGTCGGTAGGAAAATACAAACTGAAATATAGATGCACAGAAAAACCAGAAAAGAGACCAGCATCCTCAGCATGACAGAGGTGTCAACTTCTAGATTTTTTCTCGCCTGCTTGCCTAAATATCAAAATTTTCCAGGCGTTACTCCAAACAGGGGACAGGGGGTCCTGTCAAAAATCAGCAATTTGTATTCAATCAGTGTTCTATCAATGTCGTATGTATACAAACACCTCTATATTATGTTTGAGTTTTCTAATAATTTTATCATATTTATGAGTTAAACGCTAATAACCATAACAAATTATAACAACAACAGTTTGTATATGACACTAAAAACACCGATTGAATACAGAACTAGGCCACGTATGTCCCTTATTTTTAATAGGAAGTACCACCTACAAAACTTTGATATTTCGGCAAGTAGTTGGTCATGTATGGTTAATTCTTAGAAAAAAAGTTAGAGGTGTCACTACTTCAAAACCAAATAAAAGAAATGTGTCTTTTTATTTGGTATTTTTTAAAAATTTATATGATTTTTGAGTGGCGATGTAAATCTATATACAGAACAACTTTAAAATTTGAAACAAATCGCTTGATTACATACTGATAATAAATACATTAAAAAACAAAAGTCAAGAACTGACACAAGTAGGATATTCATACTCAACATAAATATTCTTGGAGATACGAGTACTCGCAGAAAAAACTGTGCCCATTTGATAAAAGGACGGCTTACTAGAAAAACCAAACTATGATCTGTTACCTAACGACTAAATGCAATCACTTTGTCTGAATTAATAAATTATTTACTATTTTAATTGTACTTTAGATTTAAAAACTGGAGTTCCAAGAGTGGAGAAATTACGTATAAAGAAAGAAAGAAGGATATTTTATTAACACTAATACAAAAAGCACAAAGTGCAGTATTTGAACCTGTAAGTGAGAACTTTTTCTACTATTATAACGCATGTGGGCAATGTTGTCTAAATAACTTTGCCCGTTATAAAATTCAATCAATACTTTGCCCAACGATTAATAAAGTAAATATTTGTTTTATATAAGTCATGTTATTTAGTGGGTGTCTCAAAATAATGTAGGTACTTACTGTACTAAAATAGTGCTTGTGTAGTGTAGATGTATCATCATCTGGTTCAGAGACCTCAGTGCGTTTTTTTACTGTAGAACATGTTAATCCAGGGTATTCATTACCTGTAATGGCAAATTTCATGCAAATCCGTTCAGTAGTTTCTACGTGAAAGAGTAACAAACATCCATCCATCGCCATACTTAAAAAAAATGTTTAGAATTTTTTTTGTAGACAATTTTATGTAGATTACTTATGTTTTAGAACATTTTTTGCTGTGGTTTACCAGTTATTTACGAAAAACTAAATGGGACTTTTACACAAACTCCTCCCCACCCGTTAGCTCTACCCCCACCCATCAGTACCTACTTTTAGTATGTGGTCTTAACACCATCCCTACAACTATGCCAAAATTGACTTATACGCGAGATTTCCCCGGAGAGGCGGTTTTTGGTCTTTGTTGGGTAGGCTATATACTCGTACCAGACACGTATTAAGTTTGAACACATGTCCTATATTCCTACTATGGTAGTTATCAGTTTATAAGTAATAGACAAAATATGGAGCCAATAAAACTATTTAAGACTACTAACCAATTTTTCTGTACTTACCTAATTCTTGTAATAAACAACACACTTACTTTACAACTTCTGACATCTTCTGACATGTTGTCTGTCATTGTACGAGTATGAGGGCTTCTTGTTTTTTTTTGTGCGTTATTTAATTTATTTCTCGGTGTTGACTATCCTAAAACACCTTAAATACCCAAAATACAGTGATAACGTAATTTAATAATAATTTCCTTACTCATAGATTGAGTGTTATGAAAGAAGTGTAAATGTAAAAGTTTTTTTCGTAAATGAATTTTGTGGAGAAAAGCGACGCAGGTCATTCAGGCAGAGCACCTAAGCGCTCACTGTTTCTCTGCGTTGAAGTGACAGAGAAGCAATATGTCGTCGGCGTGGCGTAAGTCTTTGCTCATCAAAAATTTGGAAATAAAATAAATGCAAAGAAATTACGATTTAGATTTAAGAATAACACGACAGATATTATTATTACGTTTTGTTTGTAAATCAGACTTAGTAATTTGATTATAGTGTCTTTATAAATAACGGAGTATTTTTGGTTTCTAAATCAAAGTAAGAGCTCACTTTGGCAATAAAATCTATCGAGCCAAATTAGTTTAATCGTGTTTTGAAAGCAACGACTAACTCAGGAATACGATCAAGATTATCGTAATATTTTTTTATTGCCACGAAGTACACCAATTTTATACCACGTCTGTTTTAAAAATAGCAGTGACTGGCGTAGGTCGCCTCTAATTTGTGTTGCTAACGGCTCTCAGAGCAATTTTATAAATTAATAAAGTTTTTTATAATCATGGTTTTTGAAATATAAATGAAAACATACAAGACTTATGAATATTTAAAAAAAAAACTAGTGCACTCGGTAGACGTATTGTCCTGTCCTGCCCAAAAACACTACATTAAAATCATGATAACATACCAACAACAGCGCCATCTAGCGGGTCGAACTTATTTAATACATTCTTCTTTAATTTGAGGGGAGAGTACCGTAACGGCATGAACATTAAATGTTTGACAGTTACGAAACTCATGAACATTTTGCATGGGATTTTTTTTTTTCCTTTCGTCTTGAGTTATAAATGGTGTAACTAACAAAGTCGTGTTTATATATATATATATATATACATATACAAAGTTGATGAGAGAGTCGGTGATGAGTGAGTCAAAGTAGATGTACTTAATGGCCTCATAATAGCATAAACATGATTTTATTTTACTTACAAAAATATGAAAACAAACGATAACAAGAAAGAAAAACAGCTCCTAATACAAGCAAGTTGGATGTGAGCAGCGCAGAACTGAGGGCTTACTCCGAAATTACTATTACTATTGCCGTCCCGCTCACTCTCGTATTCAATTAAGGGCCAGAGGGACAGAACGACACGAATTTCGATTTTCGAATTTTGGAGCCCCGCTGATCGTTTTGGAACTCTTTGGGGAGGCTTTCGCCCAGCAGTGGACTTCTTTCGGCTGCTATGAGGATGATACTTATATGACGCACAATCATCATTTATCCCATGTCCGCCATGTCCGGTGCGCCAGACTATCAATTTGCGCGTAAACGTAATTAATTTATCTGGCAAGCGACTTAATGAGTTCAATTACTATCGTATCGAATTCGCGACGCCGCTGTCCGGTGGAGTAGATTGAATTGTGTGGTTCAATGAGCTATTTTGTTGTTTATGCCGTTGGTTATGATTCTTTACTCAAAAACCGGCCAAGAGCGTGTCGGACACGCCCAAAATAGGGTTCCGTAGCCATTACGAAAAAATTAAGT
>NC_133492.1:6986959-7110818 GCF_025370935.1 Choristoneura fumiferana
GCCCTTAGTGTAAGTTCGGGAGTGGGGGTCGTGACTGCCCTTGTGCTGTGCCCTTAGTGTAAGTTCGGGAGTGGGGGGCTCGTGACGTCACTTGTGCTGTGCCCTTGTAGTGGTAGTTCGGGGGACGTGGGGGCTCGTGACCATCACCTTGTGCTGTGCCTTTAGTGTAAGTTCGGGAGTGGGGGTCCCGTGACGTCACCTGGGCTTTATACCTTAGGCACTAATAATTCGCAAGCATTCTTAGCCGTTATAATTCTCCTGTAAAATCCTGAATTTTTTGAAATTTTTTTCACTCGACTGATTATATTTTAGAGAGGGGATGCTCGATTTTGATGAAAATTTGCACTTTTAAGTTGAATATTTCGCAAACAGATCACTGAATCGAAAAATCGTCAAAACTTCGATCAACAATTAGTACTAATTGTTGATCGAAGCGTCAAAAGGTTAAAGACCTATCCAACAATACCCCACACTATTAGAGTTAGTCGAGAAAAAAAAAAACATTCCCACTTTACGTTTCAAATGGGAAGGGTTGTAGTGACTGAAATCTGGTCATGATTTGTTACTTTAGGCTACGAATCATCATCATCCCAGCCTATATACGTCCCACTGCTGGGCACAGGTCTCCTCTCAGAACAAGAGGGCTTGGGCCATAATTCCCACGCGGGTCCAGTGCGAATCGGGAACTTCGCACGCACCATTGAATCGCTTCGCAGGTTTGTGCAGGTTTCCTCACGATGTTTTCCTTCACTGCAAAGCTCGTGGTAAATTTCAAATGTAATTCCGCAAATGAATTTCGAAAAACTCAGAGGTGCGAGCCGGGGTTCGAACCCACGACCCTCTGCTTGAGAGGCGATAGGTCAAACCACTAGGCCACCACGGCTCTACGAATCATCAGTATAAGAAAATTGCCACAAAGTATATAGATAACTGAGTTAGGGGATGTTTCCATCGATACGGAGCAAAGCGAGGACATTTATAATAACAATAATAATAAATACACTTGTCATGCTCGTAAAGTTCGTTTTTATGCTAGATCTAAGTGACATAAAATGACTTTTTATGCTCTAGTGCATAAAGTAAAATGTTCGTCTTAGAACAAGGTAATCAACTGCCAAAAGCCACAAACAAAAAGTTTCTAAAAATATTTTTTTATTTTTAAGAAACTAAAAGCTATCAAATAAAAGGTACCTACTAAATTAAACATTGATTTCACTGTTGCTATATATTTAATTTCCTCTCAATCATAGTGAAAAGCAGTGTATAACTCGAGCATTAAACCTATTTTCACCTCGACGTGTCTATCCACCCTCGCCGTACCAGCTCAGGTGGCTATATGAACGTCTCGGGTTAAATGACTCGTTTTATGCTCTTGTTGTACAATCTACTATTATTTCGGGCAACTTGGCCCATACAAAGAATACCTTACAGACTAACATACAATGTGCCCTGTAATATATAATGTACCCTGGATCCCTTTCAACATCATCATTATCATCATTAATTAGCCGTAAATATAACTTAAACATAATTTCCATGAACATGTTTATTTTATAATTTACAATACAATAAATTTTCTTTTCACCTTAGCACCTCAAACAGGCAGATTTTGCTATGAGAAATCAGTGAGACAAAGTAACTTTTTAATTATTTTTTTTAAATGCTGAGTACGGGTCTACTCACGTAATTCCAGATATTTGAACTTTACTTTGATCTGTCATTTCATTTCAGCACGAAAAACGAGAGATAGGATCAAATGTGTTGATGAAAATCTTAAATTAAATTTATGGTATTAGAAATATATCGATACCTAATAAATTACGTGACAACGAAATATTTCCAAAATGTTAATTTTCCCCGATCTTTTAATAAAGTATGCAACCTCGTTGCATGAAAGCCGCTTCTCTTGTTTTTTTTTTTATTAAAGAATTTCCGTATATTGCCTCTACAGTTGGAATAAATATTTGTTAAATTGAATGATTTTGTAACAGATCTATAAGTGAAATCTTAATAAAATCATATTTAACATTTATAATAAATTATGCGTTTATTGTGCAACCTTTTTAATGACCTCAAGATGAGGCTTTTTGCAGTATTAAAAAAATAAGTATGACGTATTTTACAAGAAGTTCTCAGTTCAAATTACAATGCATGTTATGAGTATGAGATTTGTATTGTACCTACTGGACCCTTTTTTTCTGGTAGCGTAAATTAATGATTAAATCATTTACGTGTGATTGCTGGCCTTTTCTGCACGAAATAACTACAACATACACCATTTTCTACGAGCTTCATTCACCGGTACGGACAATCAAACATGAGGACCTGTCGCGGCCAACTTTGGTTTTCATAAACGATGACGGCCAAATGGCCATTTAGCATTGGGCAGAGGTAAAATAGATGCAAAGGCTCAATCCCGTCTTAAATTATCTAAGCTATAAGCTGTTAAACAGAATAATATCATCTATATACTTTCTTGGAGTGCTACTTACTTAATAAAAGGACGAATCTCTTATAATTTCGCTCTCAGCATAAATAAATCTTATTTTTAGTGATGTTGAGTGTAAATAGAAGACATATTACAAACCTTAATGTAATTTTGCCACACATCTTAGCCCAGAACGTAGAACGAAGTAGATAATAATATTATTTATTCTTAGTATCTAAGCGTACCTACAATAATAAATGCCTGGGAAAAACTTATTTCAAAACGAAAAAGAAGTAATTTCAAGTTTATACAGAATTCCACTGGTACAGTCGGGTTCATAAACTTGTGAGAAAAAAATTAATTAAAAAATATCTGAACACGACTCTCTTGTTAACGGCGTAGAAGCGTGTCCAGATATTTTTGATAAAATTTTTGCTCACAAGTTAATGAAGTCGACTGTACCATACATAATTTAAGTACTTTTTTCGTACTCGTAATTCAAACTTCCGTAACATGTTTCACAAGACTTTGAAATGCAATGAAAAACGGTTCAACGATTTATGCCACCGACATCATAGAGTAAATACATACTTTACGCTTATAAAATTACTTCTTCAATGAGGGCTATCGTTTTTTGTCTTTCTAGATGGCGCCACTGTTGCGCGAGGTTTTTAAGTGTGGCTTTCAAAGTCTGTTATTACGGGCGAAAAAACAAAGTTTAGATTAAAATCATATTTAATACACCTTAAAACCGTACCGTAAAAATATCGAGCAACCACAGTACTTGCAATGTTCCTATGTATGTCAGAAAATCTTGCAAGTCTATTAAATATATTATGCCTACTGATTGTTAATAATCGATTAATTGAAAATTATGATCTTACTTTACAAAATCCTATTTAAGATTTTCCTCTTGATGTGTTTTCCAAATTTCTATTTTTCCCCCTTTTACGTTTCCTTACGTCTGTGGCAAATAAATATGATAACCGCTTCTCCGCCAAAAACAAAAAAAATCGTGAAAGATAATTTTCATGCTCTTATAATATCTTATAATGATCGAATTCGCTTAAAATTTAAGAAGGATATTTTATGTAAGATGTGATGACGTATTTGGGATGGTTCTCTGCGGTTTCGCACAATTTTTTTTTTTGACAAATGTTCAATTTCCCAAATGTTTTATTTCCCAAGTCACGATTTCCTCTGAAACCATACTATTTTCGGAACTTTCATAAAACAAACCTTCCAAACCTACTGTGCTCTATAAGAAAACACACTGAGAAAAAAATTTGGTTTCGGAGAAATTTGATAGTTGGGAAATTAAACATTTGCCAAATGAAACATTTGGCACACAATAGTTATGCGAAAATGCAGTACACATCTTAAGGATGACAAAGCAACAGCCCAAGCTCTCTCTTTCTGAGAGGCCTGTGCCCAACAAAAAAGAAGCAAAAAGAAGTGTGTTTTCGAAATTCCCATTGGATAGAGAACTTTGCTTATTTATTACTTAACCACAAGTGCAAAGTCGCGAAATAAAGGAATCGTTTTCATCGCCTGAATCAATCTTTTCCAAAAACTTCACGAATTTCCACCCGTATGGGAATGTGTACCATCAGCCAAATATGTGGTCGTTCGCATGTCATAAAACAATAACGCCAGTAGACGTGTCTGTGAACTTGAAAGTTCGACTTTAGCGACATATTGATTTGATAGGAACTTGTTTAAAATTGAGAGACCACTTATTTGGCTGATGGTATATCGAAAGAAATGCTTACCTATGGGTAGAGATTAGGTTCCATATTTTAGCGAGATTGATTTTGGCGAATATTATTATTATTTCCATTCTGTGCAGAAAATAAATGTTACTAAACTGGTTTAGTATGTGATTGGGATTATATAAATAAGCATCAATTGCTTATTATTTTTAGCTGTGATTTCTTTCTTTTTTTGTGCCGAAGTTTAGTAAATAAATTTATTATTTCTTTCTTTCAAATGTGCTGCAGGTGTACAGGCACAATTTTTCACTCACTGTCTCAAACTGTTCATCGGTGACCTCGAAAAATTTTTAAAAGCTACGCAGTCTCGTGGGAAGACAGAACTAGGAATAGTTGCTGGTGTTAGGACCTTGTGCAAGGTCCACCCGGATTTCTACCACCATCTTGCTCGCTAATCCTGCCATGAAGCAGCAGTGCTTGCACTGTTGTGTTTCAGCGTGGAGAGTAAGACAGCCGGTGAAATTACTGGCACGTGAGGTATCCCATCTTAGGCCTCTAGGGTGGCAACGCGTCTGCAATACCCCTGGTGTTGCAGATGTTTATGGGCGGTGGTGATCTCTTACCATCAGGAGACCCACTTGCTCGTTTGCCATCCAGACGTATAAAAAGAATAGTTAGAAAACCTGACCACGAAACTTGAAGTCCCGAGTTCGTTGCCGGGTCGGGACAGATATTTGTATGAGTTTCCTAGTACCCATAACTATAACACAATCTTTGCTTAGTTTGGGACTAGGTCAATGGTGTCAAGAGTACCGTGATTGTTTTATTTTTTTATTCTTGGCGACAGGAGAGTCTGATGCTGTAGAGCATCAAACCTGCTTGGCAATCTGGGGCTAATTTGGGTAACTTTTTAATTTGGGTATTTGAGAACTATAAAATGTGTTCCTCCTAAGTTTTAAAATAAGCATGTAGGTGGAAATCACGTTCTGTGGACACCCCCTCTGACTATAATAACCAACTTAGCTCAACATTGCATCTTAACTGTTTTGCAGCACTATGAAACTGCGTTGCGAGACTTGCATTTTTTACATGTAATGTTTTTGATGGGTTCTTTTTTCCGAAACAGGCCAGGAATCACACCCAATGCTGCAAGAACTCAACACGTTATCATATTATCAATTTAGAACGGCTATATTTACATAATTTGTTTTTTTTTTTCATTATGTTTTTAATTATCAGGACAAGGTCTGTTTTATGAATCAAAATGTTTAAAAAATTCTAGGGAAAAATGAAAATTCTGGCTTATAAATATTTCATTCAAAAAGTGATTGAGTCAATGAAAAAGATGATAATCTTCAAGAATATTTTCAGAATATTTTAGTTGTTTTGTAAAAGGAGTATCTCTACCTATGTAAAAATTATAAATACCCGGTGGGCAGCTTGTGGATCCAGCGCTGCAGCTCTGGTTACACAGGTCTACAGCACGGCACATGCAGAGCTGAGTCCTTTCGGCATCACACTAAGTACAGCGCAACGTCTCTCATTTTTCTCTCTTTCTCTATTTATGTTTTTATTGTGTTTTGTTGTGATATGGTGAGTTTTTTATGTCAATAAAATGTTGTGAGTTTGAGTTTGTATAGGTATATAAATCAATACGTTTTTACATATTTAATAAAACAACAAATGTTAAAACTACTACTGCTAAGACCACCATGGTTTTTACAGATTGGTTAAAAACAATCCGTTTTTGGCGAATTAAACTTCGTCCGACTGTTTAACTTATGTATTTTAATGATGGTATTTACATTTAATTTTCACGTTATTAACTTATTATCTTTGAATACCCTCATTTGTTTGTTCCATTTTACTTCAACCGAAACCAATTACAAGTTAAACATCAAAACAGCTGCAGAAATTCGTATTTACACTCCGGTTGAAATCCTGCGTGTTGTTTATAAATTTGGACAAAACTTTGTTTGAATGGAAGCACGATTTCACATGAACTTGCTGGACAAAACCCTTTGAAACAAATACTTACCGTCAAAGACCTATTATTTTATTTATTTTAGCGTTTTAAATAATCGCTTCCCTTATTTATTATCTTAACCTTTATTGGGCCTCTGGTTGTTTCCTTCTCCGCCCACAAGGATTGGCTCTTACGATTTAAGACATTTATACCTCCTACGTACTTTTTAAATCCTATTACGATTTTCCGTGTCCGACATTACCCCATTCATAAAAAACCAGCCAAGGGCCCAAGATAGAGTTTCGTAGCCGTTACAAAATAATCAAGTAATACTTTTCGAAAGATTTTGTGTTTTTGTACTGAATCTTCCAAGTTTAGGAAAGGTACATTCTACACCTCCGGCTGTCATGTACTCTTAAACTAATAATAAATCTCAAACAACCTGAGCCATTATAGTTTTTCGTGATATACTAATACCATCATTAATTTTCAGCTTTTAGAGGGGGGACGCTCGATTTTAATGAAAATTAGCACTTTAAAGTTGAATACTTTGCAAACAGATCACTCAATCGAAAAATCATCTCCACAACTCCTCAATTATTTTAAAAAGACCTATAGATGTAAATAGGTACACCAAAAAACATTTTTTTTTTCAAAATGTATAATATGTATACCATTTAGTCGGCACAGTTGCTACATATAATATCTATGAAATTACAACTTTTTAGCACTGATAGTCTTTGAGCAAAACCGCAGACGGACGGACAGACAGACATAGCAAAACTATATTATAAGAGGGTTCCGTTGGCTACGGAAACCTAAAAACCGGCCAAATACCAAGTCGCAACATGTTCAGGTTGGGGTTCCCTAATACGTGCATTCAAATACATATTATTAACTTTTGATTAACTCGTAAACTTGTAAAGTCTAGTAAGCTATGATCGTTTTCTATTTTACCAATATGAGTTCTTTCAGATTTTTCACGCCATCGGTTTAGCCTAATATTTTGTAAACGGATCCCTAAATTAAAAGGTGATCGTAGCAAACCTGCAATGTTTTAAAAGATTTATCCACTATGGGACGACGAAAAGGAAGACGAGAAAAAATATATGATCCCGCATTACAAATTTAGAAAATTTCTGATGCCGTAAACTGTAAATCATTAAAAGATTTAAATTGAAACGCCCCAAAGTTATGCAAAATTTCTAACACAAGCTAAATTGGAGCGCCTTTCTATAACTATTTCACACAGTAAAATCGGATTTAAAATGGTTTTACGCTCAAAAGACATCGGTATTCAAAGTACTTAGTAGACTATGAACTAGTCCATTTAAAAGCGCGACTCATTGTCAGACATTAAAAGCACTACTATATCCACTAAATTCACATGATTTATTTCCTATAAAAACTAACCAAGTGTGAGCCATGCACAGATAGGGTTCCGAGCTAACTGTGGCAATTATACCTACAATACTAGCTGTTGCTGCGACTCCGTCCGCGTCGAATTTGTTTATCGCTATCCCCTGGGAACTACGCTATTTTCCGGGATAAAACCTATACCGGGTGTGGCCTGTAATATGAGCAAGTAATTAAAACACAGATCATACTCAACATTAGTTCAGCTACTTTCAAAAATAATATTTTCACCTCACTAGCTCGAAAAAGCTGTCTTTATCCTTCGAAATCTGCGTGGAAAGTCGCTTTTTTCCTCTTGGCTGGAAAGAGTTTTTGAAATTCGAACGTTATCGTGAACGGGTGCCGCCTGAAAATACATATCAACCACTTACTTTCGCAACCTCGTATCTGGCCACAATATTGCTTTAGAATCATCTTACGATAGTGTTGATTTGTTGTATACATTTCGGGTAGACACGAGGTTGGGGAAGTAAGCGTTGAATATTGACGTGTTTACAAAGAAAGTTCTTCATACATTGTTGAATTAATATTTAAATCTGTTAATTATTCTGTTATTTTATTCTTATTACTAAACATTTATTTAGTAATAATATAGCTCATTTCAGATTACTGAAATGATTCCAAATGCGTCTATAATTACAAAAAAAAAATACAGAACAAACAAGAAGAAAATAGGATATCAAATGATGAAAAGGGATTCGGAAACACACCCGAGAAAAAAAGCACAATGACACGTTCTAAAACGTGGTTTGTAATTATTTTATGAATATTAATGCGTCAGTGTTTTCATTCTATATTATTTAAATTTTACGGCAAACATAACAATAGTTAAAGCATTACAAAGAAAATTTTACTAATAGTATCTTTAACTACTGATCAAACAACGGGCACTAAGACGTGAAAAGGTAACAAATAAACAGACTTACAAACTTTCGCATTTATAATATTGGTGTGATTTATAAAATCTTTGGTCGCAATATTGTACGATTAATATTGGTCTCGAAATACAGTAAACGAACCCGAGCGGGGGGCGAGACACAGGCGGAGAGGGGAGGGGATAGAGCGCGCATATAAATATGGCGGCCGCGCGAACTTGCTGAGCTTCTCCCGCCGTCGTCTTGGGATCCCTTGGTAGGTAACACGACGATCTTCTTGGTCGGTCGCCGAGCACGTGTACTACTCCATCTTTTCCTGGGAAGGTTCTCGTCACTCGTCCTCGCGGCCATGTGTTGCGAGGGAGGTTCGAGTCGCAGATGACCACGTCTCCGATGGCTGGGCTGACTCCACTGCTGAAGGGCTCCCGCCCGCCGGTGCTGGAGTAAGGGTAAGTACTCGCGTACCCAGCGCAGCCAGAATGTATCGGCGAGTAGCTGAGCGCGCCGCCAGTGTTGGCGCGCGCTGCTATCATACTCGCTGAAGGTGCGGGAGCGGCTGAGTGGCAGTCTGGCCCCAGCAGTATGTGGTTGGGAGTCAGCGCTGGTGGGTCATCGAGTTCCACTGCCACGTGGGTCAGAGCGCGGGAATTTACTGTCGCCTCGACCTCAGCTTCTTGTAGTGCTTCGGTTAATTCGCGGTCGGCACTTTTGAAGGCAGTGGGGTTGTCACTCCACAATTCGGTGGGGCACCCGCGTAGAGCGATGAAGCGGCGGAGGGCGTTGATTGCGGAGTCGGTACTGAGCGAGACCGCTACCTCTAGGTGTACGGCCCTCGAAGTCATGCAGGTGAAGAGGGCGACGTGTCTTTTTCTCGGTGGCGGCCTACGGTGACTTCCAGGGGCCCGAAATAATCTAAGCCTGTGTAGGTGAAGGGCCTTGCGTGGTGGGCGAGGCGCGCCGCAGGTAAGTCGCCGGTTGCTGGGGCCGCGGGTTTTGCCTTTTTTATTCGGCATATTGCGCAGAGGGCGATCGCCTCCTTCAACGGCGTTCGTATTTTCGTGATGTGGACCCGCTGTCTTAACTCGTTGACGACGATTTCGGTGTCGCCGTAATGCAGTTTTTCGTGCACGTGGAAATATATAGTTTCGTATATGGATGTTTCCCATCTAGTACTGCCGGACGCATCGTTTTTTGTAACACGTCGTTTGCCTCCGTGATGCGACCTCGCAGTCGTATCGTACCGCACTCGGGCGAGTCGGTCGTCTTTGTCTGGCGCGCGGTCGCACAGCACGCGCTCTCTCTCTCTCTCGTGTAGCTACCTGCCTGCGACGCGCGCACCCATAGCGACTCGGCCGCCGCGACGTAGTGCGCGTTTAACACGACGAATTTTCTTTGGTTTTTAGGTGCAGCGGCTGGTTTGACGGACTGGCGGGCGCGGGTGTTGCTTTCGTTCCAGGCTCCGTCTTGCTCGCAGTTAGCGCGCGTCCTCTTTCTACGCGCTGCCGCGACTGTTTCTGGGCCAGCTGGCGTGGGGTCGTCGCCCTTGTGGCGGCAGAGGGCGATGAACTGTAGCGCGCGTGCCGTAGCTTGTAGCAGGCGCGTCCACTTCGAAAACCTCTCTATTTGAGGTAAATGAGCGTGTTCTTGTTCTTGCCGCATTTGTATGGTGTGGCAACTTTGTTTCTCCTCGCCTGTCGCGGGGATCGCGACTTTATGTTCCGCGGGCCACGTCGCTTCAGGCTGGTAGAGGAAGCGCGGCCCGAGGAACCAGCGGTGTTGCTCGTTAAAGTCGGCGGGGGTGGCTCTTGTAGCATCGTCGACGACGTTGTCGGCCGATGGTAGCCACCGACACTCGTCTTTCTTTGTCGCGTCTTCGATCTCTGCAAGGCGGTGCGCTACGAATGTTTTGTAGGTGCTGGGCTCGGCGCGTATTCATGCGAGCACCGTGCGCGAGTCGCTTCAATAGATTCGATGCGCTATTGTGTAATCGTGTTCGTCGCCTACTGACTTCGCTAATCGCACGCCCAGGACGGTGGCTTAGAGCTCGAGTTGGAGCACGGAGATAGGTTTGGTGGGCGTGACCCGGCTCTTCGCGGCGGCTAGGGCGATCTGGATGCTGCCATCGGCTCTTGTTATTCGCCAGTACACAGCGGCGGCGTAGGCTTCCTCGCTAGCGTCTACGAAGGTGTGTTGTTCGTAGCGCTCGGTGGCCATTTTATCGTAGCACCGCGGTATGTCCATGTTTCGTAGGCTGTGTTGCTGCCGAAGCCACTCGCTCCATCTCTCATGCAGCTCTTCTGGTATAGCGTCGTCCCAGTTTGTGTTGTAGCGCCACGTGTTTTGCATAATTCTTTTTGCTGGCGTGGTGATTGGCGAGATGAGGCCCAGCGGCTCGAAGGTTGACATAATGATGCTGAGTGCTTCTCTTTTCGTGGGCGGGCGGCGATCGTCTAGCACCTCGGGCGGAGCTCTTTTAGTGTTAAGGCGGAAACGGATGCAGTCCTTTTTCGTGTCCCACAGCAGGCCGAGCGTTTTCTCCATCTCGCTCCCGCCGATGGGGACTGTCGTTCCCTCTCGCTCTGCGCACTCGATGACTGTGTTTATTGCATGTCGCTCGTTTGTAGCCCATCCACGCAGTTGAAAGCTTGTTTGTGTACATGGTCGACATCTTTTATTGTGCGAGTTGCTTCGTTTATTGTGGCGAAGCTTTGTAGATAGTCGTCCATGTAGTGGTTCTTTTCTATGGCGCGCGCAGCTTCCGGGATTGCGCCGCGTGTTCTTGTGCATTTCTGTTCTTTATATACAGCACGGTGCATGGTGATGACGACGCGCCGAATATGACCGATGTCATGCGGTACTCTTCCGGCGGACCTTCGCGGCAGTCGCCCCTCCATAGAAAGCGGAGGGCGTCCCGATCTTCATCGCGGATTTTCACCTGCATGAACATCTCTTTTATGTCAGCTGAGACCGCCACGCTGTACTGCCGGAATTTCATGATGACGCCAGGCAGGGACTGCAGCAGGTCAGGTCCGGGCAGCAGCATGTCGGTGAGACTGCGGCCGTGTGATTTGGCCGTGGCGTCGTGCAATACTCTTATTTCTGGCTTTTCTGGGTTAAGTGAGGTAGGTACCACGTCTTTTTGCTTTTTGTCGCGCGCTCGGCGTAACGCGACGTGAGCAGATTATTGATGCGCTCGTTGTATTGTTTTTTCAATTCTTCGTCGCGATCTAATTTTCTCTCGAGCGTGTATAGGCGTTTGATTGCGTCTTGTTTATCGCACGGCATGTCGCTGTCCTCTTCCCGCCACAGCAGGCAGGTCTCGAATCGCCCGTCGGGTAGGCGGCGACTTTTCTTGTCTGTCTGTTGCAGCGCTCGTAGTTCGGGATCGCTGCTCTGCCGCCTGGGTTCGATGGACAATGATTCGGGCGCGAAGTATTTTTCATCATTTCTTCGATGGGCTTGGTTGGCTCCGGTGTGGTAAGGTGAGCACAGAAAAACGCTATCGGCATCGCTTGTGTGGTGCGGCAGCCGTGCAGTACCCATCCCAGTGACTTCCCCTGTGACGTCTACTAACCTATTCGAAATTTCTTTAAAAAGTTTTAAAGCGCTAAGACCCCACGGTCCAAGGGTCTCGACACTGAATGCGACAAAGTCGTATCGTCGTAAGTATTTTATGTTTAGTATAGGTACTTTTAATAATATTGTTATGCCTTATAAATAAAATTTACATTATAAAATTATATACCAAATTTCAAGTCAATCCGTCCACTGTAAGTAGGTCAAAATGAACTTACTTACAAGTTTTGACCCAACAACAACAACAAACAGGGAAAGTTAAATAAAAGCTTGTAATATGTTAAAACGAATACTTTCATTAGGTACCTATATACTTAACTCTTTCAACTAGTCATATATATTAACTTAGGTACTTTCCTCAAAATCACGATATAATCGATACGATACACAATGAAAAACCTCAGTAATGTGAATATTGTCGAATGTGAATGGTTGAACTGAAAACGCCATCACCGATACTATACGTTGGCGACGGGATATACCTACCCGCGCATTGTATGGAGCTGATAAAAAAAATCTACGAAGGTATCCTTTCTATATCCTTAGGTATCCTGCTGTTATATGAAAACTGGTAAAACTTAGCTTTCAACATTTCAAAACTTGTAAAATGAACCGCCAACCACACCCAGATCACCAGAAGATTGCAGATGTATACCAGGCTAAGGTCTAATAGCTCATAATGCCTCTAATTTTACAGACTGTCTTACTCTTCACGCCGAAAACAGTAAGATGTAAGAATACGTTACACATACCCACTAATATTATAAATGCGAAAGTTTGTTAGTCTGTTTGTTTGAAACTTCATCACGTCTAAACCGCAGAACCGATTTAGGCGAAATTCGTTATACAGATTTATTTATTATATATATTTATAGAGTTTTTATCCCAAACAATTGCATAGTTCCCGCAGGATAGCAATACCTAAACGAATTCTACGCAGACATTTCATCAAATAAGATACCTACGGGTCAACCATGGGTCAGTTCTATGTATAAAAAAACCTGCCAAGTGCGATTTGGACTCGTGTACGAAGGATTCCGTACTATAATCTATACAATATTAGAGATTAGCAATAAAAAAGCCAAAAAAAAAACAAGTTTGTTGTATGGGAGCCCCCTTAAATATTTATTTTATTTTAATTTAATTATTTATTTGTAAAGTGATTATACAATCGAATACTCTGTGAATATTTCAAGCATCACCTGTTGCCGTTAAGTATTAATATCGAGCAAACAACGGCAGAAGAATCACGTTTATTGTATGGGAGCCCCCTAAAATATTTATTTTATTCTGTTTTTAGTATTTATTGTTATAGCGGTCACATTAATACATAATCTGTGAAAATTTCAAGTGCCTAGCCATTACGGCTCAAAAGATAGAGCCATGTGACAGACGGACGGACAGAAAGACAGACAGACAGACAGCGGAGTCTCAGTAATAGGGTTCCATTGGCACCCTTTGGGTACGGAACCCTAAAAATGGAAGCAACGGGCCAAACCGCTCACGTAAAACTGGTGTTCGTAATATCACAGTCGTTTTCGAATAGTGGTCTTGAGCATACCCACATGTAAATGTCGTTTGCATAATTGTATAAGCTTTGAGTCGGCAGATGTCCTGCCTCTAAAGCTACGGATTCCTATAAACTCAGTCAGACGCCCTTTTGAGTTGTAATCAAATGTTTCACAGCATCATTACACCGCGGTACGTTCGTAAAGGCTGAAATATTCACGATGAGAACCACAAGATACTAATGTCACTATGCCATACAAGTTAATAAAAACAAAAAAAAACAAATTATGATTTGGCTCAAAAAAATACATGTAATCCTAAATTTTCACCCTTTTACCACCAACCCCTTTTTTAATAGCGATATTAGATATTACTTTAATATTTTTCAACCCTTGGTGGTCGATAACTGATCAATTATCACTCGATCCCAGTAGGGTTGAGAACGAAGCCGGTCTCCTGTCTTTCTCAACAAGCTTTCTCTCACTCCCAAAAGCGTATGTACTAAGTATTACGTTAATAAAATCCTAACATTAAAAGTTTAGCTAAAAGTTAACACGACATTCATTGTCTGTTAGGAAGGCGGTCAAAAATGTTTGTGACCAAACCCCTTCGAAACGGCTTGACCGATTTTTACGAACTTTTTTGTGTATATTTGGTAGGTCTAAGAGTAGAAAGTAAGCTATTTTTCATACTTTTACGCGGACGGAATCGCGGGTACAGCTAATAGTAAGTATATAAATTTTAAGCATTTATTAAACTTTTACACCTAGCGAAAAACTCTATTTTTACTTTTTGAAATAATACAAGTGAAACCGACTCTTGGTCGTAGACATGTTGTGATTTTATGTGAATACATTTAGAACCCGTGGTAATAAAAGTACTTAGTATGTGTGTTGAAAGGATCCAGCTTCACACCAAATTCCAATCCCTCTAATACCGTCTGTTTATATAGAAGATAAAAGGGCACTTGAGGACAAACAGACGCGGTCTTAAATATCTAAATAGGTATGCTTTGGCATTGTATCAACAATTATAAAAATACATACTTAATCAACTTTAGTTCTTTATTTTACATAAATCAATAACACTGAAGTCCAGCAGTATTACAAGCTAATGAACTTAAGGAACCTAACGCACTGCACAACTATTGAAAACTGTAGAAGGAAATAAACCTTCCTTCGTATCGGTGTAGTAAATTGTGAGCTAGTTAAGGAGTTTAAGGAAATTCATAGGATCTAGGATAAAAAGACAGGTATCATCTGTTCAACTCGGAGGCTCTGAATAGAATGGCTTCTTGACGTAAATCGAACAGGTGTGGAATTTAGAAAAGGTAATTTGAATTAAAATGTAATTTTTTTAGAATGTGTGCTAAACCAGACAATCTAAAGAGTTAGGAAGAAACGAGTTGAATCACACCTCTTTACAACCTATAGCGTCTTTAGAACAGAGGAACCGTAAATGACTTACGAGTAGCAGAAGGCCGAAAGTCATCATTGTCCTTATGTTCTTTCCTTAGGATTCCAAATGTGTGAGGATGAGTAAGGTGGATTAGTTATTTATTATTAAATAGGTCGATTAGCAATAGTAGATTGTACAATGAGTATGTACATAAAACGCCCTTTTCACTTCGATTGCGTGTAAATTATTAGCAATAGTTGAAACAAATGTTAATTTAATGAGTACTTTTTATTTTTCGTGCATTGCGATACATACTAAAATTTTGTAACTAAATTAATAATATTATCTAATTTAGTTAATTTATAAATATAAAACACGAGTTATTAAAAAAATACTTTATTTCGTAAACTTTTTGTTCCTAGCTATTTACACCTGACTGCTTAGATCTTAGACGAAGATTTTATTTTATGCACTAAACAAACTGTAATAAACTGCAAACATTGTTACCACCAAAATATCATCAATTATTATATCTGGAGAAAAGTATCAGATATTACAGCCTAGCTTTTCGTTATTCCAGGCATTCACGGTTTACCTGCTACCTGCCTGTACGTGTGGGATAACATTAATTTCATCAGAATTTCGAACGTGTAAAACATAACGCAGTAAATCATGTTCATGCCCCATCATGCTCAAGTTGGTACAAAATAGCTGTCATGAAATTGTATTAGAAAAAAAAGATTTTTTTCCGTATCCATATCCGTTACCAAAAACTTATTTTCACTGGAAATTTAGCATGCCTGAAATTATTTAACAACCTTTTATTTAACAGCAACATTTAGATTTGTGCGATTTAGTCGAAATTCACCTATTTCTAGTGATCGAATGGGTATGAAATTTGGTACGGACTTGTAGTTTTTTTTACCCAGTTTAATTAAAATCTCTTATATGTGTCGACATGATCTAGTAAACGAATGGAATTGTTTGGTTATGATATGAGGATGAATGCTATAGGTACCTTCTGGTCACGTTACTGTACCTACTCTCTTTTATTTCAATTCAATGGTGTATTTACCTTTAATCTTCTAGTAATCCAAACAATACACTGTTTGTGCTCTTCAGTTAAACTAAAACGACACTTATTTTTGGAGGTAAGAACCTGAAGAGCAGGAACGTGTTTCTCAACAATAACAAAGAAAGGTTTAGGTAAGGTGCGCCGGGCGATTGTTTAATAATAATCTGATGATGAAATTTGGTGGTTTATTGAATTTAGTGTGAAGCAAGTTAAGACTGCTGGCACGTGGAGAGGTTTATGAAAGATTTATAGGGCTATTTGTTTTATAGGCAGTGATAATCACTTGCCACCACCAGGTGGACCGAAGACATCGTGAGAGTTGCGGGAAGCCGGTGGATGCAAGTGGCGAGTTGTCGTTCATTGTGGCGTTCTAAGGGGGACCTTTGTTCAGCAGTGGACGTCTTCCGACTCATGATGATGAATCACTTGCCACCAGGAGATCCACTTGTTTCCACCTTTCATTAAATAAACCGGCCAAGAGCGTGTTGGACACGCCCGAATCAGGGTTCCGTACGGTAGCCATTACGAAATATTAAGTAATATTTTTCTAAGGATTTCGTATTTTATACGGAATCTTTCATGTTTAGGTATATTTTGTACCTTAGGCTGCTATTTACTCTTCAACTTCTAATAATTCTCAAGCAAACTTAGCCGTTATAGTTTTCCACCCACTGGTTTACATTTTTGACCGGGGCGGGGACGCTCGATTTTAATGAAAATTTGCACTTTAAAGTTGAATATTTCGCAAACAAATCACTGAATCGAAAAATCGTCTTAGCAAACCCCTAATGGCTTTATAAAAAAACCTATCCAACGATATCCCACACTATAGGGTTGATGATTAAAAAAAACACCCCCACTTTACGTCTATGGGAGGTAGCCTAAAAAAAAATATTTTTGAATTTTTAACTGTACCGTTTTGTCGGCATAGTTTACTTATATATCCGTGCAAAATTACAGCTTTCTAGCATTGATAGTCTCTGAGCAAAGCCGCGGACGAACAGACAGACAGACAGACAGACATGGCGAAACTATAAGGGTTTATTTTATTTGCCATTTTAGCTCCGGAACCCTAAAAAGTACTTTGCTTGCAAAAAATAAACTTGCATTGGAACTGGTGGCGAATCTCCGCTCGAGTAATTTTGTGAAAACAAACGTGTGTTAAATCACTTTGTGCGAAACCAACAGTATTCGTTCTGACAGCGTGAAAACATTGCTTCCGTGTTATACATGGAACTTTATGTCACACAGATATGTGTTGACATTAAAGCATTATGCCTAAAACCGATTCTTGATAAAGCATTATAATAATATCTCTAAATTTGATCAAGCGATAATAATAATAATAATAATCTTTATTCAATAAGACAAAATTGCACAAGAGAGGAATGAACAATTACAAAGAAAAAGACAACTTAGGTTAAACATAGCACAATTAAATAAGTTGAATCCTGACTCACAAACTAGGCAAGGCCCGTATCTTGCAAGTCAGTGTTCGTCACGTAATAATTACTTAAGTATAAATACATATATCTGTTATTTTTTGACAAGAAATTGGATTTGTATACATAATGTGTAGGAAGCTTTTTGATTGCCAATACCGTGCCAAAATCAATCAAAATAAATAAAGTCTGAATCAAGCGTGCGAAAATTTAATTGAAACCTTAATTACGTGACTATTTTAATCCGTTATTTAAACACCCCCGACCCGAGCCGAGTCGTTAATGAGGGCTATCGCGTATGAATTCGCCACTAGAGGCGCTAGTGTAGCGTGAGGTCTACGAAATGTCAAATCTCATAGTTTTTGGGTGAGCTACGCGAGTTTATTAATAATTAGAATAATTTTGTGAATATTTTGCAATATCTGAAATTGATTATGGCAAATATGCGTTCCGGGGCAATGAATGTCTGTGTTTTGAGACAGTTTTGTTTTTCGGAAACCTTTGTCCTCCCTTTTTTCCGAACAAAACGGGGACTATGCAACACTGTGGCATGCTCGATATTTTTATGGTACGGTTTTAAGGTGTGTTAAATATGATTTTAATCTAAAGTTTGTTTTCACGCCTGTAATAACAGACTTTTAAAGCCATACTTAAAAACCTCACGCAACAGTGCGCCATCTAGTGAGACAAAAAAACGATAGCCCTCATTCAATGTTGTTCAAAGAATTTCATTATGTGCTGCTGAGACATTGTCACGTAACGTAACGACAATAAAATTTAGTTAACCAATGCAATGAGTTGATTTATCATAATAATAATACGAAATATTCAGTTTCAACCTACACACATCACATGCGCATACCTACAAAAGGTTATATATATATATATATATATATATATATATATATAGGGTAAGGGGTAAAGGGTTATTAGGGAATTTCTAGTATTCTACATTCTACAGTTAAAATATTTGCAATATGTTTTGATTGCAGCTGTTAAAAGTCAGCCATAGCTGAACATTTATTGGAGTCAGGGCAGGGCCAAAGCACCGGATTGAGCTTTACAATCCCAAAATTCTCTCGACGAAACGTGAATGGTACGTACAAGCGGTTAAAGTAAAAACCGGCCAAGATGGTGTCGGTCACGCCCAAAATAGGGTTCCGTAGCCATTACGAAAAAATTAAGTAATAAATTTCTAAGGATTTCGTATTTTGTACGGAATATTCAAATTTTAGGTATATTTTATACTTTAGGCTGCTATTTACTCTTAAACTACTAATAATTCTAAAGAAAACTTAACCGTTATAGTTTTCGTTGTAAGTTTGATATACTTACTATCCTGTTTTTTTTTCAAATTTTTCCACCCACCGGTTTAGATTTGAGAGGGGGGGGGGCGCTCGATTTTAATGAAATTTTGCACTTTAAAGTTGAATATTTTGCAAACAAATCACTGAATCGAAAAATCGTTTTAGCAACCCCCTAGTGATTTTAAAAGACCTATCCAGCGATACCCCAAACTACAAGGTTGGATGAGAAAAAAAAATCACCCCCACTTTACGTGTATGGGAGGTAGATACCATAAAAAAAAATTTAATTGTACCATTTGGTCGGCATAGTTCACATAATATTCTTATTTTGTTTGTACCTATATTTGCATATAGTAGTTTTATTTTTATGTTAGGATTCTTTTATAGATTTGTGTATTAAGTATATAATATATTAAGTATTAAAGCAATGTATTGTAGCTTTCACTATCTATTTTAATTTTTAAACTCACTTTTTGTCTGTCCCTGACTGAATGCTCCTCTCATCCACTCAAAGGTTGACTGGTAGCGATCCCTTAAAGGGATAAGTACGCCTTTGTACATATATTTCATTGTTTGTCATCTGTGTTTGTTTACTTATTTTGTACAATACAGAGTTAACATACATACATGCATATAGCTTTCTAGCATTGATTGTCCCTGAGAAAAGCTGCGGACGGACAGACAAACAAACAGACATGGCGAAACTATAAGGGTTCCGTTTTTGCCATTTTGGCTACGGAACCCTAAAAAAGCATATAAATTTTAACCAGGACGATGGATATAAGCTTTCATCTTCGTGGAATCCTGTTATAAATAAGTGTCGGCGTCGGGATGAATGTTCGAAGGGACGATCGCACGTTGTTAGTGTTGTGTGTTGGTGTGATGTGATGGGGTGACAAAAGGGTACTTTTTGTGATCAAGTGCGGGTAGTTCGAAGAACTAGCGCTGCTAGGCACACTTGACGACCCACACTTCAGTCTACTCGTGACCACGGCCACTGTAATGTGGTCGAAACGTCGAGGTAAATATTACTCGTGTGTGTTAGCGTGATAAGTCCCGTTTTTCGTATGTTTCTGTTTTTTGACATATGATTATTGATAGCTATTGCATCTCTTAATATTAGGTAATTTTATAAATAACACTAAGTAATGCATGTGGTAGATTACGATCATGTTCTGAATTGACAATTTAACTATATTTTGTACCTGTTATCACAATAAATATATTGTGATTATGATAATAATGAGGTTCCATTTCCATGGTAGCCCAGGAATCAGATAGGTTGACTGTACACTCAAATTTTAACTATCTTAGTTAAACACACCCACTGTATACAGATATCTCGCGCGCTTAAGTTTGGAAATAAACACCAGATTGTTTAAAATAACTTCAATATTGCGTCAACACTCGAGTTCGATAGCTCAATAAACGTATTTTTGGAGCAAAACTTGTTACTGCTTCGCTGAAATGCTCAACATTAGGAATTTGTGAAAAAAGTTTATTAGCGAATTACTTGATAGCAATTAATAAGTTAAAAGGCTGTGCAAGTTGGACTCACGCCCCGAGATTTCCCCAAAAATACCTAGGTTAAACGATTTTATTGTAAGTAAATGACTAAGGTAAAGGTCGACGACGGCAGTATTATCACATCGAAACCAGAGTTATTGAGAGAGCTCGAAAGGTTTTTCGAACAGCTCGTGCATCTCAAGATACCAGAGCTAAGCTAATCCGACATTACACCGAAGATATCCCAGACATCAGCCTGTATAGAGATTAGAGTGGCTCTCAAACAACTTAAAAACAACAAGGCTCCGGGTGATGATGGAATCACGACAGAAATTCTGAGAGCGGATGGTAAACCGGTACTTATAATCCTCCAGAGGTTATTTAATTCCGTCATACTCTAGGGTACCACGCCAGAAGCATGGCACAGGAGTGTGGTGGTGCTCTTCTTCAAAAAAGGCGACAATACCTTATTGACTCATATCACATGTATACAAGTTGTTTTCGAGGGTCATTACGAATAGTCTCGAGCGCGGCTTCGATGATTTCCAGCCTCCATAGACCATATTCACACGCTCCACCAGATTATACAGAAGACCGAAGAGTATAATTGGCCACTATGTTAAGCGTTTGTGGACTATGAAAAAGCCTTCGATTCAATCGAGACCTGGGCTGTATTGCATTCTCTTCAGCGGTGTCATATTGATAGATACTTACACCGAGGTGTTAAAGAGTTTGTACAGCAACGCCACTATGTCGTTCCGGTTGCAGGACGAGAGCACACAACCAATGCAACTGCAGCGAGGTGTGAGACAGGGAGACGTTATTTCTCCGGAACTGTTCACAAATGCGTTGGAGAACGTTTTCAAGCTCTTGGACTGGAACAGGTTCGGCATCAATATCAACCCATCTTTGTTTTGCCGATGATATAGTCATAATTTCGGAGTCGCTGGAGGAGCTGAATACTATGCTCAGTGACCTCAGCTCAGTATCGTCTCCCAACACGTGGGTCTTAAAATGAACATGGACAAGACTAAAATCATGTCAAATGTTTATGTCACACCCGTGCCGGTTATCGTTGGGAACTATACGTTCGAAGTTGTTATCACTATGTTTAACTTGGACAAGTCCAATTGGGTAGGTCCAACTTCGACAAAGAGGTCGCCCGAAGAATCCAACTCGGATGGGCAGCGTTCGGGAAACTTCGTGATATCTTCTCGTCAAATATATTCCGCAGTGCCTGAAAACTAGAGTCTTCTGTGTTGCCAGTGATAGCTTATGGCGCTGAGACGTGGTCCTTGATGGTTGGCCTTTTAGAAGGAATCAGAGTCACGCAACAAGCTATGGAGAGTGCTATGCTTGTAGTTTCTTTACGCGATAGAACCCGGAATACGAAAATTCGTCGAAAAACTAAAGTGACCGATATATTTAGCTGGAAAAATATGGAAGTTGAAGTGGCAATGGGCGGGCCACATCGCTCGAAGAACAGATAACCGTTGGGGGAGAAAAGTCCTCGAGTCCGGAAGACGAAACGTTTACAGGCCTCCCACCAGGTGGACTGATGACATAGTGAGAGTTGCGGGAAACCGGTGGATGCAAGTGGCGAGTTGTCGTTCATTGTGGCGTTCTAAGGGGGCCTTTGTTCACCAGTGGATGTCATCCGGCTAATGGTGATGATGATGATGATGATTGTAAAGAAACGTAATACTAATACAGATAATCCCTAAATCCCTAAAAATCCCTAATTAGTTTTTTTTTGCAATTTTTATGTATTTTATATGTCTTTTTGTGTACCTATTTTTTTGTATGATTTGAATTGTATAGCGCATTGGTGTTTCAACTATAATGCTTTAAATTTTTTGTTGACAAAGAAATAAATAATCAACCAAAAGTTAATTTTTTATACTTGCACGGATATTAAAGATTTGCCAAAAGCTACAAAATAATTATGTAGGTACCAGGTACACATATGACACCACAGTCTTCTTCCATCTAGAGAATTTATCATACTGAAAAAAATGCATACATGCATTTTAAATTAGGAACAAAGCTACTAATGGCCTGATTTATATACACACCACTAGCTTACCAAATACAGTTCCCGAACGATTAATTTGAAATTCCATTAGAATCTGTAAATGAAGCTCTCACCACAAATTTAGAAATGTGTTTTCAATGAGTACCGCTGGATTTGATTTAAGTAAATAATAATTACCTATCAATACTGTTGAAACCTCATTATACTGGCCATCAGATATTGTGTTTTGCTTGACATTGATTTTATTTGTTGATAGACTTCAATACAAATTTGGTTCTGAGAATATTTGTTTTAGGTTATGGGAATTTTACAAATATTCCTTTTATAAGTAATATTCTTCTATTTTGGGATTAGTTTTACCTTTTTAATTTGTGTTTTGCAAATATGAGTTTCCAAAAATTGGATTGCTTTAATATTGAAAAGTTACGCGGTCTCGAAAACTGGTTGGTATGGAAATTCGATAGAAACCTTCAACTAACTATGCATAAATTTTGCAAGATGTTGTGAAAGGCGTCGAAACTCTTCCTAAAATAATATTTAATTCCTGATAAACGAACAATATTCGATTGTACAACAAGAGCATAAAGCGAGCCATTTTACCCAAGACGTTCATAAAGCCACCTGAGCCGGTAATGTAATGGGTTAAATGCTCGAGTTTTACACTCTGCTTTTTGGAAACAACTGTTCACTTACTACGTACTTTTTATTTTTAACGCATTACTATATAATTATATTTTTTTTAGTTTTAGTGATTTATTTTGATTGATTTTTAGTTTTATATAAATAAACAATGTATTAAAAATTCTTTGTTTGGGGCTGTTGACACATAATTACCTTGGTCATAGACAAAGATTTTATTTTATGCACTAGTGCATAAGTCATTTTATGTCGCCTAGATCCAGCATAAACACCAACTTTACGAGCATGAGAAGAACAAAGAAGTTGATCACTTGAATGGTGCCTAACAAAGAAGTTGAAACATCACAACCCATAGACACCCACAGCTTTAGGGGGTTGCAGATCCTTTGCAGGTCAAAAAATGATTAAATAGAATATCTTTTGAGCTGGTAATTTCACCAGCTCTCTTCCTCTCCTCGCCCGAAACTAATAGCAACCCTCAAAAGCAAAGTGGAGCGAGCCTCTCAAGGTTCAAGGGGCCACGACTGTCATAGGCTAAAGGTGAAGGGCTTTCTTTAACAAAGGCTAAGACGTCTGAATTTGTAGGGTTGTTAATATCTTTTGTATTATTTTTATTAAGTCAAATTTATTTTAGATGTTACAAAAAATCCGGGGATAGACGAAGCGAGACAAAGCTAGAGTAGTAGACGAAAGGTCGTAAAGTTGGTATTTATGCTGGATCTAAGCGACATAAAATTACTTTTTATGCTCTAGTGCATAAAGTAAAATCTTCGTCTAAGACCAAGGAATCAGGTGTCAACAGACGTTGTTATGCTATTTTAATTGTCATCCATTTCATTATACACCCTTTTTGCGATATCAAAAGGATACTTAGTTATGTCAAGCTAATACACTATATGTAGTTGATATAGTAGAATCATAGGCATTGTTCTACTAAGTTTATAATTATGCTTTTGTAGTTATTACCGCAAAAAGGGACAAACCAAACTTCATAGATCTTTATTTGTCCCTTATTTGTACATGCCAACACATTAGTCTAAATGAGTGAGTAAACTAAGGTACACGTATGAAAAAGCCCGTGACGAGGGAAATAAAGTGAGTTAAAGACTTAATGAGATAATAAAGCTACGTGTAATGTGTAGACATAGGTAAGGCTAGGGGATGAATGGTGTCACAATGTACCTACTGTATGTACCTAGTAGTCTCCAGTCATAAGACGACTGCGTTAAAATATACTAAAAAGAAGAAAACAAGGCGTGGGCGTAGTGGTCTAGAACTCTGTTACTTAAGTAGCTAACTTAAACTTCAACAGTCGGGACCCATTAAGATACTAAGAATTTTTGAGCTGGTCGCGATTTGAATGGGTCCCGACTGTTGAAGTTTAAGTTATCTACTTAACAGAGTTCTAGACCACTAAGTTCACGTCTTGTTTTCTTCTTTTTAGTATTTATTAACGCAGTCGGGTTTTGATTTTTTTAATTTATTGTTTTATTTCATACTTTTTTGTTATTTCTGTTAAAACGGCAAATAAAAACACATGACTCGTATGTATTTCTGTTATCTGTTTTCAAATCTCTTCATTTTTTTGAAGACAATTTGGCGCTTAAAATCCGCCATTTTACTTTTTTAAGAATTTCATGTACCCAGTGTCATTAAGACGAATCCAATGACGTATGATTTATCAAAATCGGTTCAGCCGTTGAGTAGTTACGAGAGGACATAGGAATAGACATACATACATACATACATACATAATACATACGGGTAAAACACATAACCCTCCTTCTTCGCAGTCGGGTAAAAAAAATTAAGGTGCTGGTCGCAACGTCCTTCGGAGGGAACTTGCGCTTTTCCGAGATAAAAAAAAGATAGTTCTTTGTTAACCAGATATCGAAGCTTTAATTGACAAACGGGAAAATACTTATCCAATATTTTTTGATAGTCTAACTAAAATACTAATAAAAAGAAGAATATTTTATTATTATAGTCAACGACTGTTATGAAGTAAATCCAGACACATTGCAAAACTACAAAGTTTCGGAATATTAACAATATGAATTATGACCAAAATGCAATGCTTACTTGTTGCGTGCACATTAACAATACTTACCTAATCAGGAACTTCAGAATAGTTGTGCAATTTTTCAGGATTGACTTCTTAGTGGGCACTATAGTACCTATTCTTTATTCGATCCAGTAGATTCTTACACGCAAATAACCTAATAAACAAAAAGTTAGAAAACCCCCGACTTTGTCACTAAAGTTCAACATCTCAAAAACGACTAAACCGATTTTGATGAAACATGTCTAAAAACTTCGCTAGAAAACCTGATTTCAATTTAAAAAACCGCATTCAAATCGGTCAAACAGACATACAGACACACATAGCGGTCAAACTTATAACACCCTTCTTTTTGCGTCGGGGGTAAAAAGCTATCATCATTATCGCCAGCGATACACGTCCACCGCTAGGCACAGGCTCCCCCAAACTACTTCTTAAAACTATCATCATTATCGCCAGCGATACACGTCTACCGCTAGGCACAGGCTCCCCAAAACCACTTCTTAAAACTATCATCATTATCACCAGCGATACACGTCCACCGCTAGGCACAGGCTCCCCCAAACCACTTCTTAAAGCTATCATCATTATCGCCAGCGATACACGTCCACCGCTAGGCACAGGCTCCCCCAAACTACTTCTTAAAACTATCATCATTATCGCCAGCGATACACGTCTACCGCTAGGCACAGGCTCTCCCAAACCACTTCCTAAAATTCGCTTTCTGTGAATCATGCTCACATAATTTTACACAATATCATTCAAGTCTAATTTACTCAGAAAAAAGGTTTTTCATCTCTCCTGTTCGGAAAGTTTAATTTTCATGGGTAGATAGCCGGGTGGAAAATTACGTTTTCATCCCTAGGGTGGAAAGTATTTTTTTTTATTTTTCGATTAGCCACGGAGTTGAACATAATTGAGTTACGTCAATGGCACTTGACTTTTTTTCACGTTTCGGCATGGCCATCTAGATGCACTACGTCGTGACCAAAGAGGAGGAGGTTGAACGCCGAACATCCGTTTGAAACAAGAAATTTGATCTTTATTACTACGTTACGAACATATTTCATCTCTTTCTTTACTTAGGTTAAGAAAGAAATGGAAGTCATTCGTGAAATGTGAAAGAAAGAGATGGAATATATAAATAAGTACCTAATAATGGTCAAACCTCCAGTTTTGTGTATAAGCCGACAAAGGGGTCGACACCAACTCGATTTTGTGTCGATGTGAAGTGGCCAGTTGAAAAGGTACCGTTGGAGGTTGGATATAAGTAAATTCAATTTATTATTATTCTCTTTTTTTTGTAGTACTTTACTTTCCTCACAGTCAAAATGAAAAGTAGAGTGTCTAACTCGGGTGAAATTACCCATTTCCCCTCGAACCATTGGCGCTCTCACTTAGTTCGAGCGTCAGAAATATCTCGGGTGAAATGGGTCACTTTCCATTCTTGGTTATCAATCTACAATTGTAAGCTGAAAAGTAAAGACATTTGTACCTATTACAAATGGATGCAATTATTTCTATAGATACATTTCATACAGGATTATGGAAAAGTCGAGTATACAATAATGTCAAGCTAAAGTTAGGAAGAAACGCGATTGACTGTGCAAAAGTAAGACCTGTCCAACATTACGAATGTGATCAAATTAACTTGTGTGTGTGTGGAATTCATATTGCGCAGAATGGCGACTAGGAAGAAACAGGACTGTATAAAAATACTGACTGTGATGAATAACGGATGTGATCATGCCGCATATGTAGGTAAACAACATACATAACATTTTTATATAGTTAAACATGCTAGGTTAAGATATGACTATAACGTCGGAAATGGGACGCGAGTCGTGAGCAAACTGTCTGCTCAGTCTCAGTAAGCGCAGTTTTAAATTATTCTTTGTTCAATACAATTTCCTGTTCGACTGTTTGTGAAAATTGGAATAATTTAAAACTCCAGGATATTCAAACATGAATAGAACTTGAAATAATAACTTGACAACGAGTAGTTTCAGGTAGCGAGGTAGCTGCTGTAGTTATTTATTTTTAGCTTTCAAAACATGCTCAATTCACTTAATCATTATTCTTTTTAATAAAGACTTTAAGAAAGCTCGAAATTAATATTTCACTTATTTAAAAATTTGTTAGTCCGATAGCAACTTTAAATTTCAAGTTTAATACCGCTGTTTGAGAAAATATTGTTTCATCAAGTACCTAACTCTTGTAAACTACTTGAAAGCATAATTTGTGAACTATAAGATTATTTCTCCTTACTTTCCCATCTTTCACATAATCGAAAAATGGAGATCGGTAATTTTGAAAGGTATTACTAAGCATTAGTTACACGTTATAATATTTGCCATTGAATGTAGTAAATAAATTACTTTTATTCACATTCAATTATCCCAAACGTAAAAAAAAATTATAAGCAGTCTTCTTAGTCAAAGTACCTACTGTACTGATGATGCTGGCAGCTTTCCCTTTTTGAATAGGTAGCTAACCAAATTATTTATCCGAGAAAGCTGCCAGCTCTTCGGTCCCCTGTGACGTCTACAAACCTCTTTGTTTTTTTTTATGAAAAATATATCTCCACCACGAAAGAGTTAATAACAATACAATTTAATAGTCTTTCATGTCTCTGACGTTTAAAATTGGAAACTGTGTTTTACACAATCCATTTGAGCGGTCAACCTTTACCTACATTATGCAGGTGCCATTTATTTAGTCAAATATGGTATACACGATGTAAAGACAGCAAACAAAGAAATAAAGGCGGTGAGAAGCGACTTCCAGAAGGAGGGTTATTTCTGGTCTAAAAGCTACAGCAGTTTCCGGGAAATCAATTTAAAAACCGAAAGACAGGAAATTTCCATTAACTACTACGGTAAAACGGGGTTACTTTAAAATGCAAGGGCTACTTTTGAAAACAGTTTTTACGCCATGTCCTTATTTTTTTAGACCATCTGAGGCAGTGACATACCTACTTTCATAAATTACCTAACTTATTACTTCATTTGGTCAATCGAGGTAGGAATATTTGCGTTTTTATAACCATTTTAAATCGATCAAAGTACCCCCAAAATTACCTAAAGTAACCCCATTTTACGGTATTTCCATTTATACTACTATTAGTACGACCGAAACAAGCGACGGTTGAAATATTTTTCTCCTTATGATCATCATCATCACCCGGAAGACGTCCACTGCTGAACAAAGGCCTCTCCCTTAGAACGCCACTTCTTCTTCTTCTTCTTATGGCTCTCCATTACTGGAGGTCTGCCGTCAGCTTTGCGAACTGTTTCCGGTCTCTAGCCAAGCGAAATATCTCTTCAACGCTGTCTATTTCTGTCCATTCGCGTATGTTGCCAAGCCAGGACTTTCTAGGGTTCCGGAGCCAAAATGGCAAAAACGGAACCCTTATAGTTTCATCAAGTCCGTCTGTCTGTCCGTTCGTCCGTATGTCACAGGCATTTTACTCGAAAACTACAAGATGTATATCAATGAAATTTGGAGTACAGATGTCTTGTCAAAGCCGCTATTTAGTTTTGTAGTTAAATTACAAAAATAAATATTTATAGGGGGCGTAACAGAAATTGAAAAAAAAATTATGACTCGCATCAACGTGTGGCACATAGTTCGACAGCTCTTTTGAAAAGATAGTAAGGTTTCTCAAAAACTTTTTTGATTAAGTGAAGATTTCCGGAAATAATCGCTCCCAAAGTAGCAAAAATTGTGTCCCCCCCCTCTATCTTGTAAACCGTTTGTCCAAAAAATATGCAAAAAATATAGTAAGGTAACGCTTAATAAATTAAATACTTTCAACGAAAATTGGTTTCAACATGATCGGATATACCGTTTTTGAGTTATTGCCGAAAAACTGCGCTTCTCAACAAAAGGACGCAAGTGCCGTGAAGATACGCTCTTTTTCTGGTAATAGATTTAAAGACTGTAGTAAGTGTTTTAATTGTGTTATAATGCACATAATATTACTTGTTTTTTTTTACGTAATTGCTACGGAACCCTATCTTGGGCGTGTCTGACACGCTCTTGGCCGGTTTTTCTTCTTCCAGCACGCCTCTTTCCCTCCACTTTGCCCATCATTATTAATTGCAGGAATTGGTATCGGGTATTTCTAATTACGTGGCCCAAGTATCCAACTTTACGTAATTTGATGGCTTTTAATAGTTCTCGGGTTTTTCCGGCGCGCTTTAATAGGTACAGTCTCGTTGGTAACTTTCTGTGTCCAACTGATGCGAAGCATGCGTCGGTAGCACCACATTTCGAACACCTCTAAACACTTACGCGTGTCTTCCTTTATGGTCCAGGCATCGCTCCCGTAGAAGACCACAGGCCAGATGTAACACTGCAGCACGCGTGTTCTGAGCTTAATGTTTAGTTTCCGACAGCACAAAATTTTCCTCATCTTATTAAAGGATGCTCGAGCTATTTCGATCCGGGTTTCTATTTCCTGATCGCAATCCCATTCCTCATTTACTAAGGGCTCCTAAATATTTGTAGGTAGGTACTCCCGGACTCGCTCAAGGTCAAGTCCATGAATCGCTATCTTTGGGTTGAGACCGTTGTCTTTGGAGACTATCATAAATTTAGAACGCCACAATGAACGACAACTCGCCACGCAACTCGCTCGTCAGTCCACCTGGTGGGAGGCCTGCCAACGCTTCGTCTTCCGGTTCGTGGTCGCCACTCGAGGTCTTTTCTCCCCCAACGGTTATCTGTTCTTCAAGTGATGTGGCCCGCCCATTGCCACTTCAACTTGCATATTTTTCCAGCTATGTCGTATGTATTTTGTGTGTGTATTTTTCTCCTGTATGCTCAGAAATGTCCGCCTAACTGTCGCAAATATAGTACGCAAAGTTCTTCCTTATAGAATGCCATAAATTAAAAAAAATTAAAAACATTAAATTTTATAAAACTCCATTACTTACCGTATAGTTTTATTTACTATTTAAATGCACGTTTTGACTACGATAAGTCAATCCAAACAGCCAAACATTCGTGAAGATCAAATTAAGATCAAAATTTCCTCACATTATTGAAGAAAAGCACTATATATACTGCTTTTGGTGATCAATAAAGAATATTTGTATTGTATTGTATATATGCCTCAGCGGAAATGGCAATTCGTGGCTTCGTATTTATTGACGGACTCAGCTACCCTTCGTCCGTCAAACTCTACTCACCCACGAATTGCTTTTATTTTGAATACTAATGGCTAGCAGACTTCTCGGTACGAGTACAGCCTACTCACTCAGCCTACACACATCTTTTGCTGTGTATGGTCAAGGACTTTAACTCATGAGCCACCATCGAACCATTTCACAGTAAACGTCATAGTGACATCTCATCAATTGTAATGACTTTTCCTTTGAAAAGGATCCATAGTGACTCATGAATTAAAGTCCTTGTCCGTACATTTCATAATGATTTAATAACGTTGGCATTCAAAATAAAATTCTCTTACTATGAAGATTTAAGCATTATGTAACGGCCAAAATACCGCAGCAGTAAATTCTGCACAATAAGCCCGCTCTTGCGAAGCTTCGGCGGGGCCCAAATATTTGTAAAATTTTCCGAGATCCTTTCCTTTTTTAATGTCCCCAAAAAATTGCCCTTCTATTATTTTTCAGAAGGCACGCAAGGCATTAAGTCCGTTCTTTATTAATTATTATTTTATGTGTGTATCAAAAATAAATTAATCAGTAGGTACCTACTAACAGCGTCAGAGCTATGCCAATGAGTTCATTTTCAAAAAATCCAGCTTGATTTAAATATATATAAATGCATTTTTTTAACTTTTGCCAAGTTTTATCACGTTATGTTATTTTTATTCAACATAATTAATAAGCTAATTCTAATCAAAAGTGCAAATTCTTCATAAAAAAGGGAAAGTCACGAAGGAATCAAGAATTAAATAAATAAAATTAGGATTTTTCAGACTAAATACATAAAATAAAGCTAGCATTAACTTGCCAAAAATGATTATTGTTTAATTTTGGATCTCAAATAGAATGTTGTAATGCAACCCACGAATTCAAGTTGAACTTTTAACTAACTTAATATATTTATTTTATGACGTCGCTTACAAACTTGACTCGTGCTTATTTAGGTACCTTTACTCGTTTTAATTTAAAACAACATCAAACAACGCTAAAGTTTACAAAGCTTTAGATTAGTATTCTTGGCAATAAATCTAAGATAAAATTGAATTATGTACCATAAGACTGAGATTATAATTGAAAATTGTTATAAATTATTTATATAGTCAAGGGCAAAGATATCGACACGGCCAAAGTTGCAAAAATATGTATACACAGCCTTAATGTTAAGTGCATAAAGTCGTGTATATTCAAAAGTCGTCAAAAATATCTGTAGGTGCAAGGTAGGTACAACTTTAGACGACTAACCATAAGGTCGGTGTATACTATACTTGCCGCTACCTATGGCTGTATAGATATTAATCCCCCGACTGTACTAATCGACATCGTCCCTAGTTAAATTTATACGCCACATAAACTTTTAATGACGGGAACATATAGCAGAAGGGTTTGATACTCCATAAACCGGAAATCAACTTTTTAAACTCTAAACGCGAGGTTGATGAGTACAGTATTATAATATTTAATGATTAAATTGTAGCACAGCATTCCTCTATCAAAACTAAAAAAAACTACTATTTTCCCTTATTCAACCCCCGACGCAAAAAGAGGCGTTATGAGTTTGACGCCAATGTCTGTCTGGGGCATATCTATCATAGCTCTCCAACGAAAAGGACCGATTTTCGAAAAACGGGACCCTATTACTAAGACTCCGCTGTCCGTCCGTCTGTCCGTCTGTCACCAGGCTGTCTCATGAACCGTGATAGCTAGACAGTTGAAATTTTCACAGATTTTGTATTTCTATTGCCGCTATAACAAAAAAATAGAGTAAAATAAATATTTATGGGGGCTCTCATACAACAAACGTGTTTTTTTGCCGTTTTTTGCTTGATATTAATTACGGTAGATGCTTGAAATATTCGTAGAATATTTAGTCGTATATTCACTTTAAAAATAAATAATTAAAATAAATATTTAAGGCGGGCTCCCATACAACAAACGTGTTTTTTTTTGCTAATGTCTAATGTTGTATAGATAATAGTACGGAACCCTTCGTGCGCGAGTCCGACTCGCACTTAGCCGGCTTTTACGTGATAGCAAGTTGTTTTGTGGTGATTATAAGCTGTTTCATTAAGATTGATTCAACTGTTTTTGAAATATTGAACTTTGTAATGACAATGTCATGGGTTTTTTTTCTTAATTGGTTAAGTTATGTTAGATTATTTAAATGAAATCACAGTCCCTTTTTTTCATCTTGATCTCAATCTTTGACCTAATCTCAAGTGCCATTGACGCAAGATCTGAAAATCATTTCGGCCACTACAAATACATCCACAGTACCTTAAATGAGGATAAAAATGACGCGGCATAACGATAATTAATGCCTAATGACATGGCAGGTATGAGAAATTTTGCTGCTCACACTTTTTATGTAGTAAATAATGTACAAATACAGTATTACATTTTTGGATTTAGCTGATCACCAAATATGTAAAAAAAAACTGGAGATCGGTAGGTAGTTTTTGTTGAGAAAACAAAAGAGGCAAAAGTGGAACACCTTTTGGTGGTATTTTTTCCTTTATTTTTGACCCAACTAAATCAAGAAAAAGACTTTGAACATAGAAATGAGTACATGAATTTCGAAAACTCAAGAGGTCCGAACCCACGATCCTCTGCTTGAGAGGCCATAGACCAAACCACTAGGCAACCACGGCTGGTTCACTAATTAAAGTCCATGATTAATATTGACTGCTTTTTATCCCACAAAAGTTCAAAGTTGCGAGAAGAAGTTGCAAGCGGCCGCTAGTGTAATTAATTTAGCATGGTAACTAAAACTACCCAACTTTGTGCTCAAGAGTTTCCTCGCGAAAGGACAAAAATATGCAAATATAATTCAAGGTAGGTATAAATGCATTTTCACTCATAATTAAGAAACTATTTATCTATTCCGACATCTGACTGCTTATACAGGTTGTTGCCTACAGGCCACATCCTGTATAAGCAGTCAGATGTCGTCCAGATATATGTGAAAATCACTGCTAAGACAGCAATATCTTTATTTTAATGCTTTAAACGATTTGGCTAAAGAAACCATAGTCGGCTTTATAAAAATAGTAAATTGGTCCTTACTAGAGATGAAACGGATAGTGGTTTGGCAGGATATATTCGGCCTAGTTTTACGTACAATTAAATTAACTTAATTCGAACATGCGAACTCCGTGCAGGTTGCAACTTGTAGACTGGTGAATATAATTAATTAACTTAGAGGCTGTTTCACCACCCACCGATCAACCCCAACCGACGGACAAGTATGATGTCGTTTTTGTTTGTTTTCTTTGAATAGATGCGAGACGGTATCACATTCATAGTTCAGTCAAAATTAATCAATGGGTGGTGAAACAGCCCCTTAGAATAATAAACTGATGTCAATAATTGATAAATTCATATATAAATACCAGTTTTTAATCATAACTATAAGTTTTTTATCATCCGGTATCCGGCCGGATAGTACGCAACTATCCAGTATTCGGCCGAATAGTAAAATAGTGGCCGGATAGGGCGGATACCGGATACTGGCCGGATATCCGTTGCATCTCTAATCCTTACATTAAATAGACATTTCAATAAACACTTAATTTTATTCTCTTCTAAGAAATATATTTAATTAATAACTTATTAAATATAGATTAAATTAAATAAAATAATAATAATAAGAAGAAGACAAAGAAAACTTACCTTAGAAACCTTAACTAAATATATCTATATGTTACTATAAAAATAATAATTATAAAAAGAACACCCCGTCCAAAAGATCTGCCTGTGGCATATAAGATAATGGTCGTCGTCAACTACCAAATATTTGATAGGACTTCACAGCTTTTAAATGGTAATCTCTGTTATTTCATTTGGCATATTGTTGTATTAGTTGGCCTTCTAATTTGTATGTGTGTTTAATAAATAAATAAATGTAAATTCTTTATTGTACAAAATAAGTAAACAAACACAATTGACAAACAATGAAATATATATACAAAGGCGAACTTATCCCTTTAAGGGATCTCTACCAGTCAACCTTTGAGTGGATTTGTTTTTGTTTTATTTAATAAATAGTTTCAAAAATACTTTTACCGCATCTCATTAAACTTGTAACGCAAACTGAGTACTAAGTAACCGAGTAAACATAATGTCCCTTTATTCTTTCTTATGTTTTTATACTCATTCATTATATTTGTTTTTCATACCAAAGTATAACATTAGACTTTCAGCTAATTGGGTCAGAAAAGTTTTATTTATAAATTTTCTTAATTAAAAGCGGCTCAAACGTGGAGCACTGTTTTATGAATGTGACTTATTATTTTTACTTTGTTTACCTTCAGAGCATCTTTCAGAAGAAAATACTTACAAGTTGTAAGTTATACCTTGTGTTAGGAAGGAACAGCAAAGACAGAGCGAAAGTTAAATATGGGACAAATAATCAGCCCGAGTACTGCCTTTTCGCAACGTAACGTTTGGCAACCTGTTTCATTTCGCAACTTTTCATTTCGCAAACTCTAAAACTGTAAATATTTCAGGATTTATTTCAGGGTCATCGTGTAGAACCCTTTAGGTTAGGTTAGGTTAGTTTTATAAAGATCCTGAAATATTTACAGTTTCAGAAATATTAAAAAGTTGGGAAATGAAACAGGTGGCCAAACGTTATTCGCCGAAACAGTAGTAAACCTAATGAGCCATGATTAAAATTATATACTCAGGATCGTAGTTCATTTTTTGGTGACAATTGGTGTCATCGCCATATTTACGATGTAAAATATGCTTGTATTAGTAATACATTATTGTTTTTGTGTTTGGTGTTTGTACTGTTGGGGTCGTTAATAAATCATTTTTCTTTCTTTCATAGGTTTTATCAAGAAATATTATTCGTAGGTAAAGAATTTATTTTTAATGTTGATATCTAAACTAACGTTGCTGTGACCTCCATATTTCATTTCCTCATTTAATCAAACTTGAATGAACTTAAATTATGTTTCAAAGCAGGAAAACATTTTATTCAGAAACGAAATTAAGATGTGAAAGTTTGTTGGTTTGTGGTATAATCGCGCAACGATGATATTTTACATGTTGATAGATCACTATCGGGACAGATAAGTTATACTTTTAACCTTGGGCATATGAAAATTGGAAATTGATAGACAAGTCCAAAGTCTATGTTTTAGTGCCTGGTGGTTGCGTTGTATGCGGTTCGTGTACAGTCGCTATCAGATATATCGGAGCGGCCAAGGTAGTCAAAAATATCTGAGCATGCACTCTATGCCGTGAAGCCGTGGTGGCAGAGTGGTTTGACCTATAGCCTCTCAAGCAGAGGATCGTGGGTTTAAACCCCGGCTCGCACCTCTGAGTTTTTCGAAATTCATGTGCGGAATTACATTTGAAATTTACCACGAGCTTTACGGTGAAGGAAAATAGCGTGAGGAAGCCTGCACAAACCTGCGAAGCAATTCAATGGTGTGTGTGAAGTTCCCAATCCGCACTGGGCCCGCGTGGGAACTACTGCCCAAGCCCTCTCATTCTGAGGGGAGGCCTGTGCCCTGCAGTGGGACGTATATAGGCCGAGATGATGATGCACTCTATTCTCAAGGCATTAGAGTTCATGTTCCGATATTTTTGATCACCTTGGCTGCTCTGAAATATCTAATGGCGGCTGTACCTACGCTTGAATAATTTTCGCTCCAACTGAATCATTGTTGTAGGACCATAATGTTATTCCTGATATTTTGTGTATTGTGTACAAATTGCATAAGAACACTCTATCAGGCCGTGCTTTGTTATCGTTCATTCTGGTTCGACAATTACCGGATGCATATAGGCTGACCAGGAATGTAAAAAAACATGACTCGAGGGCAGCACCTCTACGTTTTATATTGCAACATTCTTTAAACTTACTATACGATATCTACCAGTAATATTGACGACAGTGTCGGTGATGTTATTTAAAAAAATATTTTCTAATCCCTCGGACTTTTTCTATGAAAAATACTTTTATACATTGTGAATTATTTTCCTTCCAAGACTATGAATAATCTTCGGCATTTTAACGCACAAAAACACAAAATAACACTTTAAAATACCGCACGTAAACAACGTTAAACTTTAGCAGTAATAGACAGATGACATTTGAATTTACTGTTACCAGTGCAAGAAAATAGTTCTATTGGTTTTCCGCAATATGGCGAGGTTTTTAGGGCTCCGTAACCAAAATGGTTTCGCCATGTCTGTCTGTCTGTCCATCCGTGGCTTTGCTCAGGGACTATCAATGCTAGAAAGCTGTAATTTTGCACGAATATATATGTAAACTATGCCGACAAAATGGTATAATATTAAATTTAAAAAAAATTTTTTAGGTTGCCTCCCATAGACGTAAATAGGGGTGATTTTTTTTCTCATCTAATCCTATAGTATGGGGTATTGTTGGATAGGTCTAAGGAGGCTTATATATGTTTTTTTATTTAATTGAATACTGTAGTTTTTAAGTATTTTATTTTATGTTGAAAAAATTACTTTCTGCCAAGTTTCTTGCGGCGCATTCTTCTTGGCAATGATGGTCTTTCCGAAAGCGCTGGAAGTTTAAAAAATGACGTGTAAAAGTGCCCATTGCGGCCTATTTACTGAATAAATGATTTGTTTTTTTTAATTTGCTTATGTAGGTGTATTTCTTTAATACAGTTCCAAAGACCGTATTAACTAACGCGGGCCGCTAGTAATCACATTGACCGTCTCTCTACCGTCACTATATACCGTGTAAACTTGGAATCACAATCGTTTTTACCACTTCTTTCTGTCATATGGCATAAGACGAGGTTAGAAAGAGAAAGTGAATACGGTCGCAAACGTCAGCGCGTTAGACGACACGGCCTAAGCCATGCTTTCCAATGCCGTTGATCCTTGGGTTACGACGTATAGACGCTTAATTACCGCTAGTTACTACAATTAAACTAATAAACTATCAACCCATGATAAACGCAAAACTATGAATACACAGAATTATTGGGTCCCTCATTCTGAGTAATAACCATGAATATAGAGCGCAATATTACCGCCCGCTGAGACATTGTGTTCCGATCGCTCACCCGTACGCAAATTTCGTAAATCAGCGAGGATTTTAGGACGAAACAAAAGCTAAAAACAGGGACTAAGTATAAAATTAACATAACTAAAACTAACTTAAAATAGCTAAACAAAAATTAAAACTAAAAATTATTATTAAATTTGGAGCCTTAGGTAGGGTGCCCATCACGCATAATTTTATACTAAGTCCCTGTTTTTATACCTACTTTTATTGTTGAATAAAAAGTATTATTCTTAAAAAAAATAGCTAAAAATGTTTTTTACGGTTGCCTGCTGATTGCCCGATTAACATAATTGTAACGTAATGTGATAGGCTTGAATCCGTTCGCCAGATACTTACTCTTTTTTTTCAACAGACAGATACCTTGCATGGTTGGAACTCGAGCTGGAACTTAAAATTTTAGAAAAAGTTTATATAATTGATCCTGCTTCAAATAATCCATCGAAACATAAAGAAACAACTTTATACAAGGTGTTAAATGAATAACTTAAAACCTAGATATTTATAAGCGTTTTTTCTTCTCTTTTTTACTAGGTACAATCAAATCAGTCTAAAAGTTACGAATGCATTAATTACGCTAATTTAATATTAAACGAGGTTGCATACTATTTAAATAATTGAATACTGGCCATTTTTGCTAAAATTTATGGATTTTCTGCTAAAAATGGCGAAACGCAACTGACAAGTCTAAATTATGATTGTAGAGTTTGAAATTAAAACCGATTATATACTGACTTGACTTGGCAAATTATACAAATCATCATCATCATCATCCCAGCCTATCCACAGCCGTCCCACTGCAGGGCACAGGCCTCCTAACAGAATGAGAGGGCTTGCGCAGTAGTTCCCACGCGGGCCCAGTGCGGATTGGGAACTTCACACACACCGTTGAATTGCTTCGCAAGTTTGTGCAGGTTTCCTCACGCTGTTTTCCTTCACCGTAAAGCTCGTGGTAAATTTCAAATGTAATTCCGCACATGAATTTCGAAAAACTCAGAGGTGCGAGCCGGGGTTTGAACCCACGATCCTCTGCTTGAGAGGCCATAGGTCAAACCACTCTGCCACCGCGGCTTATACAATGAGGGCTATCGTTTTTTGTCTCACTAGATGGCGCACTGTTGCGTGAGGTTTTTAAGTATGGCTGTCAAAGTCTGTTATTACGGGCGTGAAGACAAAGTTTAGATTAAAATCATATTTAATACACCTTAAAACCGTACCATAAAAATATCGAGCATGCCACAGTGTTGCATAGTCCCCGTTTTGCTCGGAAAAAAGGGAGGACAAAGGTTTCCGAAAGACAAAACTGTCTCAAAACACAGACATTCATTGCCCCGGAACGCATATTTGCCATAATTAATTTCAGATATTGCAAAATATTCACAAAATTATTCTAATTATAAATAAACCCGCGTAGCTCACCCAAAAAACTATGAGATTTGACATTTCGGAGACCTCACGCTACACTAGCGTTTCTAGTGGCGAATTCATACGCAATAGCCCTCATTATACTAATATTATTTGCAATTATTAAGGTATTAGAAAATAAATACAATAACCTTACATAAAATAAAAACGACTGTTCGCGTGTGCAAGATTTTCCCTTAAATTAATTAACACATTCATTCTAATTAGGTACAATTACATAACAGCGGAATTGGCGCTGCCAAGAGCGCAGTCAGCGGTATCGGCATTTTTTGAACAAATATTAGTTTTTGCAAATGTACAATTTTACTCGCAAATGTGATGAAAAACATTGTATGTTGCACGGGCGGTAGTAGAATTACAAACATCGACTCATTAAAGCCCTCAGTCTTCGACTTCGGGCTTCTAATAGACTCTCGTTCGTAATTCCTTATTTACCGCCCTCAAGACACAATCTACTATTTCATCACACTTGCTCGTGAACAGTGTCGTAACAGTCATGCAGGCTACCTTGGTTGCAACCCCCCAAACCCTCGACCTTAATGTGCTTGTCATGAAGCCCGTGGTCGGTAAATGAGTCATTGCGCGAACAAATTTTCTTGTCATGAAGCCCAAGCTCGGTAAATGAGTCAGTGCCCGTACTAATGGTGCTGCGCGCGCTGGCCCACACGCACACGCGACTCAGGCGCATGCCAAGAGCGCAGCCTAAGGTATCGCCAATATTTGGAACAATTATATTTTTTCTTTTAGAAATATAAAATTTCTCGCATATGTGATGAAAAACATTGTATGTCGCACGGGCGGTACTAGAATTACAAACATCGACTCATTAAAGCCTTCAGCCTTCGACTTCGGGCTTCTAATAGACTCTCGTTCGTAATTCCTTATTTACCGCCCTTAAGACACAATGTACTATTAATAACTACTCCTTGTAGTTAAGTATTCATTCGTTTTGGTATTCATTTGAACTCAGCTTTATCTACGTCATTTGTCAGGGTTTATCCTAGATAAGATTTACTCTGGAGGACGCCCGCCACTGCAATACTTTGAGCGTAAACGAGATCTTCAAGGATAGTCAATACACCAATTTACGTCCTTACTGGCAAAAGCCCGGGGTTCCCGAACCACAATAAATCAGGGGCAGAGTTTAATTAAAATGTGAAGAGACAGTAAATACGGATAAAGGATTTGTAACGCCAGCTTCAAATTTTGAATTCCCTTCCTAGGGATAAGTTCGCCTTCGTTTTTTGTTCGACTATCTGTTTCTGAATATTAAAGGCTTAGTTGTCTAAGCTAAGGCTTAGTGGAATAAGTCACTTTGAGTGTACAATTCAACCAATCCCAAATCCATATGCCGTCCAGTTCTTTGCAATATGACAATGTGTAATGTTGTGGATTTCACTTAATCATCTTGGCCTATAATCGTATAGGTACGTTCCACTGCAGGGCACAGATAAGCCCTCTTTCATCATCATTTTAAAATCTCTCTTTTTTTACTTTCTTTCTTTCTTTTTCTTTCATAATAAGACGCGGGCCTAAGCAGTTCAACTGTTCTCCTCCAATGGTGATCATTGATCAAACGGGGTCGCGTCATAAAAAAATTGCTGCTTTAAAAAAACTGCTTTAAAAATGTTGTATGGATTTGAAAATAAAAACTGAAATATAGATGCACAGAAAGACCAGAAAAATAAGACCAGCACTGGGAATCGAACCCAGGTCCTCGGCATTCCGTGCCACGTGCTATACCGCTACACCACTGCTGGACAACGGTACAGACACGAATTTCCCCTATGCACCACATATCTCAGCTTGTTTGTTTCTTATTTAGCCACTTAAGCAGTGACGCTAGCGACATCTATACGTAGCCCTCATCGAGAAACTTTCGGCACTCCATTGGAACTAACTAAAAGTAAAAATTTGGAATTGAAATAAAAAATACAAAAAGATTCCAAAAAACCAATCTTGTATGGATTTGATATTTTTAACTTCGTAATGTCCGAGATATTTTTAGGACATATGTATAATAACGTGCGTGCTACATTACTAGTAGGTATACTACTGGCTCAGAACTTAGAATTATATTATCCTTATTTTAGGACCTCGAAACTAAATTTGATTAATTATTTACTTGAGCCGCAATGAGTATAATTTTTAGTCCTAAACATAGGACGTAGTGTCTTACGAAGTTATTTTTAATAATAATAATAATAATAATTCATTTATTTCAAGAACAACATAGGTCCAAATTAAATACATACAATTCTAAGTCAATAAGCGAAATGATATTAGTGTCACAAATTAATTATTATACTGAGCCGCAAAAGATCTGGTCCTACAATGTATGCAGTAGTACCTAGGTAATTTTGTATATATTATATAGTGGGATAAATTTTGTGCCGCTGAGTATACCGGGGGGGCCCTGTAACAGGAGCAAAAAATTAAAACACAGGTTCTGCTACTCAAATGGAACTACTTTTGTTCTGCAACTTTCAAAAATTAAGTAACTTTATCATTATGAATATTCCAAACAAATTAAATGGTATTTTCAAAGTACGGCAATAGCCTAAATGACATCGGCTGTCACGTAACAAAATGCCGGATTTCGCTATAGGTACATTGCTTATCCAATTAAACTTTAAACTATAATATAAATCATCATACAAGTCATTTTCAAAAGTTGTAGAACTAAATTAGTTCAAGATTAAGAGTGGAAGCTGTGGATTAATTTTTTGCTCCTGTTACAGGGCCCACCTTGTATAAAAGACAAACTTTAATTGTTACGGGTTAGACACCGCAAAAGGGGGTTACATTATAAAAACGGTCGAAAAACACAAACTGACCTCCAGCGGTATGACAACGGTGGTGACGATGAGATCTGCTCCCGCTAAGTGCGTCATAAGCAAATTGACGCGCGATTTCCGTCGGCGAGAGCGCAGCAGCGACGCGAACACCGCAGCGTTGCCGACCGCCCCCACCCCGAGCAGCGTGCAGTACATGCCCAGCACAAACCCTTGCTCGGGGGAGGGGATCGAGGCCACTGTGCTAGCCTCACCGACATCCATGTCGAAGTAATCCCAGAAGTCCGTGGCATTCACCATTTTGCACTAAACTCGCACTGTATAATAGTTTAAATAGAGTTAACCTGTTGTTGGCACTTTGTCGTTTATTTAGCGTAGTAAACTAGTTGACAGTGACATTGTATTGCGCTTAAAATTGCAACTCGACAAAGTCAAAGTAAAGTTAACGGTTTAGTTCTATAGTTTTAAACGGCAAATGATCAAGTAGTGTACCTACTCTAGGTGTACATACATATAGTACCTACCGATAAGTATTTCGGATTTTTATTAAAAAAAAGATTGTCAATTTTTTAATGTAGTTTCAAAACTTAGGTCACAATTTACATAAAGCAGTAATTCGATGTTTGAATTATTGTAACAGTTATTAGGATGAAACTTTTTATTTCGTACGTATGGCCATATGAAAAGTTTATATTCACTTTTGCTTTGTGCCACTATTATTTTAATTATTTTGTGTAGACATTATTTTCAAAACGCACACGTAAACACCTTATTTACACATATTTTACTAACTCGACAAATTAAAACTTCCTTTTTTACTTTGTCTTAAATAAGTCAAACTTTTATTCACTAAACGCCATATAATTTTACTCAATTTTAATATATTTGATTGAATTTGATCGTTTATAATCGCAACTAAACTTAGCGCGAGTTTCGCCGAAGTTCGTAGCACGTCTACGACGCGTAGCACACGTCCAAACGCGAATGCTGCGTAGCGATCTCTGGCGCCACACAGCCCACGCTACGCCAGGATCTTTGTTCATTGAGTTGAGATCAAAATTTTCCTATCCTCGTGAGCCCTCGCGTACTTTATAAAGGAACATTTAACACTAAGAATAACGGCCGAATGCACTTTATAAAGTACAAATTGTTAATTGAATAAAGAGTTTAAGTAGTAAGTAGGGTGACCATAATCGCCAATCATTACAGTTAGTGTTTTTTTCTTACACTTTACACTACACTTCTTAATAATACCGTTACACTCCTATCCTATTGTGATCTTTTGATGTCAGTATGTTAGATGTTAACTTTTTGCTCCATGACCCCGATACCAACCAATACTGGGTTATTGAGGAAAATATAAACTTAATTCATAATAATATATTGGAATACAAAAAGAATGTGAATGGGTCTTTTGATAACTCAATTTTTTTTTTACTGTTTGGATCTTTGAATGTAATATTTCAGTGACGTTAACATGCAACTCAACGGCTGTCAATTCTGTTTCTTTTCTTTTTGTACCTTCAATGAAGGGTTGACATACAATCCCGTATATAGAAATTTCAATCTTCATACGTTCTGCATAATATGTCTCAATAGTCTCGTCGTATCTGTTAGTTATTCATATATGTCATTATTTTGTGAGGCATATTTGTTGTCAACATCATACTAATGTTTGTCCGCCTTTCACATCGAAACGGAGCGACGGATCGACGTGATTTTTGGCGTAGAGATAGTTTAAGGGCCAGAAAGTGACTTAGGCTACTTTTTAAACCCGGAAAATGCACAGTTCCCGAGGGAACAGCGCGCAATAACCGAACTCCAAAAAAGCTAGTATGAAATAAACAGCATACAAAAGAAAATAAATTATATGTTTTATGCGTGGGTGAAACAATTAAATGAATCGGGTCTTTTATATAAAGATTGTAAGAAAAAAAGTCTTACAGAAATACAGACATTACCATATTTAGCAGAGCTGAACATAGACAAACGTGGACGACGACAAAATAAAATTAGCTATAACTATTATAGTCAACTATGAATTTTCACACTTTATCATAAGGTGAAAAGTGGATGTATACAAAGGTTTGTAGTTGATTGTAACGCCCAGCATAACGGGTATATGTATTTCGCAATGACTGAACTCTATTTATTATTTTAAAGGTCTTGAGACTATTTTTCGCTTTAAGATATATTAGACCTCTTTCGATTGCTAGACCCATTTCATATCACTCAATCTTATGCCTCCGACTGCATTTCATCACATTGCATTAAATTTCCATGGACTACCATCAGCACGTTTTAAGGTTACTGTTAGTGGTTTATCTTGAATTCAGTTATTAGATATACCTTAATGATAGATATACCTTAAAACAAAAACATGAAATAATAATTAAAAAAAATAAAAAGTTGCCTGCATAAAAAATATTAGAACAATAAAAATAAGCTTTAGTAATAATAACAATTTGAGTACAAAAAGTTAAATATATACTGTGTAATGTCCAGTCACCAACACCGCAAGTCTAAGTTTAAAACTTTGAAACGCCTAAATTGCATTGTACGGAAAAAAACAGCCAAGAGCAAATCGAACTCGCACACCGAGGGTTCCGTACAAATTCCTAGACCAGATAATGTCAAAACCCTAATTTAATATTGTGTATTGTAATTTAATTTTGTATTGTATTCGGAACTGGACGAATGATACAACGCTGCTTGATACGAACTGACTTTTATTCATCATGACAGCTAACTTATACCCAGTGGACGCAGCCACTGCATACGTAACATTTCTCCCCGTTTTACTTGGGAACATGCCTGATAGGTCGTTAAGTATTAATACAATAAAATTGCTTATTATTTACTTTGGGAATTGGACGCAACAGTATTCCGGACATTCCACCTCTAGGAATCTCGCTAGAAGCTCTTTGCTGTAACCGCTCCTCACTATCACTATTGGAGGCCTCATGAAATTCTTCAGCTTGAGTTGCTAAGTCTTCTGTGATCGGAGCACGAGCCGCTTGGGCGCTCTGGTTAACTTCACCCTCTTCCTCCCCGTGGCGGGTGTAGACGTGGTAGCTGCGGGATCCTCCTCCGGTGAGATGAGATTGTCGGAATAATTGTTTCCGTTGTTGTCCATCCCTTTATATAGTAGTAATTTTTCTGTTTCTTTTTCTTTTTCTCTTTATTAAGGTTCACCAACAATAGTTTACAACAATACATTATTGTAATTGTATACAAAGTTAATTTATGTGGAATATTGTAACCATTACTTAGAGGCAGCAATTGGTTCACATGTTTATTAAGTTGTAATAGTGTAAGATGGTCCTTAACTAAGTATACACTTTTTCCTATTTTTTTAACAATAACTCCCCTGTTCCAAGTATAGTTTTTGTTGGCACTATTTTTTTTAAACATAACATTATCTCCTGGTTGGAACGAAGGTCGTATTTTTCCCCCAAAAGCTTTACTCTGCAAACACGTCATCGCCGTTCTCACCCAAAAAATCTTCTCCTATGTAGTTTAACTTTTTGCACATGCGGCGTAAATGACCTTTTCACCTCAGCAGCTCAAGCAAGCAGGTTTTGCTATGAAAAATCAGTGAGCAAAATCGCATTTTGCTCACTCCGTGAGACAAAGTAGCTTTTTAATTATTTTTTTTAAATGCTGAGGACAGTGCTGGGTCCACTCACTGAATGCCAAATATTTGAACTTCAATATGAAAAAAGCGACAGATAGGATCAAATCGATACTAAGTTCGATTTTCAAATTCTGTAGGCCTAAAAAGAAACGAACAAACGTTCGGATACACATATAACCGCAAAATTACAAAACGTCTGTTATATGAAGTAGGTATAAGTATAGAGCATTATTAGAGGGATTTAGTATAGCACTTATTGCTTGAAGCTTGTACGGTGCTTTTCTCAAATATAAACTACAAAGATAAATAAGCATACAAAACGAGCATAAATGAACGAATATCCCGCTCAATTTTACTTTTTTCTTAGTTTTTTTTTTTTACTTTTTAATTAAGCAAGAAGCATTATACCAACCTAATGATGACCTTTAGCATTAAAAATATGTAAATAATTAATTAATTATAATAAGGACAAATTCAGCACTGGGCCCGCGTGGGAACTATGGTCCAAGCCCTCTTGTTCTGAGAGGAGGCCTGTGCCCAGCAGTGGGACGTATATAGGCTGGGATGATGATGATGAAGGACAAATTAAAGAAGAAAAACACGAGGTGAAATTTAAAAAAATACAGTGAGTTATATGACAGCGAAATATTTACGAAATGTTACAATTTTCCTTCTCTTTTAATAAAGTATGAAACCTCGTTGTACGAAAGCCGCTGCCCTTTTTTTTTAATAAATTCGTTCCGTATACTGCCTAACTCTTAAAGTTGGATCAAATATTTGACAAATTAATGAATTTAAAAGTAATCTATTTGTATTCATGTTTCAAACAATAGAAATCCTAATAAAATCATATTGAAAGGTTTATTTTTCAACTGGATACTTTTTCGTTCCATATTCAAAACCTGTCTACTTACTGGAGACTTTTGATCGTTGTCTGGCATTCTTAAGTGACTTATTAAAGATGTAATGGGGACTGTATGAATCATTTTCGAGAAAAAGTTTTAAATATGATTAAGTAAGTAGGTACTATATTTATTTCTTAACAATCGGGTTATATTTTAAATTTTTGATATTTTTTGTCTTCTAAATATATGTGATTTTATTTTAACCTTTAATTTAAATGTTCTCGCTGCTCAGGTGAAAAGTTGTATGTGTCACACGAGACCAAAGTTTTTTTGCATCTCGTGTGTTTGAAATCACTCGCTGATCTCATGATTCTAACCTAGAATCACACGCTATCGCTCGTGATTCAATTGTAGAATCCTTCGCTTACTCGGGATTCAAAATCAACACTCGCACCAAAAAACGACTTTGCTCTCTTGTTGCACAAATAACTATTAACGTGACACTTCTTACACTTATGGTTGGCAAACCGGCAATTGTCTGCGGTATGATTATTAAAACCACACACAGAACACAAAACTTTAACACCACGCTGATTACTCGACGCGATCTTGAACAGCTGATCGGCGCGCGATTTCTACCGCTTTTGTCAAAGTTAAATCAGACAAATTCTGCGCGAATAATTTTTCTCGCTCCGCTCCTGGAAGCATTCCCATTACGAAATGATCTCTTAATGCCTCTTCAACGTTTAGAAATCCGCATTATGCCGTCAGGCGGCGAAGTCTTGCTGCATTGAGTATAGCTTTCTCCTTCATTTTGCACAGCAGAATAAAATTTGTATCTCTCGTTAAAACTACATGTTTTTGGTGTAAAGTGGGAGTCGAGTAGATTACAAATATCTTCAAATGGCACAATTTGAAGATCCTTAGGCAATGCCAAGTCTGCTGCAAGCTTGTACGTGGCATCACTGAGTGCGCTCAGCAAGATCGCTCGTCGCTTAGTTCCCGAATTGTCTTTTTCACTGTCAATTTCGTTCATATTTATACACTTTCCTCGTTGCAAATTGTGGTCGAAACTTGACAAAACTCCAATTTGAGACATGATAATCTCATTTTTTTATTTTTTTTATTTACGCGTAGGGTAGATCGTCGCCAATGTTGTGTTCGGGACTGGACGAATGATACAACGCTGCTTGATACGAACTGACGTTTATTCATCATGACAGCTAACTTAGCCCAGTGTACGCAGCCACTGCATACGTAACAATATTGTAGATGCGAATAAGAGAATACTTGTTTGGTTGTTATGCTTTAAAGATTTCAGTACTCAACCAGTCGTGGTGAAATTTTGTACGGAGACAGTTTGAGACCTTGAGATGGACTAAGGAAACTTACTTATTTTAATCCCTGAAAATTGTATAGTTGCCGCGAGTTATTCACAAACGAAATCGAAAGTAAAAGCGAATAAAATAAAAACTATCTATAAAAATCAGCGTTAGGTTTAAGGAAAATTCACGCGGTTTGGTGTCATTTTATTTTATACTAGCTTATACCCGCGACTACGTCTGCGCGGATCTAGGTTATCGCGCGGTGGCGCCCTCTACCGGAATAAAAGGTATCCTATGTTGATCCTTGGGGTTCAAACTACTTATGTACCAAATTTCATCAAAATCGGTTCAGTGGTTTCGACGTGAAAGGGTAACAGACAGACAGACAGACAGACAGACAGAGTTACTTTCGCATTTATAATATTAGTAGGGAAGTAGGGATAGTAGGGATGTTGGTTCAAACTGCCTTATTTATTTTTTTGTTGTATCCGGAGTCACATGTATGAATTTTACGAGTAACTGCCTGCTGTCTATCTATTACGGTTCTTGAGATAGAGCTCAGTGGCAGACAGACAGATGAACGAAAGGGCAGTATAGTGACATTAACAGGATCGTTACACGTGGTTACACCGACGATGTCGTGGGTGAAACTGACAGTACCTACCCTCTCTGTTGTAAAAATACATGTACCATAATCAGCCAAATAAGTGGTCCACCAATTTTTAAACAAGTTCCTATCAAATGAATATGTCGCTAAAGTCGAACTTTCAAGTTGACAGACACGTCTATTGGTATTATTGTTTTATGACATGCAAACGATTATCAACTTTAGGGTGGTAGACTTTGATCGAAGGTGGTAGACCACATATTTGGCTGGTACCTATTTATAATTTAATCTAGTACCCTTTATGCATAATTGAAAACAGTGACTGTCCAAGCGGTATTAAAATAACTGATTTATTGATAACAGTACATATCAGATGCGTAGTTTCTCTTCTAACAGTCTTTAGTCTTTACTCTTTTTTTATGAGTGAATCCAATTTAATGTCCTCCTCACTGTTGCTAGCTTTTATCTTTTAAATTAAATTATCTTGCCGCCGCTCCGCTCAAGAAATACATTAAATATTTTAGACGGAACTATAACTCGTGAGGTTGCTGGTACGGAAAGACTTTCTTTTTTAGGGTTCTGTACCTGAAAGTTAATGTCGCTACAATGTACCACCGACTGTCTATTTATCTGAACAAGGCTGTTTGTCGAGCAATAACAGATAGACAGGTGAAATTTATACATTTTCTGCTGTTACAACAACAAATAACAAAAATAAATATAGTTTAAAATAAAGGCGGTCCCAATTAGTCCCAAATAACCAATATAATTAATTATGGACGTAATTATGTATGTGTGTGTGTATTAGGGAAGTACAGTCACCGGCATTAATAATCTGCCACAGCGGAGCGGAGTGTGCAAAAATATCTAACATATAGTATCAGAGGTTATGCACTCTTTGTTGTGTCTGATATTGCTGCTAGTGACTGTTCTTAATTGAATAATTTATTGAGTCAGGCGTTACTTTGCGGAGGTCCATATCAATGAACTAAAAGAAGAACTGAGTCTAACAACTGGTAGCATGGTGTACGGTTGTGTTACTCTGAAGATGAGCTCTGGTTGAGTTCGAAACGCGTCAGTGTGGTGTGGTGGTGGTGATAGATGGGTTTGTGTGATTTGTGTGTGTTCTTTCAGTGTGGAGGTGGAGGAACTGCATTAACACGCATATATTGCATAAGCTTAGCTATCGTAAGGTCGCGGGTGAGCAAGGAAATTCTTTTAGTTCATTGTTCTTTTTTGCGTGATGTGACTAAGCATTGGCGCTGGCGTCAAATGCCAGAACTGTTGTGTTGCTCTGAGGATGATTATGAACTCTGGTTGAGGTCAAAATACGTCAGTGTCATAGTATATGTACATACCTACTGTGCCAGTGTAGTGTGGTGATAATTGGGTTTGTGAGATTTTATGTGTTCTTATAGTGTGGAGGTGGAGGGCTGCATGAACATACATTTGTTTCATAGACCTAGCTATCATAAGGTCGCGGGTGAGCAATTGGTTTTAGTTTTTTTTCTCTGTTTTATGTTATCGTGACCTTATGTCTTTAAGGAGAATGTTATAACCCTTTTGTGTCTAGACACAGTAATTGTAGCGCCTGGGTGCCTGAGTCTACGGAATGTTAGGTAATGACCGTGTGCATAATCAGTGAGTTCATTTCACTAGTGATATGACACCTAGTCTGTTCAGAAAATTACGAAAAAAATAAATGAACTAGAAGAATTTATTTGCTCACCCGCGACCTTATGATAGATATTTGCTTGATGAAGATGCTTATGCAAGATATACCACCACAATAAACGTTTTAATTTGTCACTGTTACTCCTTAAGTACGTACCTATATCTTTTCTCAAACAAACTACCTACAACATATTAACGCATTTTAATCTACATAATTATAAAACTACCTTGAAATTTAATTTATTTACTGTAAAGGCGTGTTTTATTAATCCTAACTGTTATTGCTGAAATTAGACCCAAGCCGTAGCAAGGGAGATGATACTTAATTTACCTATTCATTAATAATAGACCCCATACTGTTTTACCTAATTATTTCCATGCATTCCAGAACATCGAGACGAAACCCTTTGCCGCAATAATGTAACACTTCATATGAATCTGAGTCTAATAAAGAATGATTTGATTCTAACAGATGTTTGGCAACATTTTACCTGTCTGGGTGCTTATTCCTATATGCCGAAACATGCTCTTTCAATCTAGCATTAAAACTACATATACTTTATTGCAGTTATTACAAGTAAGCTTTATATACACCCGATCTAGTTCCTTTATCCACCATATCTTTGTAGTTACAAATCCTAGAGTACAAAGAGTCGTTAGTGTTAAAGGCAACATTAATATTGTTTGATTTTAAAATACAATAAATCCTATCAGACAAACAGCCAACGAAAGAAATAAATGCTAGACCTGTATTTGTTAGTAGGCTGAGAAGGCAACACAGCGTAAAGCATTTACTATAATTTTATAGGTGATCTTCATAAAAACTTAAACATAATCTAAAACACAGTTCAGTTCATAGGAATTTGTCATTTTACGCATGACTAAGGGAACGTTAGCCGTAGGGACTGAAAAGTTCTCGAATGGAGACCGCGGCTCGACAAGCGCAGCGTAGGACGTCCACCAACGAGATAGACTGATGACCTGGTTAAAGCCGCGGGTTCAAGGTGGATGCAGGCCACTTCCAACCGAAGCAACTGGACGTTTATCGGGGAGGCCTATGTCCAACAGTGGACGTCCTACGGCTGATATGATAATGATGTTCAATAATTTAATCGCGTAAGAAAGCGGTTGGTCGCATTCAAATTTGAAGAAAAAATAACAACCGAACATGTAAATTACAAAAAGAAACTATACGATTTTAAATAAACACAAATTACACTAATTAAGTACATAATTATCTAGGTATTTCTGCGAATACTCATTCCTTTATCGACTTCCTTTGCTGGCGGAATCCCACAATCTTATCTCTTCGAACAATTAATCGACATGTGATATAGTTGAACGTCATTAAAATTTCAGTACTATTTCACATTGTGCTAATTGAACCGGTTTTTGTTTTGTTATTGTGTATTATATATATAATTGTGCAGTGCAATAAACATGCGGTCATGCTGATGCACGATACGTTTAACTTTTCATCACCAGGTTTAAATAACTAGAAAGTAAGTGGAACGCTTTTGTATTGAAAATTATACGCACATTTATTAGGTGTTTTCATTTACCTTTGTTGTTTGCATTTTAAGTTCGATGCATAATTAAATACCACGTCTTTTGTCTAAACTATATTTTTTTATTAATAGGAAATATTTCATTGCGTCTTTGTTTGGTTATAATGGATTTATTTAATTTTAATAATTTCAATGGATTCCTTTAGTTATTCAATATATGCTATACATCTTAAAAAACCGGCCAAGAGCGTATCGGATACGCCCGAAATAGGGTTCCGTAGCCATTCCAAAAAAAATAAGTAATATTTTTCTAAGGATTTCGTATTTTATATGGAATCTTCCAAGTTTAGGTATATTTTATACCTTAGGCAGTGCTTAGGCTGCTATTTACTCTTAAACTACTAATAATTCTCAACAAAATTTAGCCGTTATAGTTTTCCTTGAAAGTTTGATATACTCGTACTTACTACCATTTTGAATTTTTTCAATGTTTCCCACCCACCGGTTTAGATTTTAGAAGGGGGGGGGGCGCTCGATTTTAATGAAAATTTACACTTTAAAGTTGAATATTTTGCAAACAAATCACTGAATCGAAAAATCGTTTTAGCAACCCCCTAATGATTTTAACTAACCTAACCTAACCTATCCAACGATACCCCACACTAAAAGTTTAGATGAGAAAAAAAAATCACCCCCACTTTACATCTATGTGGTACACTAATATTTTTAGAATTTTTTATTGTACCATTTTGTCGGCATAATTTACATACATATTCGTGCAAAATTACAGCTTTCTAGCATTGATGCTGAGCAAAGCCGTGGATGGACAGACAGATAGACAGACATGGCGAAACTATAAGGGTTCCGTTTTTGCCATTTTAGCTCCGGAGCCCTAAAAAGCATTTGTGAGCCAAATTTCAACTGAATCTGTTCAGTAGTAGAGAAAATTCATTGTAGCAGAAGGACAGTGAGACAGATAAATAGGAAAAACTGACGCCTGCGCCCTGCGCGAGTTATCATTTAGTTTCCTTTCCTCTTCCTTTTGAAGTCTGAAACCCTAAAATGCTAATTTATAAAAAAAAACTTAGAACTTACGCCAAGGCAAATTTGGCAACTAATAAAATATTGAGATCAAATTCACTATTCTCTAAATTTTTATTAACAACAGTGCAAGGTTGTCAAACTCTGATTTCAATTATCTCACTTTCGCACTATTTGATTTCATGAAATAAAAAAACGTTCTGCAGTCTAATTTATTTCGAAAGTATATTATTACGGCTTTGAAATTAATATAAAAAGTCAAAACAAGTCAGTCTATTCAACTGGTCCAGAGTTCAAAAACATTTATACATTGAAGTTCTTCATCATCCCTAATTTAAGTTGCACTCTTGTCGATTGAGTCATTGCTACTTTTATTTTATCCTTTTCTTCCGTCAGCCTTTTGACCTCTAATTGAAGTTCCCTTCTTTTAACCTAACCAATAAAAAGTTGGTAAACCCCGACTTTGTCACTTTAAAGTTCAATCTCTCAAAAACGGCTGAACCGATTTTGATGAAACATGTCTAAAAACCATCGCTAGAAAACCTGCTTTCAAATAAAAAACCGCAATTAAATTTTATTATTTATTCACTAGTCTTAACCCGCGGCGTCGCCCGCATTAGAAATAGCTTAATGCCGTCTTAACTGAACTGTTGTATATATTATGCCCGTGCCGTTTATTGTTACCGTGGCAACGCAATAAATAAATGTCTTAGATTTTGGCCTGAAAAGGGTTAGAGCATTTTCACACTATCCGATCCGATATCGGTATCGGATGACGATACGATATCGGGGCAAGTAAAATGTATGACATATGTACCTGTCTTTAACATTGTCCGGCCCGATATCGGATATCGGAGTGTTTAACTTTAACTAAAAAAAACATACAGACGAATTGAGAACCTCCTCCTTTTTTGAAGTCGGTTGATAATTACCACCGACCATCAAATAACAACCGACCGACCTAGTCCTCAAACTAAGCAAAAGCTTGAACTATTTATGGGTAATAGAATAGACAAAATACGTATAAGAATTAAACGTTCAAAACCCGAGAACAGGCATTCATATTTTTACGCATAATCTGCCCCGTGCGGCACACGGCATCTCTAGGTTCATACATCTTCCGGCCCTAGAAATAGAGTCGTATCAGATATTTATGCACGCTTGTTGTGTCAGATATTGATATGCTGGTGACTGTACCATTTAAACTAAACTATAAACTTAATATTTACACGCAATAAAGAAGAAGAATTTAAGAAGCTTTTAATGTCAAAATGTGTCACACTTTTTAGATTTCAATCTGTGTTTATACCTACTCCACCACAGATTTTCATTTGATTTGTTCTTGTAACTGATATTGTTAATTATTTCGCAGAAAATGATTCCTCACGTTAATGGCTCCAACAATGATAAAGAAACCGAGGAGATAGACCTTAGCAATTTATATCAATATGAAAAGCAAAGACGTACGTATACTTTTTTCATGTTAATTGTGCATGGAAAAATGTTTTCTTTAGAGAGTTAGAAACAAGACTACTGTGTTATATTTTTTTCGCGATACCTTTCACTTATCTGTGAAAATGTTGAAAATGAACTTTTATACATTTTATAATATTTCAGATCTTAACTGGTATGACCAAATACTTCTAAACAGACCCCTTAGGGTGATCATAGTGGGTTTGGGAGCGGCAGTTTTGGCACCGCTTTTGATCTACCACTTCGTTTTCTTCTCGAGCATGGAACTGCCACCCTCCGACGGGTTCTCAGTGGGGTCCTGCGTAGTCCCTAGGGCAGACCGCCTACCTTGCGGCCTGGGCAACATCCCGCAAGCAGAATGCCACCCACAATGTTGCTATGACCTGAACAGCAACATGTGCTTCCACAGATATCCCTCAAGGTTCTCCTACATTATGGACCGTGCATGGGCAGAAGAAGTGATCTTACAACCCAGAATTGCAACAGTCCCCTTTTCCCATCAGAACAGTATACCTAATATCAGAATATCAATCGATGAAATATCAGAGTCACATATGTCCTTACAGTTTTACGATGCGAGAGAAATGTCACTAATGGGAAGAAGGATTGAAGAAAAACATTACAGTTACCAGGTTACGTCGCCGGAAATGAGCGTCACAGTTGAAGCCGCACAGGGGCTGATATTCAACACGATAAGAGGACCACTGATAGCCTCCACTGATATTTGGGAAATCGCTTTTAGGTTAACGAACGAAACCATGTACGGTCTCGGAGATATACCCTTAAGAGGGGACACTTCGAAAGTTATCTACAGTCATAGAGGTGGCATCAGCTCTGTTCCTCTAATATTTGCTAAAATTGACAGTTCTTATCATGGATTGTTGATCGACACTGTGGCACCGACAGAAGTGCTGGTATTTGAAGAGAATCAAATTGTTGTTCGTAGTATAACGAGCTCTGGATTAAAGCTGCACGTGTTTGCTGGACCAGAACCTAGTGACGTCATGGAAGACGTGAGGAAACTGATTGGGGTCAACGATCCCTTGGAATATTGGATGTTGGGCGCACATATTTGTAGGTACGTAAAAAAATATTAATACACTACTGGAATACAAATGCAACTAAAATCCACCGTGTCAAAGGGCAGGTCAGGTCTAGGTCAGATTTTGATTGTTTTGTTTTGTCTTTTTAACTGACTTCAAAAAAGGAGGAGGTTCTATGTTCCAATGTTTGTATTTTTTTATATATGTTCACCGATTACTCAGTCTATTGTGGACCGATTTTCAAAATTCTTTTTTTATTCGAAAGAGTATTCTTCTGAGGTGGTCCCATTGTCACCAAGTCAAGATGTGGTGATGGGATCCTAGGGAATTCGAGGGCATTTTTAGCATAAAGATGAGTATTTACATTCAGAAAGTATCATTTGGTAACCTGGACCTGATGAAGAAGACCGTAGATGACCAATGGAACTCATCAAAGCTAAGTAATGCTCGCTCGTCTATAAACGATCATGATTAATATACCTAGATAATCAACTAAGAAGAAGCTTTAAGTTAATGATTCTTTCAAATCTGATGCTGAAGCCGGAAGGTAGGCAACGGAACTCTGTTATAAAACAACGTAACTAAGCCGTGTTTGGGCTTCATGGAATCGCTGTGAGATGTACTTTGGCTATGAATCACTAAAAAGTGAGAAATAAAGAAATTTGTTAACAAAAAAGTAAAAACGACTCCAAAAAAATTAAAAAATAACAAAAAATGGAACCAACTATTAAACCCTTGAAAATATTTTTCTAGCACTAGGTACCTACTAGCTCGAAGGCGGTGTCTCAGCACGACCCAGCAATTGGTAGGACCTTGTGCAAGGTCCGCCCGGATTGCTACCACCATCTTGCTCACTAATCCTGCCGTGAAGCCGCAGTGCTTGCATTGTTGTGTTTCGGCGTGGAGAGTAAGACAGCCGGTGAAATTACTGGCACGTGAGGTATCCCATCTTAGGCCTCTAGGTTGGTAACGCGTCTGCAATACTCCTAGTGTTGCAGATGTTTATGGGCGGTGGTGATTTCTTACCATCAGGAGACCCACTTGCTCGTTTGCCATCCAGTCGTATAAAAAAAAAAAAAAAAATCGTCTTATCAAACCCCTAATGGTTTTAAAAGACCTATCCAACGATTTTCCACACTATAGGGTTGGATGAGAAAAAAAAACCCCCACTACGTCTATGGGAGGTACCCTAAAAAAAATTTTTTTTTTGTTTTTTATTGTACCATTTTGTTGGCATAGTTATCCGTCCAAAATATAGATATCCGTGCAAAATTACAGCTTTCTAGCATTGATAGTCCCTGAGCAAAGCCGCGGACGGACGGACAGACAGACAGACATGGCGAAACTATAAGGGTTCCGTTTTTGCCATTTTGGCTCCGGAACCCTAAAAACACAACCTCAGTTTACTGGTAACTAAGGTAGCTCAGTTGTGTTTTTTATTAGAAAGGATGCCTTTCTGAAATCAGTTAATAAATAACTTTTAAATCTCTAGAGAATGTAATCCAAAAATACAACAGGTAATGAATTGACTATTTGAAACGTAGCAGATAAATTAATGTTTGCTTCGGACAAACGAATCGGTGACAAAAATAGATTATCTGATCGCACGCAAGCAATATAAGCCTTCATATAGGTACAGTACCTTATGTACCTACAAGTACCGACGTGTTAATCTGATACAGTCAATTATTACCATCACGGCACAGAATGAAAGGGCGTGGACCGTAGTCCCAACGCTGCCCCAGTGCGGATTGGGAACTTCATACACACCGCTGAATTTTTTTCACATGTGCATGTCACGATATTTTCCTTCACCGCGTAAAACTCATGGCAAATTTCAAATGTCATTTCGCACATAAATTTCGAAAAACTCACGCGTGAGCCCGGTTTCGAACCCATGAACCTTTGCTTGAGAGTCCATAGGTCGAATCACTGGGTACCACTACTTACATCTCTAAACATCAAACATAAAACTTACGAACACACAAACATCGAACTGACTAGGAAAACATAAATTATAAAGCCGCTGACGCACAATTTATGAAGTATTTTTTTCCTTCCCACATTAGAGCTTGCGGCCTGCATCATCCGTGAACCTGCAGCTTTAATAAAAAATAAAAAAACAGTGGTAACCAAATAGCATCGAATGAATTCGCTATAGTAAACCTGTCTAGCGCTACGTAGTTTCGCTTGTTTTCTTTTATATACTTTCAACGTAATCGGATACATATCTTGATACTTAATTATCAATTTAAAATACTTATCTATGAACAATTTTTATTAACAACCGTTTACATACGGTCAAGGACTTTCATGAGCCATCATGGAACCATTTCACAGTAAACGTCACAGTGATATCGCATTAATTAACAAGAAAAATCGTAATGACTTTTCCTTTGAAAAGGCTCCATGGTGGAACATGAAATGGTGAATTCAAAATCTCTACGTGGTCTAATCTCGGGGGTAAAAGCCATTCTTACGTACCTGTGAATCGAAATGTGTTTGTTTCAGTGAATCGTCCAAATCAACTGCAGAGGCTTTGACTGACTTAGAGGGTTTTATAAGCACAGCAGTAAGCGAAGGGTTGCCTTTTGAGAGTCACTGTGGCTCCAGACCCATAGTCTTCGATTCTGGTTGTGACCTCGAAGAAAACGAGCTCCATGAAGATGGCGCTAAAGTAGTGAAAGAAGCTAAAAAGCGGTACATACCTCACGTATCTCCCTACGTAAGTATTAGCTGGTTTTTAAGTTGCCAAGTGGTACTTTTTCCTACATTACAACGATCAGACGAACTTGAAGACAATTTTTTTACATATCATACAATACTAGCTGTTGCCCGCGGCTTCGTCCGCGTGGAATTCGGTTATCGCGCGCTTTTCCCTCGGGAACTGCGCATTTTTTCGGGATAAAAAGTAGCCTATGTCACTCTCTGGCCCATGAACTATCTCTATGCCAAAAATAACGTCGATAGTATGTATAATTATAAATAACAATAATAATTCATTTATTTCGAGTAACTTGAGGACTCACACATAATTGTATTAGTAAGAAAGAACTAACTAAGCGTTAGTTAAAAATACTTATACAAAAGCTTGAATCGCCGATTATTATTTACGAATCTCTTGTACTGCAGGAAAAAATAAAAAATATCAGATAACCAGAAGAAAAGGTATTTTATTGCCTGCATAAAACATCGGGTGTCGCCTAGTTAAAAATGTGCATGATTCAGTTTATAATATTAACTACTAGTATTATTGTACTTCCGAAACACTAGTAATTTTCTGATGTTTTTTTTTATTTCAGTGGTACTATCCTATTCTGTAAAAAAGGTTGCCTGGAAGAGATCGATCTTAAGCGATAAGGCCGTCTATTGCTTACCTTGTAATTTTCTCGCTGTGTATCTGTTTTCTATATCGCTCACTATTTCTGGTGTACAATAAAGAGTCTTTGTATTGTATTGTAATTATAATTTATTAGATCGTCGGAATTCGTGGATTAGCGGTAGTAAGGGAACCCCCTCAATCACTTCGGATTCGGAAGTTTTGATGTCCTAATCTGACTGATAAATAATTTATTTCCAATTCCATCGCGCGCTATAGGTTTCATAATAATTATTTTGTCATAGACAGAAATCTGAAAATGAGCACTTTGAAACAGCTATTCTAGTCTAGTATGGATGATATTTTGTATCATCGAACTGCATACATTATTATTAACAAACACCTTCTATACTAAGTTACATAATACTTTTTATGTCATATTAGGTAACTTTATAAAAGGTCCTTATTTTGGTATAAACATTTTCCTTCCTACATACAACAACGACCGACCTCCGCAATAAAGGCGGTTAAATAATAATAAGCTTTATCTTGAACATGAAACTATTGTGAGACTCACTCATATTAAATGATATTGTAACGGATAACTCACGTCTTAAATCGTGACCCGTGAACCGAGGAGTAGTGTATGTGTTGCGGCAGCCGCCGAGTCGCGTGCTCCTGAGAAGAAGGGCTACGAAATAGCCCGGAACATGTCGAGCTAAACTCGGTTTAAGACGTGAGTTATCCGTTACAATATCATTTAATAATAAGCTTTATAGTATATAGTCGTCGAAGAATGTAATTAAACCGTGTTTACTCCGCTAAATGAAAGCAATAAAAGAGAATTTAAGGAAAACAAGAGTGTATTTTGTTATTTAACCGTCTACAAAAACAATGTTTTCATTATAGATTCGACATGAAATTGAAAATGAAACGTCGTCTGAGGAAATCGAAATGAGCAGAACAATCAACGAAACATGCGTAGATGTAGTCTCAACCTACGAACAATATATGCTCCGTACAAACCAATCTAATCTTTACGTAGGCTCCATCGGAGACGATGCTTTTGTTTATCCAATGTTCGAAAATTCATCTGCTGAATTCATGAAAAGCTTGTGGGTGTACGAAGTTGAAATTGACGGCGTTATTCTGGAAAACAATTGGCCATTAGATGAATCCAAATGCAACGAAACCAAATATAATTTACCGTACTTTAGCGAGGTAAAGTATTATAAGTTCATTTACATTAAGTGCACCGATTTTTCATTTTGAAGTTCTGCTTACGAATACCTATATACTAAGTTTCTTTGTTTTGCTTCTATTATTAATACTTAAACATTTTGTAGCGAAAACATTCCACAGCTTATGATTTAATAACGTTTATATCTCAGTAATGAGCCTTGAAGCGAAGCTTTGCTACTTCTATTAGGTACTTTTGAGATGCATTTATAGTCCTTGCAAAGAGACAAGGATTAATAAAAGTGCCAGAGATACTAAGGGGCTGTTTCACCATCCATGGATTAGCGTTAACTGGCGGTTAGGTGTGATGCCGTCTCTATTTGTTTTGTTCGAATAGACGGAGACGGCATCACATTTAACCGTCAGTTAAGACTAATCAATGGATGGTGAAACTGCCCCTAAATCAATTCATTTGCAGAACTTCGAGCGAGCCTTCGAAATCACGCCAAAATACGACGCGATACGACCTGATGACAGCACGTACCTCTACACCCACAACGAACAGGGCAACCAATTCATTAAATCCTTCAAAACAGTCTTTGATGAAGCAATCCCCATGTGGACGACCAGTCAGTTCATGAACGGTGCGATCAAAATAAACCGTCAAAGTATTGACAGTTCCTGGACTAACTTGCGGAGGGAGCTTGTTGAGGCTGCTCTTGGAGGCATCTCAGGCCACTGGTCGTGGTCTTCACCCATATGCGGAGACACTGATTCATTTGACCCCAAAACGCAAATCAACTTATGCGTCAAATGGTACATGGCCGCTTCATACATGCCTTTAATAAAGATCCACTCGCTTACCACCCCCCGGCACCCTTCAGCCTTCACTGGCACTAATAAAAACTTAATGATCGGCGCATTACACAAGAGGTTAAGTTTACTGCCATATTTTTTTACTACTCTGCAAACGGGACCGCTTCTAAGGCCGATGTTCTATCAGTTCCCGGCATCAGATTATCTGAAAGATTTAAGCAGTCAGTTTAGTGTTGGTGATGATTTGGTGATAGTGCCGAACTTGCAGCCGAGTCAGAGCCACGTTCATTTCTGGCTACCACCTGGTACTTGGTATGAGCTATGGGGTGGTCTGAGAGTAGAAGGTAACGAAGGGGATGTGGTCACTCTTACTACTACAGAAGCTGATTTCCTGACCTTTGTTCGTGGTGGATCAATCCTCGTTATACAAAAGGTAACAATGATATATTTTTAATATTTAGTTTTTAACTTTCGCGAATCTCACTCTTACCTAATGTATGTATATCGGGACATAAATAAAATTAACTCGACGTTTCGACTACATTGCTGTCACGAGTTCCTTGATTGGTTATGAAATATATACATTATACATTCCTTATTTAACCCTATTTAAAAAATATAAGGTAAACGTACGAGTGCTTGTCACCGTCCCAATAGTTGGCATCTATAATATTAGTGGGAAGTGGGATGTAGCCTCTGGCAACCGTAAAATAACATTTTCAATGTTTGTTTTAAATAAAACCGGTAGTAATTAATATATTTATTAGGGTACCTTTATTTGACTTAGAATTATGAAATTTCGCAAGATGTAAGACCTGATAACAAGTAAAAGAAAAAGTTAAAAATCAGTGCTCTCCAAAAACAACTTTGTTTTTCACTGAAGTAGTCAGCCAAATTTATATTCGACATTATGTTTTATGAGATGCAATTGATAAAAAACTTTACTTTAACTTTACTTTTGAGTTGTAGACAGCATATTTGGCTGATAGTTCTGATAAATACAATATCGTCACCTAGATCTAGTAAAGCGGTATCGACTCAAGTTAATACACCATTTTAATTTAGACCTACGAGTACCTACATTTAATTTCTAAAAGGCCCAAATTAAAATGCTCTATTATTTTGATTTGATATCCTTTCGATCTAGATGTGCGATATTACGTGTTGCTGATGTTTAGTCCGACTCAGACTCACACTTGTCCGGTTTTTATATGTATGCCACATCAACATGTAATTCTAATCTTGTCCATGTTATTTTTTTCAGGACGTTAAGCCAACAGCAGAAGAAACCCGTTTGCAATCAGATTATTCTCTGACCATTGCTCTTGATTGCGAATCGGCAAACACAACTAACCTTTCAGAGAGCAGCTCAGACTATCTTGCCACGGGCAGCTTTTATCTAGCGAAAGACATCTCTCTCACTTTTAGAGCAAATAACACACAGTTGGTAATCAGTGCGAAAGGCAATGATTTTGAACCAATGTGTGATGAAGACAAAGCCATATGGGCAAGTGTGATCAAAGAAATTAGTGTATATGGACTAGACGATGAACATAATAACTATGATAACCATAGACATGTCTCAGCCGCTATTGACTTGTGCAAACTAAAAGAATCTGCAGAGCAGGAACTCGTATATTCGTTTCTGGAATAAAGTGTTTACTTTGTTAATGTAAGCTTAAACATCCTGAGAGCTAAATCATGTTGATCGAACAAAATAAACTGTATGTAAGGAAATTACATCCGGTTTCATTCACTCATATGGCCAGTAAAATTCTATTGTAACAAGAAAACACGTCATCTTTACTCAGAAAAGTCAAAATTATTTTATGTAGTTCATAAAAGAATACATTTTCAATTCAGGTTTCTTTCTGATAGCCTTTTTATTCGACTGCGAGAAACGAGGGTAATGTAGTAAACGAGGGTAAGTGTTCCTAAGTCCTCTCGTAACTACTCAACCTTTTAATAAATGATATCTCATTGGATTCCTCTTGATGACGTGAGTGACAGTTGGTACATGAAATTCTTGAACAATCAAAATGGCGGATATTGGCGCCAAATTGTAGATTTACAACAAAAAAAATACTCGAACCTATCGATTAGTTAGGGTATCAAATTAAAGCTAATAATTAGCCTATTCTAAATATATTTGGGTTACAATAGTTTCAATCTACCATTTTCACAGAAATATTTAAAAAAGTGAAATAAAACAATAAATATAAAAAATCGAAAACCCGACTGCCTTAAAAAATACTTAAAAGAAGAAAACAAGTCTAGTGGGCTACAACTTTGTTAAGTAGCTAACTTAAAGTTTAACAGTTGGGACCCATTCAAATCGTGACCAGCTCAAAAATTCTTAGTACGTAATGGGTCCGAACTGTTGATCTTTAAGTTAGCTACTTAACAGAGTTGTAGCCCACTAGACTTGTTTTCTTCTTTTTAACCCCCGACGCAAAAAGAGGGGTGTTATAAGTTTGACCGCTATGTGTGTCTGTGTGTCTGTATGTCTGTGTGTCTGTCTGTGGCAGCGTAGATCTTAAACAGGTGGGCCGATTTGAATGCGGTTTTTTTTTACTTGAAAGCAGGTTTTCTAGCGATGTTTTATCAAAATCGGTTTAGCCGTTTCAAGATCATCAGCTCTTTTGTTCACTGCGGTAGGAATCTTAGACACATAATGGATATTTTCTTTACTTTCAAACATATTTGGGACCTAAAATTTGAAACACCCATGAATGCTGTATAACTATGCAAGATTATGGAATTCTCGGCCTGATGCTGCTGCCAGCATATCCAGAACACTAGTAGGTACACTCTTGATAAAACCATAGCAGGTATGTCGTGTTTAGATTAGTTTTGATCAGTAATTGATTCTACACATAATGCAGTGGTGGCAACATGACGAGCTGATGCTGCAGCCAGGATATCCAGCACACCAGTTTACTCTTGAAAAAATAATAGCACGTATGTCGTGTTTGATTCCTTTTGATCAGTATTTGATTCTACATACAATGCAATGGTGGCAACACGATGAGCTGATGCTGCAGCTATGATATCCAACACACTTGTACATCGAAAATACAAACTGAGACATGGATGCAAAGAAAAACCAGAAAAAGAGGCCAGAGCTGGGAATCGAACCCAGGTCCTCAGCAATCCGTGCTGCGTGCTATAACCCCTACACCACACCTACTAGTAGGTACACTTTTTTTTTTAAATATACCAGTTTAAAAAACATGAAATATCCATTTCGTCTCTATAAATTCAGAGGCCGTGTTTAACGCACTGACACTCGCGATTGCATTCACGTTGAATGCAATGCGATTGAAAGAAAGAAGGACGAATGAAGACATTTATTCAAATAATTTATAGAAGCAGGCGTTACTTTGCGGAGGTCCATATCAATGAACTAAAAGGATTTTAATAAAAAGATCAAACCTAACAAACAAAAAAACGCCTGACAAAAAACGCCGACAAAAAAAGTGAAAAATAATTATGCACTACTTAGCTGTTACCCACGGCTTCATCTGCGAAGAATTCGTTTATCCCTACTACTACTACTAAGTACCTAGTAATATTTTTTTTATCTAAGCGTCGTCGGTGTGTACTTTAGTTTCCTGTTAACCTCAGCAGCGGTCCTCCGACACTGACGACGCTTAGGTAAAAAAAATATTACTAGGTAAGGTACTTATACTAAATTAACTTAGGCTAATTTTACGGGAAATCAGCATAGTCCCCGCGGGATAGGGATAAACGAATTCTTCGCAGATAAAGTCGCGGGCAACAGCTAGGTAGTGCCTATAGGTACTCCGACCAACGAAGGTTTTGTAACCCGATTAATTCTCCCGCCTATGAAACTTGGCACATGATGAAAATAGGAAATACACATTATAATTATATAATAATCCAACAACTTTTTTTACGAGAAGTTAGGTATTTTACCTAAATATGAAAATCGTTTATAGCTCTCTGTGAAAAATTTCTCAGTCTGAAATTCTTTCTGTATACGTACTTATCTACTACTTAGAGTATGTATGTAAAAGAATCCAATTTTTTTTTCGATTTCAGAGATACCGCAAATTTAACTTTTAACATTTTGCACTATAACTTTTACTGAAAAATTGCTCTGCTAATTTTTATTTTTTAATATACTTTTATACGTTCAAATACATAGCTTTTCACAATAATCCAAAAACTTTTCTTACGAGAAGTTAGGTATTTTTACCTAAATATGAAAATCGTTTATAGCTCTCTGTGAAAAATCCCTCAGTCTGAAATTCTTTCTGTATACGTAGTCTATGTACTACTTAGAATATTTATGTAAAAGAATCCAATTGTTTTTCGACCTCAGAGATACCGCAAATTTAACTTTTAACATTTTGCACTATAACTTCTACTGAAAAATTGCTCTGCTGATTTTTATTTTTTAATATGCTTTAATTTACTTAAATAAATAGCTTTAATAATATATCCAATAGATTTTCCTTAACAATATTATAATTCTTATCTTTACGTAACTACGTCGTGTGAATAATTGCTCAGGTAAATTTATTAGGTTTCTTAGTCAGGAATCGCTCTATTGTAATAGATTTTTTAAGAATCCAATTGAAATTCAACTAAATACCAAGTTTTTAAAATATCAATAATTGCTTTTAGCAGCGACCGGGCGGGAGCGCGGGAATGCAGAGGGCTTCGGGGCATAAGGTCCAATGATCCAATTAGCTAATAGTCCTCTTTTGATACAATTTGAATGACATTGTTACATTTTCAGTCTCATGGTGCAAAATCCACATGTTTTGCTTTTTTAAGTAATAAAAACTCTTTTATAATGTTAAAATACTGGCAATTTTGAGCCATGTTTAAAAATAAATCCGTTTATTCGGAATTGTGACAGTGTAAATAAAACATGCGAAAAAAGCCGTCATGCTCCAAATGAAAGAGATGAAACGATCATTGACAAGTTGGCACTCTTCTCGATGATTGTCAAAAACAAAAAGTTCGAAGTTCGAAGAGATGATCTTATCATAATATACGTGCTAATTTATTTCGCACTCAACCCGAATTAAACCTTATACCATTTAAAAGAAAGCTCAATTTTCTAATGTGTCCCATAATTTTGATTATTTTTTATTAATGTCGGTTTGGAGCTACGTAAAAAATACTCTATTATTTTATTTCACGGATACCCAGAAGAACCTAAAAATAAAGGTAAGTACGAAATCTACAGAGCACTTAAGAGGCGAAAACTTCGATGGCGAAAACAACAAACGCCGAATTAACTGCACAGAAATATTATTTACTGGCAAAATGGTTATTTCAGAAACTAATATGATGTTTTATTTCGAAATATATAAGCCTACCTACTTTCTTGTTAAATAGGGTAATGAAAAACTCGCTACTGACATGCGACTACCTTTTGTCACAATTTCAACCTTACGTGAGTGGTAATAAGAACGTATCGCTGACTTTAGCCCGGGAACTACATCTCGTCTGCGTATAGTATATCCTTAAAAGTATAATGAACGTTTGAAAATTTGTTGGATAATTGATAAATCTGTTTTAATATATAATCAAATGACCAATACATATACAAAAATTACGTAGTTAAGCAAAATTAAAAAAAAACCTGTTTCAAAATGAAAAACTTTTAGATAACTGAGAAAAGCTATGTATTTGAACATAGAGCATTTTCAACAAATAAAAATCAGCAGAGTTATTTTTAGAAGTTATAGTGCAAAATTTATAAGTTAAATTTGTGGTATCTCTGAAGTCGAAAAACAATTGGATTCTTTTACATACATATTCTAAGTAGTACATACGTACTTATACAGTAAGAATTTCAGACTGAGGAATTTTTCACAGAGAGCTATAAACGATTTTCATATTTAGGTAAAAATACTAACTTCTCGTAAAAAAGTTGTTGGATTATTCTATAATTATAATCTGTATTACCTATTTTCATATGTGCCAAGTTTCATAGGCGGGAGAATTTTTCGTAAGTATACAACAAAATCTTCTCGTAGACTAGAGTACTACTTATTTTACATTTTTGGTTGTCATGAGGCGGTGTATTATGTAAAAGTTATTATTTTTTATTTAAAGTAGGACAAAAGCATTTTAATTTCTTTGCCTGAGACCTTTCTACGTATGGCCTGATTCAATAATCAGCGATAATGACTCTCTTTCTTCTCATATTTATTTCTTTAAATTTCACTTATTTAATCTTTTATTTGTCACTGTGTTCTTTTGTTCTCGTTTTTACAGATACAAGTAAATGGTGTCATCAGCGTCAGGCCACCGACGAGCAAAGAATCCACTGGCAAACATCAATTTAGCCATCTCGTCGAAATAGTTGCGGGATTTTAGCTGACCGTGTTATTGCTTCTTGCAACATTGACATATCAGCAAATCCATTTAGGAGTTCAAGAAATTTGACACCATTTAAATTACCGTCAATGAAGACGCCCAATAATGATCTCCGGTATCTACAAATTGAAGCAAACTGATGCCCTGTTTATTAGACATGTGATTTACAGTAACTATTTCTTTGTTAGACACGTTTCTTGAATACTTTCACGTAAATATTTTATAGAAATCCCTATCTGTTGAGTTGGCACCCACGTACAACAATACAGAGCAAATAATTAAGATGTGCAAAAATTTAAAATTACTGTATTTTTTAAGATTTTGTACAGTCGTGTGTTTCAATTAACCCATTTATGGTGATGACTTCGAAATAGAAATTTTGCAATATTTATGAACCTGGAGACGGTCACATTTTACTATTTGGTGTTATAAGAGGAGACCATCGCGAATACCTGAAGAGAATTAAAAATAACGTGAATTTTCTAATTCGCCTGTTAGGAAAACCCTTGTACATTTCTAAAGTTGGCGCGTTTTGATACGTAAACAAAAATATCAGCGAGTTATTAAAAAATTCGACGGTTATTTTAACAATTTTATCATAGATGACAAATAATGTCAGGGCAGTTACCAGAGAAAAACTTGTATCGGCATAAAATAAAAAGTTTTATTTCTCTGATGCTAAATTTTTCGGCTTTGAGTTGAGCATTGTCAAATCTTATTTATAAGGATGACAATAATTTTATCAAAACAGTTCTTATTGTGTCTGAAAAACGTCAGTTTTAAATCACAGAGATAGGTAGGTACACACTTATGAGTAAATGCATGATTTATGAAATTGCATCTGTACTAATTTAAATTTATGGAAGTTTTGATGTTTCTCGAAGGTTGAAAAAAATGTAAAACCCAATCAAAACACAAGTTGAAATGAGAGCCCAAAATTATGATATATGCCTTAATTGTTGCTTTGGTGAAGGAAATCGTGATTGCCTGCGAAGCAATTCAATGGGGAAAAAAGGCAATTTTAGGGTGCAAAAAATAGTGCCAAGCCCTCTTGTTTGAAAGGAAGTGTGCCCAGCAGTGGGACGTTTATAGGCTGGGATGGATGGTTGACTTTAAAGAAAAAAGAAGTGAGATCTAAATGGGTGCCAAGTGCCAAGTCGTATTACTATATATATATAAATATACCTATAAAATTTACACGCAGTATAATATTGAAGCCGAAAACTAGCCAAGTCCGACCTTAGGCTTCAATATATTATTTTAAGTTATAAGAAGAAATGATATTTTGAGTTGTATATATAAATTTCAGGACTGACCATTGAACTTGGCACCTTGGCACTTGGCACCCATTTAGATCTCACTTCTTTTTTCGTTCAAGTCAACAATCAAGCCATATATATCATAATATTGAACTTGGCTCTCATTTCACATTTATATATGTTTTGATGGATGGGATATCATTACTTTTTGTACAGAAATAATTTAATTTAAAAATTATAATAAAATGATTAAATTTACTAGTTTTTGATTTAATCCTTTGTATTCGCCAACTACCTATCTGGATGCCAAATTTGAACTTTCTAGGTTATCTGGAACTGGGTTAGAATTTTGATCTATAGGTGAGTCAGTAATAAAAATGTTAATATCTAAATAACCGTTTGAGGCGTGTTTATGAAATTTAGAGCACATATGTATCTCATAAGTCTTAATAAATGAGCCAAATTTGACAAGTTTATGTGAAATAGCTTTTGAGTTATGAGGGGTCAAAAGTGGCTCCAAATAGTTCGGGTAAAATTACACACGGTGCTGCTCGCTAGTTCTGTTAGCTTGAACTTGGCTTGACACGCTACCGCGTGTCTAGATTAAGAAAGTCGGAGACCCAAAGACGATGTATATCTACCTAACTAAATCAATTAATTTTAAACATGGGAGCTATATACTTTTGGAAGTATAGAAAATTAAAAAAAAATGCAAACTACGTCGTGTGACGTATCAAATGAAAAGGCCTGAAGGCCTGTTGCAATAGCTATTTATGCAACTGTATCGCAATAGGGGTCCTTAAAATACGAGTTTCATAATAAGGTCACATGAGTGTTTTAAGGCTTAATTAATTACGTACAATAAAATATTTTATCTACATCCATATAAGTATTAAATCCTCTATCATGTGTTCAAGAACCATTGAGAGTGACCTGCATTAACGAGAACTAGGTAGGTATGTCTGCGCCACGAGCTGCGCCCGCTGCGCGCGCGACGACTTGTAGGGCTACTACGAAACTCGAAAATCGATGTTCGTATCGTACCGTCCCGCTGACGTTAATATTATTTCATACGAGAGTGAGAGGGACGGTACGATACAAACTTCGATTTTCGAATTGCGTAGTAGCCCCCAGAACTTACTAGTCCGTACAGAATAAACTTGTTTCAAACAATCTTGTGAATATTCCTTGACCTAGACTAAATCTGACCTTGAGTCTCACCCACCACCCAAAGAACCCATAGCCGCAAAGTGACGCTCTCGATTGTAAGTATAGCTCCACTTATCTAATTAATGTATATAAGACTAAAACGCTCATAAGCTGAGGTAGATGACAATAGGCTACCCACATTGTTAAGAAACCACTAAAATAATCCATCATGCAAATTAGAAACAACGTTTCTCATGACCAAATTGTTTTTGTACTTTGGGGGCGAAGAAAATCGCGTTAGAAATCCTCCTTAACCTCTTCACCGCCACAAAACAAACGAGGTGACGTGCTATGTACGCCACAAAAAAACCAACAACTAATCAACTTTATTTTTAATTCCATTGCAGAAGGAATAATTTCGAGTTGAATGTCGGTCATGTATAGTGTATAGATGATCGTGGCGTATGAGGCATGCCATTGGCTGTCACTAGATGACTGGGTCGGTGAAGAGGTTAACTTCCAAAGACCGAGGTCGGCTCAAATGTCCTTTGACAAGCTAAAAAAGTTACGACTGCCCTGGCTAAGCAGCCAGTCAGTAAAGCTGTAAAACGTTGACCCTCTCCTGTAAAGCTGTCAAAGTCCACAAAAAAATGCTGTCAGTTGTCCATTCCAAAAAAACCTACTTATATTGTCTTGTCCTGTTGTAAGTGCTTTGTGATAGCAGAACTAATGTGTTTGCATGTCTCTTGGGAGGAAACACGCTCGCGGTTACTCCAGCGGCATCAGCGTATTTGTTTAACTGTTTGCAGGGATTTGTACCTATGTATTTTCTATACGCAATTGAACAATCAAAAGAAGAATCCATTTATTGAATCAGGCGTTACTTTGCGGAGGTCCATAATTTGTCCATAATCAATGAACTTTTCTCACCCACAGTGGCGAAGCGTACGTGCGGGGGGGCGGTCCGCCCCGGGTGGCAATTTCGAGGGGGCGGCAAAGTTCCATAATAAAAAATACTGAGTAATATCTAGATAATAATAATATTTCACAATTTTTTCGCACCTACGATTCAGACCGTTTAGAATGAGCGTACTTATACTGTGACGAAATCAGGAAATCCCCTTTCTATAAATGGATGCTATTATTGATTGGTATGTATTGACATCTTGTATAGGTACAGTAACCAGCACCAATATCTGACACAACAAGCGTGCATAAATATCTGATACGACTCTATTTTTAGGGGCGGAAGGACGTGTCAGATATTTTTGCATGAATGCTGGTGACTGTACTATGGTTTTCTGTAACCTAAACAAGACGGCGGCAAAATTTTCTTCCGCTCGGGAGGCTGATACCCACGCTACGCCACTGCTTGTGTTCAAGCAGCTTCTTTACCTCCACACGACATAGGAACAAACACAAATTACATAATATTAATACCATGCGTTCCTGATAAACCAAGATACTGAACCCTAATACGATGCCGATATCTGAAGTACTTATCCTGTAAATTAAGCCTCGCTATTTGCGGTAAAGTAAGTAGGCGTAATTCGAGCGGAAAAAAATAGCTCCTACTGAGAAATTCTATTTCCTTAAGAAATATGAACCAATTCTAAATTTCTCTCAAGGTTAATAATAATAGGTCTCTATTAATACATCTAACAGATAAATACCGCCTACGGTACAGAAGGACCAGCCTACCCGCGGCTTTGCTCTGGTATACCATTACCTACAAGATTTTACTAAATCCCCATGGAAATTCTAAAAATTACGTCTTAGTCTTCATTTAAGTTGTATGATGAACACCATTGAGGCAGAAAAGTCCTCGAGTGGCGACCGCGAACGGGAAGACGAAGTGTTGGCAGGCCTCCCACTAGATGGACTGACGACATCGTGACAGATGCGGGAAATGGGTTGATGCAAGTGGCGAGTAGTCGCTCATTGCGGCGTTCATATGTCTAAAATTAGCGGATGAGATTTTGCATAATATATAACGACTTGCTCAATAATATCCTCTAAATACAACGCCCTACTACACGCAACCTACACACAACCCCCCACAATCTCCGGGGATTGGTTACACGTGCTTCTTACACATATGGGATCACTTTTACACGACGACTCTTTGCTGATGGCGGTTGCTCTCCGCTTGGGGCTTCGCTGCGATATATGTGAAACTCATTGATGGTGGAGAGCAACGGTCACCACGATTTAAGTTGTTATCATTGCGCGGAAAGATTCCCATGCCATCACACCGTCAACGACTTTATCCGGAGAACATTGGTCTCAGTCTCTGCAAATGATCCACGCGTTTTGGAGCCTCCTGGTCTGTCGATGTCAGATGGACAAACACCTACGGTTTGACCTTGGTGCTATGGCAGAAAGGAAAGGTACCTACTTCTTTGGGATGCCACGTGAGTCAACACTTTTGCAGCCTCGCACGTGGGTCGCATTATTAGAGCGGCGGGGGCGGCTGCTGAGTGAGCAATTCTCAAAAAATACGTATTATTAACACGAAGTAAGCCTCACAAATTATTGATTTATAGAAATTGCGATGGGAACGACTGAATGTGCGGGCACCGAGGCAAAGGCTCTTTGGAAAGGCGGAGCGTAGATTATGAGTGCGGTTTAGACTCTTACTGTTGGTCATTTTTGATTTATGATGTACCTAAAGATTATAACCATCGCCGTTCAACAGCGTAACGCGGCCAGGTACCTTTGCAACGGGAATGATGCAAGACGGATCATTTTATAATGCAGTAAGTAGGTAGTTTAGTTTGTCAAAGTTTTCTCACCTGTATTGTGGATTGTGGTGGTGGAGGAGCTGCATGAAGACACATTTGTTGCATAGACGTAGCTATCATAAAGGTAGCGGGTGAGTAAAGTGATTGTGTTTACCCGACTGCGAAGAAGGTGGGTTATGTGTTTGACACGTATGTATGTTTGTATGTCTAATCCTGTCTTCTCGTAACTACTCAACGACTAAACCGATTTTGATAAATTATACTTCATTAGATTCGTCTTAATGACGCGAGTGACACTGGGTACATGAAATTCTTAAAAAAATAAAATGGCGGATTTTTAGCGCCAAAATATAAGTCGTCAACATTTTTTTTTGTTCAAACCTATCCCGTATGGTATCAAAATGAAGGTATGTAAAATCAGATTACAAAAATATATGCCAGTCATGCGTTTTTATTTACTGTTTTTACAGAAATATCACTAGACCAGACTTTTCAAAACACAATATTAAAGCGAGATGTTCGTACTAAACGCTCTATAGCTGCGGTACCTAGTTATGTTATGCCCATTAATGCCCAATGCCTACCAACCATCCAAGTACTTGATTGCCCTGATGAAATCTTTGCGCTTCTTACGCAATTTGAAAACTCCATACACAATGTTAAAAATTTATACATTTTATTAGCTTTTTGACAAACCTTTGAATATTAATACAAAGTAGCAACTGTTTGTCTCATTGCCGCTTATCTTGATTTCCCGTCGTACATTAGCGAGTATACATGACCAAAGCGTAGCGATGCTAATTAGTTACGCGATCCCATAAATATTAATAGCTGAAGATTATTACTTATTACTTAGTGTACTGTAAGTTTTCTCTAGCTAACGTCTTTGTTTTCCCCACTAACCAATCATGGATATAAATAAAGTCCCAACTATAATATGGCCTCATCATAATGGTACGAAGGCGGTAATCGACAAATTGTACGATTTTATGTCACGCGTAGGAGTTCCTCACACATTGGTGAGCGACAATGCCACCTCTTTTACGTCTCAGGAATTTAAGCATTTTTGTGAGCTCAATGGTATTACTACTCATGTTCTGTCTCCTGTGTACCATCCCAGCAGTAATGGACAAGCGGAGAGCTTAGTAAAAGTCGTAAAAAAGGGCTTAAAAGTATAATATTAGCAAGTGTTGACAAAAAAACTGCTGCAGGATAAGGTAGCAAAATTTTTGTTCGATTATAAGAACTCCAAAAACTGTAGGTACCACTGCAAAGTCATCAGCGGAGCTAGTTTACGGGTGCGCGCTTCGATCTCGGCTTGACCTCATAAATCCAAACACACCGTCTCCTTCCTCCGCAGACCACACTCAAACCGTGGCACGCAATCAGTCCTTACAGGCTAAACATTGTAATGGTACAGTTAGATCCGAATTTAATATTAATGACTCAGTTTGGACAACAAAAAAAAATACAAACATTGGAACATAGAACCTCCTCCTTTTTTGAAGTCGGTTAAAAATACATAAATACCTAATAACAAAAAGTTCGTATGGGTGGAAGGTATAATTAAGAAGAAAATTGGAACGGTGATGTATGCTGTATATATCCCACACTTAAATAGTGACGTTAGAAGACACATTGACCAAATAAGAGCACGTCCGTATTCCCTACTCGCCGACGATCACCAGTGGAACCCAGACGTAGCACCGGACGTGTCACCAACGACTACGGGACATGCTGACGCTGATGTGGCGGCTGGTGCTGCGGGCGAGAGCCGCGGCCCACAGCAAAGGGAGGAAGAGGCAGAAGGAACGGATGGAGCAGATCCCAGTGGCGAGCGAGCAGTCGACAGCCACACCACGTCAAGCTGCTAAACGACGTCAGGCGATAAGCCCGCAGTTTTCAACGCCCACGTCGGAACGGGGCGGTGAACTCAGTGATTGAGTGCTAGATGTTAAGTAAATTAGTTTTAGTGTTTATGTTTAATGTTCTTGCTTTTAGCTATAAGGGGGAGGAGTGTTATGTATGTGTGCCTGCGCGCACACCAGTACGATTATTATTATAATAAATCAGTGTGAATCGAGCTCGCTTGTTTGACGGTCGTGTACATCCTTGCCCATTTTCGGCTTCATATCTAACAGGTATCGATATATATTATTAATACCATTAATTTAATTTAAGATTTTAATCACCACATTTGATCGTCTTTCGCTTTTTTCGTGTTGAAGTGAAAGTGACAGATCAAAGTGAAGTTCAAATATTTGGAATTCAGTGAGTAGACCCAACACTGTCCTCAGCATTTAAAAAAAAAGTTACTTTGTCTCACGGAGTGAGCAAAATGCGATTTTGCTAACTCATTTCTCATAGCAAAACCAGCCTGTTTGAGGTGCTGAGGTGAAAAATTACATCTCATCTCCTAATGGCTTCCCTGAAAGATGGCCCTTTCGTGTAAGTACCTTACTGGCCTACATACATACTCAAGACAGATGTGGGTATACCAATGTTTCTAAAATCACGTCATAAATTGCACGTCCGATGAATAGTTATTTGTGCAACAAGTTGTTTTGTGTTGCGAGCATTGATTTTGAATTCCGAGTAAGCGAAGAATTCTATAATTGAATCACGAGCGTTAGCGAGTGATTCTAGGTTAGAATCCCGAGAGCAGCAAGGGATTCAAACACACGAGATGCAAAAAAAACTTTGGTCTCGTGTGATACATACAATTTTTCACCTCAGCAACGAGAATATAATTTTAATGTAACATAAGAATAAAACCACATATACCTACCTGTTTACAAAACAAACATTTTTTTAAAAATATAATCCGATTAAGAAACAAATATAATAATCACATTTAAGACCCTTACTCAAAAATGATACGAACAGTCGCGATTACATCTTTAAAAAGTCACCAGAAATTTTGAACATGAAACTACCGTGAGACTCACTTATATTAAATGATATTGTAACGGATAATTCGCGTCTTGAACCGAGTTTAGCTCGACATGTTTCGGGCTATTTCGTAGCCCTTTTTCTCAGGAGCACGCGACTCGGCGGCTGCTGCAACACGCACACTACGCGCCACCGCTCTGCTCGCGCGACTGCCCGACGAAACTAACACCGGCACACAACTACCCGCATTTTTATCGTCATTTTTATTGTCAATGTCTAATGTAGGGTAGCACACAACACTAACAACATCGCTCCGTAAAGGCACGTTCACACCAACCGATGACGCAGAGCACGAGTATTTAAAACTGTTTTCCAACTCGGGGGTACCGACAAACCGCAATCCCGGTTAAAATTCGGATGACGACTAATCTCAATGGCTTCACGCACTTTCCGCGGAATGAAAAACTTTTCTCTCGCAAGTACAGACACCTTATCAAACCTGATTTAATGCGTCAAATCCGAGTCCATTAAATGCTCGGCCACAGCAGAGCCCCTGTCGTCCTGTTTCCTCATACTACGTATGTGCTCCGATACCCAATAGACACGTTACGCCCAGTCTCACCGATATAGCTCTTGCCACACGAACACGGAATCATGTATACCCCGGGACCACTCAGGGGCTCCTTATCCTTCGGCGATCGCACCAACTGTATAAGCTGCATATGAGGAAGGAAAATCGACTTGATGCTATATCTTCGGCGTAACAAGTGCCCGATTTTATCCGTTATCCCCTTAATGAACGGTAAATATACCGGAAGCCTCTCAGCTCCCACTATCCCGAATAGCCCGAAACATGTCGAGCTAAACTCGGTTTAAGACGTGAGTTATCCGTTACAATATCATTTAATATGAGTCGCCAGAAAGTTAAGAATGCCAAACATTGTTGAATAGCGGTAAGTAGAGAGGTTTTGAATTCGGAACGAAAGTGTCCAGTAGGTACAATACAAATCTCATACTCTTTATGCATTGTAATTTGAACTTAGAACTTCTTAGAACATATTATTTTTTAATACTGCAAAAAGCCTCATCTTTGGGTCATTAAAAAGGTTGAACAATAAACGTATAATTTATTATAAATGTTATTAAATTAATTCTGCCCGGAGCAGCCTTGTAGATTATCATTCTGCCCTTATCACGGCGTAAATAAGCGAAAGTTTCGGCACCCGCCAAATGTTACAATTTTTGTAGCCAACTTTCATAATTTAATCCAAGTCTGGGCTCTACAGTAATTCAACGGACCTGGAATATTATAATTAGTGATGAAAAGGTTTTACTGCTTTTTATAAGCTCGTTACTTTTATTTATTGAAGTAAAAAAGTTGATTTATCTGCGGAACGGTTAATTCGTTCTCATAATTATTAGATCAGGAAACTACGAATAATACAGGGTGTTACATAAGACGTAATACAAAATTAGTGTTTCGTGCTCAGTTAATGCTGGGTAATATAATGCATTAACTCTTTCGTTGAAATTAGTCCGATGAAATTTGCGGTTTCCATACATTGTTCGTGATTTCATTTCAATAATGTATAGAAACACAGGTTTGCAGGTGGTAGGACCTTGTGCAAGGTCCGCCCGGATTGCTACCACCATCTTGCTCGCTAATCCTGCCGTGAAGCAGCAGTGTTGCACTGTTGTGTTTCGGCGTGGAGAGTAAGACAGCCGGGGAAACTACTGGCAAGTGAGGTATCCCATCTTAGGCCTCTAGGTTGGCAACGCGTCTGCAATACCCCTGGTGTTGCAAATGTTTATGAGCGGTGGTGATCTCTTACCATCAGGAGACCCACTTGCTCGTTTGCCATCCAGTCGAATAAAAAAATTTTTTTTTTCAGACTTATTTCAATAAAATAATTAATGCATTATATTATCCAGCATTAACTGAGCACGAAAGACTAATTTTGTATTACGTCTTATGTAACACTGTATAATGTAAATAAGTCTATTTAAAAGCTTATTAAAAGCAAATTCCAAAACATGACTAAACCCCGAGAAAACCTCATAGGAGCCAGTAACAGTGCTGTTAATTAATCTGCATAGATGTTGTGTTCAAATGTAATGTTCTACAATAGAACTAATTAATGCTCTACAGAAGAAAGTGAGTTATCGGAAATAAGGGTAGCGTATATTTAAGTTATATACCATCTGTATAGTAAATGATCAAAATGGCGGCTGACTTGTTACGTAACTAAACCCCGAACCCGACCACTGACTAAAGGTTACATCTCAATCAAACACGTTTACATCGGAATTGTTTGTTCTTCTTAGTTAATTGTGTTTTGTTTATTTATTTGATAGCGGTATGTCGTGTTTAGTTATTTATGCAACTTTATGTATGTACTTGCCTCCAAGTGTGAATTTCAAGGATTACCTATGTAATAATATAATAGTTTTGTAACTTATTTAAAGACCAGTGTTGGAACGTTTTCGTTGGAACAAGCTTGATTATAAAACGCTGTTTCTTTATTTTAGTGACAAAACTCACTTTTCTTTCGGCCGTCGTGTTGCTAATTGGTTTTTCCTGTTGAGTACTAGGTATGTTATTTTCTTTACATTAAAGCTCGTTTTACTTAATATCTATCAAGCCGCCGTAAAGTTGGGGTATATTAGCAGGCTACATTCGGATTTCAAGCAGTAAATTGAACAAACAAACAAAATACAAAGAATATACCTATTTTTAGAAATGGGCCATTTTATCCTCCAGGCCTAATATAACCCGGCGTTACGTTATTCATTGAAGTAGAAGTCAGACACCTAGAAAACTAAGGCACAGTATAAATAAGAAGGGGCTACTTTTCGATGTCTCTCGCTTTCTTAGTATATTTTTACGGAAAAGCCTTTTTTACGAGCCTTCTAGTCGAGTATTAGTATGCAAATGTGTATGCTATCTTTACTCATAATATTAAACGACGACATTCTCACTAGGGCATGCTCCCGGAATTCCCGGTACTGAAAGTACGGGAAATCCCGGGAATTTTCGAATACACTGGTACCGGTTCTGGGAGAAAAAAATCCCGGTTCTTCGGTTCCTTCGGTACTGAGTTTGTAACTAAATTAATTGACGTTTTTTGAATTCAAAATTACGCGTGGGCCTTGTAATGCTGTCACCTTAACCGATTCACACACGCTCGGTTTTATTCGGTGCAATCGGCATGCTCGGTCCGCCTGCTGCCCGACCTGACGACGGCGACGACGACGAATGGTGAACCAGTGTCCCTAGTGTAAGTTTTCGGCTACAAAATACGTCTCGATCGCGTTCGCGATAAAATCTCAATTTGTATGGAAACACGAACAGCGCCTCTAGTGGAACGTTTGCGATGTTCGTGTTTCCATACAAATTGAGATTTTACGCGAACGTGATCGACACGTATTTTGTAACCGAAAACTTACACTAGGGTACTGAGGTCTTATTGCTTAACGCACTGGTATCACAATCGTTTTTACCATTTCTTTCTGTCACTTCGTGTAGGATGAGGGTAGAAGAAGATGGTGATTGCAACCGCTAATGTCAGCGCGTTAGACAATACGGCCTCAGGTAGTCAAAATATAGCTGTTAGGATTTAGTATTGGTACTATCCTGTAGTCTGTTGACTGAGGTGGAGCACGCTTGCCAAATAAATGTCAATTCACCCTAGATTTTAAGACAGCCTCATGGTAGCGATCAGAAAACACAGAAGCTGGCAAGCTTCCACTCCTTAAATATCCGGCCGGATAATGAAGGACGAGCGAAAACGCTTTGTGTGAAGTTTAGGGATGCTGACAACATAAAGGTGAAGATTCCGCCTACTTCTGGTCGACCTGTGAATGGAAGGAACTGATGGAATAAGATTGTGTAGCACCGAGCACGAGCTACCCTTCTGCGGTGGCGAACTCTGTTAGCAAAAATTTACCACAAAATCGCCGCTAATGAGTTTCTTCATCACTCGCCGTTCCACCGAATCCAAAGCAGCCAACTAGTACTCGGCAGAGCCGTCCTAAAGGTGACAGCAAAAGGTACTCCATGTAATACCGGACTCGGGCTCTGTAAGGGTGAAGGAGCTGGTCCGCAGTAAAGTATCGCCTAACTTTGGAAAGGATGCCAAGCTTTTTCGCAGCGGTTTTCACCAAGGCCTCGATGTGACCACCAAAGTTTAGTTTGGAAGAAAAGTGCGAATATTCAGCGTTTTTTTTGTCGTTAGTTTCTGGCAGGTGTTATTAAAAAGGGTTATGCGTAGGGTTACATTTTTATGAAAATTAAAGACAATACCGATGCTAAATTTCGCGTGATTAAAATTGACGCAATTTTCTTTCTGTTGTGCTTATAAACGTGGGATGCTAATGGCGTTTGACCGAGCGGTCAAAACGCTCGAATATTCGCCCTTAAAACAAGTGTAGCTGAAAGGTGGTGGGAAATAGAAAGAGGCACAGAACGGAAAATAAACACGACTGAGTTTTTAAAACCGACTAAATTGGCACAGGTGTGAGAAATTCAAAGCCAGAGCAAAAGCATGAGCTTTTCTTACAGCATGGTGGAACGGGAATAACCACACCTGGCGGTAGGCGTTAAACTCACCCAGAAGTGCAACCTGCGCTATAGAGAACCGCCGTAGGACCACCTCAGCCGAGTCACAGAGGGAAAAACCAGCCCGCACAGTGCGCACAGCGGCAATGCGGAGACGTTTGAGCGAACGTTATAGGTATACAGGCATATAGGATCTTTTCCATACCTGTTTTGACTTTTGTTGATTAAATTTTGCACTTTGTTAATTGTTTTGGGTTAAATTACAACAATTATCACTTTACAGGTGTTTCATTTATCAAATTAACAAAAAAAAATACAATTCATTTACTCAGTACCGAAAAGTACCGAAATCCCGGGAATTCCCGGTTCTGCCCCAGTACCGAAAATCTCAGTCCCGGTTCTGGAAATGGTACCGGTACCGCATGCCCTAATTCTCACGCATAAGAGTTCGTACAACGCACAGAGCACTTAAAGTCAGGAGATGGCAAGTCGCACTGTTCCATCTGTCACAAATGTGATAAGCACCACATTGAGAAAGGTTTAAATTTGTTTTGCATTTTTATCGTAGCAATTTTGACTTGGCAGTACACTTCGTTTTTTTATACCAATACAAATAAAGTGAAAAATCTGGATATACATAATAATGAAGATATTTTATATTATGATAGTTTGTATTATGAAGGTTTTCGCCTTGGTCTACATGTATTTTTTTGTTGAAAAACGTTTTTTATAAATTAATGACCAGAAGGTACTATATGTGAACCCGGTACCTACTAGGCAACTCCGTTAAATACAAAGTAGGTACACCTGTATTTAAGTATGTAGTAGTAAACTCCAAAATAAATACGGGTTTTAGCACAAATAAGCCCATGCTAGCTCGATTACTCGCCCTCGAAAATCCTCACATATCAAATTGAATCGAAATCTTAAGCCGATTCCAAGATCTCAAAAGAATTAAGTACAAACGATTTTCCTATAGTTACAAGGATTGCTCGCTTAAAGATATTATATATGTAGATACAAATCGTTTCCGAGACCCTCAAAATAAAAAAAACAAGAATTGCTCCTTTAATGTTACTAGATTAAACAAACTAGAACAAACATCTCTAAACATCTCTAGAACAAACATCATGTTTCAATAAAAATGTAGAAAGAAGGAAAGAAAATATTTAATTGCCAATAGTACCAACAATACAAGACAGCAATATAAACAATTCAAGATATAAAAATAAAAACGCCCGAAAAAAAACGCTGCTTGAAAAGACAATTAAAAAGTAAAAAATAATTATGCGCTACCTAGGTGTTGCCCGCGACTTCATCTGCGAAGAATTCGTTTATCTCTATCCCGCGGGGACTATGCTGATTTCCCGCAAAATTAGCCTAAGTTAATTTAGTATAAAGTATCTAGTAATTTTTTTATCTAAGCGTCGTCGGTGGCGGTATGTTGTATTTTTTAAAGTGTAAGATATATTAATACTTGAAATCAAACGCATGAATTCATATTAAAATATAATTTTCTCTAATGACATAAATCAAAACAGATTTTAAAAGCTTGCGCCAAAAACCAGCGGCCGTGGCTACTAGCCATTTGGCCCCTACATAAGCACCCCTCGGAGACCGATACTCCAGAGAGGAATCGTGACGGACGACGAATACAACGTCCAGCGCGTGTAGTCTGTTCTGGAGCTGGAGGTGGGGCCGTTCTAGGCGCAGGATTAGCGGTAGGAGAACTTAAAATTGGTGTAGAAGCAGCATCTAATGGTCTTTCATCTGCCATTATATAGGCCGGCTTTACCCTATCAATAGAAACTGTTACTTCCTTACCGCCAATATCAAGTTTCATAGTTTTTCTATCTCGTTCGAGAATCTTGTATGGGCCAACATAAGGTGGCTGTAACGACCTACGAGACATTCCTTCTCGCAAAAATACATGTGTGGCAGTGTCTAGCATCTTAGGAACGTAAAATGTTCTGTTTTCAGAATTCCACGTTGTTGGCTGAGGTAATAGTCTTGCCATGTGGCTACGCAGACGTGATGTAAAGTCGGTAATATCCACTAGATGATCGTTGCTTGGCACGAAAAATTCTCCTGGCAGTCGCAACGGTTCGCCATAAACTAATTCTGCCACAGACGACTGAAGATTTTCCATGCAGAACGAATTCCGAACAAAACTAGAGGAAGGACCTCTGACCAATCTGAATTTTGATGACACATAATAGCGGATTTCAACTGGCGGTGCAAACGCTCCACAATTCCATTTGCTTCTGGATGATAAGCCGTAGTTGGAGAATGCCTTGCGCCAAGAATATTCGCTAGCGACTTGAACAATTGACTTTCAAATTGACGTCCTCTGTCTGTTGAAATTTGAACTGGACAACCAAAACGAGACACCCACTCGGCAACAAAGGTTTTTGCAACCGTTTCAGCAGTGATATCCTTCAGAGGATAAACTTCAGGCCATCTGGTAAACCTATCTATTACCGTGAGCCAATATTGAAAGCCGTTCGACATCGGAAGAGGCCCAACTAAGTCCATGTGCACGTGTGCAAACCGCTGAGTTGGGGCAACAAAAGCCGATAAGGGTGCTTTAACATGTCGTGCAATCTTACTGCGCTGGCAATGAAGACACTGTCTCGCCCACTGTCTGCAGTCTCGACGCACGCCCGGCCACACAAAGCGTTGTGCTACTAGCAGTGCAGAAGTTGAAATACCGGGGTGGCTAAGATTATGCAAGGTGTCAAAGACCATCCGTCGAAATTCGGGCGTCAGATATGGACGAGGCAATTGTGTTGAAGTATCACAGATTACAAGTGAGTTAAAACCAGGAATATTTATTTTTTGTAATTTCAATGCAGTCCCATTACGGAGAAATTCTTGCAACCCATGATCCTGATCCTGGGAATGTGCAAGGGCAGCGTAGTCCAGAGGTACCACAGTTATGGCTTCAGTACGAGAAAGCGTATCGGCAACAACATTGTGCTTTCCAGATATATGCCTGATATCAGTACTGAACTGGCCAATGAAATCTAAATGCCTGAACTGACGTGGTGAGCAGTAATCACGACGTGTGCTGAAGGCAGATGTAAGTGGCTTATGATCGGTGTAGATAGTAAAAGCTCTGGCCTCTAGCATAAATCTAAAATGTTTCACAGCATTATAAATGGCTAGAAGTTCGCGATCATAAGGACTGTACTTTTGCTGCGCAGGATGTAACTTCTGGGAGTAAAATCCCAACGGTTCCCAACGATTACTGTTACGGCTTCTTTGCTGCAAAACTGCACCAACAGCCGTGTCAGAAGCATCCGTAAATAAAGCAATTTTAGCTGAAGAGTCAGGATGTCCCAGTAACGTAGCATCAGCCAGGCTTTTTTTTCGAATTAACAAACGCATTAAGTAACTCTGCAGTCCAAGATATGAGGGCTGAAGGTTTGATTTTAGGCCCCGAAAATAGTTGATGTAAAGGGGCTTGAACATGCGCTGCATGAGAAATAAAACGTCGATAAAAATTCAACATCCCTAAGTAACGTCTAAGCTCTCGGTATGTCTTGGGTTGTGGAAACTCTGTAATGGCTTTAACTTTATCCGGAAGTGGTTTGCTGCCATAACGATCGTTGCGGGGTTTCTTCGAGACATCGCGACGTTGCCGCACTCCGTCCACTGATAGCTCTGCAACCTGCTGCGATAGATCTTCGAAACGTCGCACTAATTCTTCTAACACATCGGATGAGGTCGATGGATTATGCTCTGGTAGAACTGCGGCAGTAACTTGACTTAACATGGGCTGCGTTGATACTCCATTTACCTTATCTGCCAGTTCAGCCAAAGTATCTAAATCCATGGTAGAAGGTTGAGCTGCAACAAATGCTTGTACTTGCGCTGGCAGACGTGAAGACCACAGGAAAAGTAACATTTCGTCGGTCATGGCTGATCCGCCGAGACTGCGCATGTGACGCAAAAGCTGTGAAGGCTTGCGATCGCCCAACTCTTCGTATTTGACAACTTGACGAAGACAATCCTTGTTAGATGGAGTCAAACGAGAAATCAATGCGCTCTTGATTTTTTCATACTTTCCTTCTGAAGGAGGCTTGTTGACCACATCGTCCACTTGAACTAAAAATTTCTGCTCTAATTGTGAGATGACATGGTAGAACTTGGTGCTATCCGTAGTAATTCCAGCAATAGCGAATTGCGCCTCTAGCTGGACAAACCATAAGTCGGCCCGCTCTGGCCAGAACGGCGGTACGCGTACAGATACTCGGCATGCACTATTTGATGACTCGACATCGTTGCCCATATTTAAAATGTATTTATCTCGAACCAACGAAACGATAATAATATATTTCTGATTCACATGGGGTCACCAGTGTAAGATATATTAATACTTGAAATCAAACTCATGAATTCATATTAAAATATAATTTTCTCTAATGACATAAATCAAAACAGATTTTAAAAGCTTGCGCCAAAAACCAGCGGCCGTGGCTACTAGCCATTTGGCCCCTACAAAAGTATTAACCTTAGTTAGTATTAACCCTAGCATAACCGTAATAGTACCTAATGCATTTCTGCGTAGTCACGTGAAGTAAACATGATCACTTACACGCAAACTCAAGTCCAGTTAATGCCAAGTCGGGTAATAACACTATGAATAGCCAAAATGATTAGGGAAACTGTTGGAAATTGTGTAGTACCCTTAACATGTATTATCTATGTATAGTCTATGCTACTGAGCTAGAACCGTTTCCGGGTTTGTTCGTTCGATTCCACTCTCTCGCTTGATAACATGGCTCTGCAAAAGTCACACCCAATTTTATATTTTTGATATGTTTCAATGTGATAGTAATTCTTGTACTTTAATCCGTCTACATCTACTATTTGACGTGACAAATTGTAATTGTGATTTGTGATGAATTAAAACTACAACTTTGTTGAGCACTACGTGTTTTTATTTCCGGCGTAATAAGTTGCAAGATTCTTCGCTGCATTCCTGCATTCATCAGGTCATGTTGCCCAGAAATAAGTATGTGCCGAGAAAGAAGAAACTAGATTTTAAACCAAAGAAAGGTACGTCGGAAACACTGAAATATTTTTGAGGTTATAATACAAGCTTCGTGGTATAACCTATTCTTTTTTTCGTTTGCTCAACCAACATCACAATAACGTTGTCAAGAATGCCGTCACATAATGAACACAACGGACACGGACAAATTTCCGTCGAGAAGCTGGATGGTTTGGAAAACTATTCGACGTGGAAATTTTCCATAAGAATGCTTCTTACGCTGGATGATCTATGGGGCTGTGTGTGTGTGTGGGAAGGTACCGATATCGATGCGTCCCGCGGCAGCCGCGCTTTAGCGAAGATATGCTTATCGATCAAGCCCGCCTTGTATCAGTACGTACGAGATGCCACGTCGGCAAAGGATGCCTGGAAGAAGCTTGCCGATGCCTTCGAGTCCAAAGGTCTATACAGGAAGGTGCTCTTGTTACGTCAACTGCATAAAATTGAATATAGCCAATATGGTGGCATGTCGGAGTATATCGAGGCAGTCATGCGGCTCGTTCAACAGCTCGCCGATATAGGCAAGAAGATAGACGATGATGAGGTAGCGGAAATCCTGTTGAGTGGCTTATCGCAGGAATTCGACAATCTAGTGTCGGGCCTGGAAACCGCCTGTCTTACAAGCAATCTAACGGTGGAACTTGTGCGTGCCAGACTGCTACAAGAGGAACATCGGAGAAATGGGAATGACCAGGAAGGAGTGAAGGCCTACCTAGGAAGCAAAAAGAACAAGTCATCGCCTACATTCTTCCAGTTCTGCAAGAAGAGCGGACACACTATCAAGCGTTGCTTTAAACGCAAGAAGGAGCTGAAGAACACTCAAGAGAACCACACTATGTTTGCATCAGCCATGGTATGCAGCGGCAGCAACAGCCATGACTTTGTGGTGGACTCTGGTGCCTCCCAGCATATGATTGCTAATAAGGAGCTACTCGAAGAACCTAGAGGTAAAAATTCTACCATTTATATAGCTAATGGTAATAAGTTACATAGCGATTGTACTGGTAGGGTCTCTTTGTGCTCCAATGTTAGCCTTGTAAATGTTCTCCATGTGCCTGATCTCTCCAGCAATTTACTGTCCGTTAGTCAGATCACTGACAAGGGTTATACTGTCATTTTTAATAGGAATCATTGTAAAGTCTTTGATGATATTAAAGTCACTGGCAATCAAGTCTTAGTTGCTTCTAAGGTAAATGGTCTGTATAAGTATAAGGCTCAAGTGCGACACATCCTTGAGGAGGAGTCTTCCAGGCTCTTGCAGACGAGGCAAGAGACAGTGAATGCTCATGCTATTTCGACTGTGCCAATGGACCTAATCCACAGACGTCTAGCTCATCTATCTGAACCAGGTATGAGGATTCTTGGTGATGGGAAAAAAAATGCATGAACCTATCTTTTCAGAAAAAAGACACCATCAATGGTAGTTGCGAGCCGTGCTTGACGGGCAAGATGACGCGTGCACCGTATCCTGCTGTCAGCACGAAGCGCACTATCCAACCTCTTGAACTCATCCATCCAGATGTGGCTGGACCTATGCAGGTCGAGACTTGGGGTGGAGCTCGTTACCTTTTGACCTTCACAGACGACCATACCCGGAAGACATGGGGCTACCTTATTTTTTTTTTTCCTTCTAATATTTTAACGAGGCTTTAGCACACCAAATGTGACTATGTCAGCCTCATGGGGAGCCTCAGATATATACACCACCCTACAGACAGATATTACACTCTCCCTTGCACTGAAACCACTTCTCTGGATGCAAAGGCCCGTCCAATGAATCTGTAAATTCGCATCGCTTCTTCTGAAAGCGGTCGACTGAGAATTATATTTACACCTCCATTGAACAAGCCCATACCATCCAAATACCTGACTCTGATCTCCTTATTCTGATCACATTCCACAAGAAAGTGAATAAAGTCTTCAGTCTTATTACATCCCATACACAAAGGTGATTGCACAACTCTCATCAAATGCAAAAAACAATTAAGTGGAATGTGACCAGATCGAACACGTAGTGCTGACACAAGAAGGCCCCTGGACAGGCCGGCACAATCAAACCAGGGAACTTTAAATACCTTATTCTGCATGGTACCATACCAAATGCCCTTTGTCAACGATGCTGCACTAAAAAGTTCCTGCCATTTGGAAACGCACTCCTCCTTAGCCATTTGCACCAATTCAGTACCATATGGCTTAGAAACACGATCAATCCCCCCCCTGTGATAGCCAGGCTAGCCAACCTATCTGCCTGCTCATTCCCAGCTACCCCCACATGAGATGGAATCCATTGCAAAACAATTTGGGTGTGGTTACATTGCAAGAAATATATAAGTTTTATGACATCATAGGCTATCGGCATACCTCGGGAACCCGAGACACACTGAGCCAGGTGTTGAAGTGCACTTCTCGAATCCGAAAGTACAACTACCTTGCTCTTTTCAATAGTCTGAGCATATGAAACACTTGTTGATTTTAAAACTATGATAGAGAAGCAATCTGGTTTATCAATAAAAGTTTTGCGTAGTGACAATGGCCTTGAGTTTACAAATAATAAACTGGCCAAATATCTTAAAGACCATGGTATTATACACCAAACCACTGTCCCTTACAATGCTGCTCAAAATGGAACAGCAGAACGGGCTTTTAAAACGATTTTTGATAAAACTAGGGCTATGCTGCAGGAATCCAGCCTGTGCAACCGTTACTGGGGAGAGGCAGTTATCACAGCCATTTACCTGAAAAACAGGTCTCCTACCAGAGCGCTTTCAGGTGGAATTCCCGAGAGCTTATGGACTGGGTCTCCTATAGACATCAGTCATCTACGTGTCTTTGGGTGTACTGCTTATGCACATGTTCCTAGTAAAAAGCGTCAGAAACTTGATGCAAGAGCAAAAGCGTTAATTTTTGTTGGTTATGGTGAAACCTTTAAAGGATACCGTTTGATTGATCCCACCAAACCTCACAGAGTTGTACAGTCCAGATCTGTTATTTTTGATGAGGATAAATTTATAGGAAAACATGACAGTTGTAAAAAGACTTGTGGAGCCAATTTTTATAATTATTATATTGATCAAGAAAATTTTAATATTCCAATGCCCAATAATGAAAATAATTCTTTTAATGGATTGAATAATTTTAATGATAATGATGACTCTAATTTTAACAAAGATTTTAATGTTAATGACGTCATTCAAAATAATGAAAAAGATAAATCAGCTGAGTGCTCATCCTCTTTAAATAAATTTTCAGATGGAGAGACACCGACGCCACCGGCGTGGTCGCCGCTCTCTGAACACTACTGTACGGGCGATGAAGGTGCAAATGACAGTCCCGGTGATGAGGATTGCGACCCGAGGGGCGCCTTGTCTTCTCTGCCGGAGTCATCATTTGATAATCATGACGACGGTGATGAAGTGGGTGCTCCAGAGGGTCCCGTGTCTTCTCTGCCGGAGTCTCCACCAAGTGAGCCGACGCTGCCGGTTGTTTCCGACACGTCTCGTTCACGTCCCGTACGTAAAACACGAGGTAATGTGCCACACCATCTCAGAGACTATGATTTATCTATGATAGCAGAAGGGTATTCGCCAGATGAGCCTACATCATACTGTGAAGCCATGCAATCTTCAGAAAAGGATGAATGGCAGAGGGCAATGCGTTGCGAGTATGAGTCTTTAATTAAAAACAAGGTATGGATTTTGGTAGACAGACCTGCAGATGAAAACATCATCAAGTGTAAAGGGGTTTACAAGAAAAAAACTCGACACCTCAGGTAAGCCTGCCAAATTTAAAGCTGGGTTGGTAGCCCGTGGCTTTAGTCAGGTAGAGGGCATTGACTATACGGACACCTTTGCACCTGTAGTGAGGCATAGCACACTGACAATTTTATTTTCTATTGCTACAGAATTAGACCTAGACGTAGACCATATTGATGTAACAACTGCATTTCTAAATGGCGAATTAAACGAAAAGATTTATATGGAGCAGCCTTCAGGCTTTAAGAACTGTGATAAGGTTTGTTTGCTTAAAAAGAGCTTATACGGCCTTAAGCAAGCAAGCCGAATGTGGAATATCAAAATACATGATTTCTTAGCTCAAAATAATTTTTCTCAGAGTAAGTGTGAGCCATGTATTTATACAAAGAAGACAAAGACTGAATATAATATTATTGTTGCCTTATATGTTGATGATTTTTATATATTCCAAAATAATTGTATTAATAATATTTTACAACTTATACAAACTAATTTTGAAGTCCGACATTTGGGCAAATTAATTAATTGTTTAGGAATGAATGTTTGTAGAGGAAATGGCATCACAACTTTGGATCAAACTGAATACATAAAGCGTTTATTATTCAAATATAATATGACAAATTGTAAACCTGTTTCAACACCTTTACCGGTTAATTGTAAATTACAGAAATCAAATAAGACATGTTTAGATGATGAGGTCTATCAGTACAGACAGTTATTAGGAAGTTTAATGTATCTTTCAGTCTCTACTAGACCGGACATATCTTTTGCATGCAGCCAACTTAGTATGTTCAACACATGTTTCGATGAGAATCATTGGCGCATGGCGAAGCGTGTGCTCCGTTACCTAAAAGGTACTATTAATTATGGCATTTGTTTTACAAAAAGCAATAATTTTAATCTCACCGCATACGCTGACGCAGATTGGGCCAATGACCTTTCAGACCGCAAGTCCTATACTAGTTTTGTGATTAAGTTAGGATCTAATGTAGTTAACTGGGAGGCTAGAAAGCAACAGTGTATTTCTCTTTCAAGTTGCGAATCAGAATACGTTATCGTTTGATCAAAGTTCCATAATAAATAAAGATAAAAAAAAAAAAAAAAACAGAATACGTAGCTCTTGGAGATTGTTGTAAGGACATATGTTTTGTACGAAATTTCCTGACAGAAATTATGAACAAAACTTTTGACACTGTCATTTATAATGATAGCCAAAGTGCTCAAAAATTACTGTTAGTCAAAGAGCACTCCCACAAAAGAACAAAACATATAGATCTAAGGTATCATTTTATTAAAGATCTGATTCAAAAGGGACATTTAAATGTGGAGTACTTGCGGACTGAGAAAATGGTAGCAGATATTTTAACAAAACCTTTATGTGCTGAAAAACATTCTAAATTTATGCAAGGACTTAATGTTAAGCCTTTGAAATGTCAATAGCTTTACCTCTCTACTTGTTTTTGACATTCATTCTTATTTTGTATAATTTTAGATGCATGCCTTATCATTATATTAGTGTCTATGTGTTTTTCACTAGACTAAGCCTGCGGCATGTAATTAATTATAAGTATGCTTTATGTAGAGCCATACTTGTAGAGTTTTTTTTTTATGGCATGTAAAGTTTAAGGAGGAGTGTTGGAAATTGTGTAGTACCCTTAACATGTATTATCTATGTATAGTCTATGCTACTGAGCTAGAACCGTTTCCGGGTTTGTTCGTTCGATTCCACTCTCTCGCTTGATAACATGGCTCTGCAAAAGTCACACCCAATTTTATATTTTTGATATGTTTCAATGTGATAGTAATTCTTGTACTTTAATCCGTCTACATCTACTATTTGACGTGACAAATTGTAATTGTGATTTGTGAAGAATTAAAACTACAACTTTGTTGAGCACTACGTGTTTTTATTTCCGGCGTAATAAGACGCAAGATTCTTCGCTGCATTCCGGCGCGGAGCCCTGTGCGATCATTCTGCTCATCAGAAACGAACAATTAGCAGTATTAAAACACAATTTTTAAATTATTGAAAAATAACGATGACGAAACAACGTGAAAATTTTCTCATGCGTTTGTTCTTTTTCTATTGATGGCCAGTGCGTGATTAGAACGAAATTTATTTAGAAAGGTTTTGCTTTGCTTGCATTGATCGTCATGTAAATTAAAATGTTGCACTTACCACATTTAGATTTAATTTTTTTGATTGAAGCCTTATGAATAATAAAATGAAATTTTCAGAGCAGCTACCTGATAGATAGAGCAAGTTTTTAAAAGCCAAACGGTATTTTTTTTATGTGATTTTATTTTTTTTAAGGGCCCTTGAAATTGTGAAAATACTGGGTAATTTTATCTTTCTTGGCATTTTTTTTTATTATTCCATTCAAAGATCTAACGATAGTAACTGTTACCATACTGAATTGGCCTATCTATCAGCTTAGCACACAAAAAAATCAAGCATCTACCGCAATAATTCACGTCACCATTAATAAAAATTTCATCGTACTCGGCGATAGGTGAAAAATTAAAAAAAAGTCATAACTCCGAAGATACGAAAAATCGCGGAACATACATGGGGGTGATTCAGATAGCCCTCTAGGTCCTCTATCTCCCGGCTTTAGTATGTCACTACTTCTTGGGACACCCTGTATAACACCTTATTCTGAAAAAAATGCCATATACCTAGACATATATCGCTTTCTACGAAAATTGGTAGATAACTTTTATGTTAAAAGAAACTCTCATTATAAGTGCTTTGTGTGTTAACGCCTACATGTGTAGGTACAGGTATTTTTAATCCGTCGGTCGCAAGCTATTTTACTTTTTAACCTTTGAGGATAATGTTTACTTATGTTGTTCATGTAACACAAAAAACATCGATTAATTTAGCGATTCTGGAGTTTCTAAATAACCTATGCAAATAAATAAACACTCCGTTTTACTAAAGTAGGTATAAGAAAGTACCTATTAAAATCACAGATCGTGCATAAAAAAAACTTATAAATTATTTCAGGTGTGTTTTTATTATTTTCAGTCATCAACTTATAAGCAAAAGACATTATGTACAAAACTTTTTGAAATGATGCAAAAAAGATACCAGTTATAAATAGACTTTATCAGTTGTTTAATGGGCTAAACAAGTAACACAATTAATCTCAATTAAACCAGTTATTCACTTTGGTTTATATACATTGGTATACTTAGGTACTTGAAAACATAAGACCGTATTCATCTTCCAGTAAATTTTATGACCACAGAACTGTGGTTATGACTAAGAACGCTGAAAGTGAGAACTCGATATTTTTTTGCAAAAAAACCGGCCAAGAGCGTGTCGGACACGCCCAAAATAGGGTTCCGTAGCCATTACGAAAAAATTAAATAATATTTTTCTAAGGATTTCGTATTTTGTACGGAATATTCCAAGTTGACTTAGGTATATTTTATACTTTAGGCTGCTATTTACTCTTAAACTACTAATAATTCTCAAGAAAACGTAACCGTTATAGTTATCCTTGTATGTTTGATATACTTACTATCCTGAATTTTTTCAAATTTTTCCACCCACTTGTTTAGATTTTAGAGGGGGGGGACGCTCGATTGTAATGAAAATTTGCACTTTAAAGTTGGATATTTTTCAAACAAATCACTGAATCGAAAAATCGGTTTAGCAACCCCGTAATGGTTTTAAAATACGTATCCAACGATACCCCACACTACAAGGTTGGATGACAAAAAGAAAATCATCCCCACTATACGTCTATGGGAGGTACTCTAAAAAAAATTTTTATTGTACCGTTTAGTCGGCATAGTTTACATATATATTCGTGCAAAATTACAGCTTTCTAGCATTGATAGTCCCTGAGCAAAGCCGAATACTTATATGCACAATAAATAAGTGATTGATTGATTGATTGACAGACAGACAGACATGGCGAAACTATAAGGGTTCCGTTTTTGCCATTTTGGCTACTAAAAATACAATTGGTTTATTTTCTTTTACGTTTGGCTGTAGATAAAAATTATTATAACGAAGTCAGACTACACTTAGGTATTAAGATAATAAGTGGTCAATTTCTTTAATTACATTGTACAATACACAGCTGATGTAATGACAAAACAAACTAAATAAGATGATGAAGTAACTTGGTCGTATTTGCGTTTGTTGTTTACGGTCGATAACCGTCAATAAAGTTCGATTGTGGGGGATCGATAGAGACTGACCTTCTCGTGAACTTTGATAAATCAGTTTAAGCAAACAGTTATCATTACACTGGAAAGAGTCGAGAGCACCACAGTTGCTCTGCAGTGTCTAATGAAACCAGACGAGAAAAGAGACGAAGACCCGCCAGCAAGGAATTTCATACATCCCAGTCCCAGAATGCCGAACATAAAGGTTTTTACTGGGAGCTCGCATCCTGATATAGCGAAGAAAATTGTAAACAGACTCGGCCTCAATCTAGGAAGGGCTACCACAAAAACATTCAGCAATAAAGAAACTAACGTCGAAATCGGAGAGTCTGTCAGAGGTGAAGATGTCTACATCGTTCAAAGTGGATGCGGAGACATCAACGATAACTTAATGGAACTATTTATTATGATTAACGCCTGCAAAATTGCTTCCGCGTTTCGGGTGACGGCGGTTATTCCGTGCTTCCCTTACTCCCGCCAAGACAAGAAGGAGAAGAGTCGTGCGCCTATTACCGCTAAACTACTTGCGAATCTCATCTCTGTAGCGGGAGCGGACCATGTCATCACCATCGACCTCCACGCGTCACAAATTCAAGGTTTCTTTAACATTCCCGTTGACAATCTGTATGCTGAACCAGCGATCACAAAATGGATTAAGGAGAATATTCCGGAGTGGGAGAGCAGTGTGATGGTATCCCCAGACGCTGGGGGAGTGAAGAGGATGACTGCGATTGCTGACAGACTGGATATCGACTTCGCTATTATCCACAAAGAACGTCAAAGAGAATCTGACACTGATGACTCCACTGTTCTCGTAGGTGACGTCAGAAATAGAACAGCTATCATGGTCGACGATTTGGCTGATACTTGCGACACTATTGTTAAGGGTGCACAAAAATTGAGAGAATCAGGGGCCAACAAGGTTTATGCCATTTTAACTCACGGTGTCCTAGCAGGTAATGCAATAGAGAAGATTAATAATTCTTGTTTGGAGGCGTTTGTGATCACCAACACCATACCCCAAGACAAGCATATAATCACGTGCCCTAAGCTGCAAGTTATGGACATCTCTGCGATCTTAGCTGAGGCCATTAGAAGAACGCACTATGCCGAATCCGTTTCATATTTGTTTACAAATGTGCCTTATTAAAAAACAGATTAAAATTAATGGGATACAAAACACTAATTTTGACAAATAAACTGCGAAAAAACTCTCCATACTTTTGAAAGCAAAATTATTCAAAATAATTTGTTCACCCTGCATAACCTTTAAGTAGTTTTTAATTATAAATCAATTAAATTACATTTTGTAAAGTTAACTTGAATGAACGGTCAATTAACCAATCCCGGGACCACCTTTTACTTGACCCCTTTTAATGAAATTCGTTACTAACTAGAATATTAATTACTCTGACCATTAATTGGTCTGACTCTAGCCATTGAAGTGAAATTTCCATGGAAGTTACCATACATCGAGACCTTCATTTACGTTGAAAAATTTCATGCCTCTAAACTGGGAGCGCCAAAGTTCGCATACTCTTTGCTAGTTATACCGTAATTATTCTCCGAATCATCGTTTGTCATAATTTTTTTCCCACTGATTTTTCTGATGTTTTTAAACATAATAATTCTGAACACAATTATTGGATTCAGAGAAAAAAGAGTTGAGACAAACGATCATTCTGACAAACATTACATTCGGAGCTTCAACAAATATGCGAGCCGATATGGAACTAAACTTAGCGGTTGAAATGTCAAGATTTGACATGCATACTACAACTATAACCCGCTACTGTAGGAATATTGGAATAAAAAGCAGCATATATGTTGTTGCCCAGTTCACGCTATCAAGGTGCATAACAAATCTGTCCACACATAAGTACAGTCAAAGAAACTCAATCGCGTACCAGGACGAAATCTTATTGTGCTATTGACATTCCATAAATCTGCCAGAGAAATTGATTATGCAAAGGTCCCCTTGGCACGCGATTCGGTTTCTTTGACTGTACGAGTAGGTAAGTACCTACATAAAGTTTCACATATTATATTTCACATATAATATTAGCAGATCGAGAAACTTCAAACAGCCCACTGCCATCGAGTGATGTGACGAAGGCTCAAATGAGAGCGCTTTTGTATGCTGAACATTATTTAAATGTAACTAAAGTACCTACTCGTAAAGTAGAGCATGTTTTTCATCAGTAAATTTGTTGTTTTACTCCTATGCTTTTCAATTACAATAATTATAATAAGAGACTCTCGCTAGATGGCTGGATCAAGGGCCAGATACAGAAGGCGGTACTTCTGGACACGGCACGCATCGTCCGGAGGTTCCTCACTCTGCGGCCCTGACCACCGGTAGCTTGGGCCCTGCCCCGTTACCGGCGGCAAACTAGGTTAGGTTTTTATATTTTTATTTTGTACGTACTTTTCTGTATTTTACTTTTTACAACTATTATAAAAACCTAAACCTAAGAATGAAAAAAAATAAAGATAATAATATTAATAAATATCACGGGACAATTCATACCAATGAGGGCTATCGCGAATGAATTCGCCGCTAGAGGCGCTAGTGTAGCGTGAGGTCTCCGAAATGTCAAATCTCATAGTTTTTGGGTGAGCTACGCGGGTTTATTTATAATTAGAATAATTTTGTGAATATTTTGCAATATCTGAAATTAATTATGGCAAATATGCGTTCCGGGGCAATGAATGTCTGTGTTTTGAGACAGTTTTGTCTTTCGGAAACCTTTGTCCTCCCTTTTTTCCGAACAAAACAGGGACTATGAAACACTGTGGCATGCTCGATATTTATATGGTACGGTTTTAATGTGTATTAAATATGATTTTAATCTTAACTTTGTTTTGAAGCCCGTAATAACAGACTTTGAAAGCCACACTTAAAAACCTCACGCAACAGTGCGCCATCTAGTGAGACAAAAAACGATAGCCCTCATTGACCTAGTCCCAAATTAAGCTTAGTAAATCTTGTGTCTATGGGTACTAAGCAACGAATAAATATAATTATATAAATATATACATACTTAAATACATATTAAACACCCAAGACCCGCGAACAAACATTCGTATTTTTCATACAAATATCTGCCCCGACACGGGAATCGAACCCGGGACCTCAAGCTTCGTAGTCAGGTTCTCTAACCACTAGGCCATCTGTGCCCTATTTCACGAAGCTACAAGTTACAATTTACAAGCGGTACTCTTTGTTTAACAGTATGCGTTGAAAAGAGACTACCGCTTGTAAGGTTTTTGTTTATTGTTTGTTATTTTTTATTTTTAATATTCGCCGTCCGTGAACTCGCCAAGCGGTCACAGCGGAAGACCAGCTTTGGCCTATACGGCCAACACTATGCTGAGCTGGGGCCGCTTCGCGATCTCGCATATGCATAATACTTCTTTTTATTTTAATATTATTGTTGTTTTTACTTTTTTCTTTTTTTTAATGTATTTCAATTATGCTTTTTATGTAATGTGAGGGGTCCGAATAAAATATTCCTTTCTTTCTTTCTTTCTTTCTAAATTGTAACTTGTAGCTTCGTGAAATGGGCCACTGGTCGTCAAAACAATTAGTAAATTAGTTAAATTAAATACGTACCTACTTCTAATGGAGCATCCCATTCAATTAAGTTATTGAAAAGAAAATGAAAAACCGTACCGCAATTCCACCAAATGGAAAACAAGATACTTACCAAAGAGCCGACAGGTGTTTACAATGAAAAATTACCCACAAAAAATAAAATGGGCCACACCTTGAGCGTGATCAGCTATGTTTGGTTTCCTGTAGCTCAAATTATATCTTCTAATTTATGTAAGTCACCTGAGGTAAAAGCGACTATGGGGTTATTGCTTTTATTTGAGTTATCTTTGAAACAGCGTGAGTTACAACAGCTCCTGCCATCTAGTAATAGACTCTTGAACTACTTGGAGAACAACCCGTAACATAAAGGGCGTCTCAGTAAATCGTTTTCAAGAAGTCGGCAATTTTAAAATTTGGTACCACACCAGAGTTTAGCAGTGCTTGAGTTAGGTGAACAAAATCCATTTACATCCTCATTTTTTATAGGGTTTTGGTGTTTATTTTGTATTAAACATGATGCGTATTAGTTGGTTCACATGTCTGAATTTTAATTTTCAATAAAAATGCTACATTTTTAGAATTATTTCCATTTAAAATCTTTGCAAGTTATTTATGAAACTTTGCTAAATGCGTCAGTATCTTTGAGGTTATTGCGTCTATGCAACGCATTTACCCCAATGTCAGTGGTCAATAACCGGTTTTTTTATAATGTAGTTTTAACAATTTTAACACATTTTTCATGTTAAGTAAGTATATTATTTTACCTGTAGAGTTTTTCACTGACTATCGTCTAAATAATGTCACTTAATTAAACTTTTCATCTCACTCTTTTCAATCGTAAAATATTCTAGTTCAATCGGTCGAATCGTAGATTATTTTTAAATAAAAAACAAAACTGCCTTAAAAAACACACGGGAACTAAAAAGCAAAAATAATATATATAAAATAATAATTGAATCGGCTACAAAAACAGACAAACTGAGAACCTCCTCTTTTTTAAGTAGGTTTAAAAATGTTTGCAACCTCTGGTATTCAGCTTTGGATAAATGCGTCTGTAAATGAAGACGCATTTTCCCTAATTATACTATTTTTGATCTCAGTTGATTATTCGCGGTTTGTGGTTCTTGTATTAATAATATCTTCTAGATTATTATATTGCGAACACGTGCCATGAAGTTTTGAGGCGAAATCCCAAACGTGAGATAATAATTTTAAAAAGATACATTTTCCCAAATTGAGGTAAAAGCGTCTAAAATCCCGTTTTTTAAAAAAAAATGCTTGTATATCTTTTAATTGTCGTGCAGCAAAAAAGTAACTTCAGAAATTTTAATGGTAAAGAGTTGTATAACGCACAGAACGTAAGAGTATTTCAATATACTTAATACACACTTTATAATTTGAGATTCAAAAAATATAAAAAAAAAAACAGTGACGCATTTACCTCAGGTGACCTTAATTACATTTTGTGACACGACATAAGTACCTACCTACACAAACATCAATAACTTTAAAATAAACAACACCAATGGATACCCAAACCACAGAGTAAGTACCTAAGCCCAAACGCAAGGCAATTAACGTGTCGTATCGTGTTGTAAAGAATAATAGTGACGTGCAAAGATAGGCTTGTATAATATATTATTATGTTTGATACTTGACCATGTGATCAAAGGTTTGCTGCGATATTTTCTCTGTATGTAAGTAGAATTTTACTTAATAGATATATTATGTTGAAGTTCAAATTGATAATACGCGTATTATATGTTATAGTACCAAATAGGTAATGATCTCTGTTCATGTTATTATAAATCGTTGTGTTCAAGTATCAAGTTGTGTTAAGATTATTGATAATGTGTTATTACTACACGTGTATGTCAATAAGGATCCCGTTTGTTTAATCAAGTAGGTATGTAAGTTTAAGTGTAGTATACCTATGTATATAGTACAGTCGCCATCAGATATTTCGGAGCCAAAAAGGCAGTCAAAAATATCGGCACATACACTCTATTATTAAGATTTTAGGGTTCATTTGCCGATAATTTTGATACCTAATTTAACTTTGTCCGCTCTGAAATATCTGATGGCGACTGTACTAGCTGTTCCCCGCGACTTTGGGAATTCGTCAATCACGTGCCCGCGGGAACTATCGATTTTTCCGGAATAAAACTATCATTCCCTTTCAGAACTTGGTCAATACAGTTGTGTGGTCGTGTTGTGTGTGACCATTTCTGAAAAGGTTAAGTCCTTCTCAGATGTGTAAAGTAAATTTCGACCAAATTTAATAAAATTTAGATACTACCAAACCTAGATACTAAAATGACAGTCTGAAATGTGAAATGTAAAAATAATGTGGCCAGCATAAAACGAACAGTGCTGCTCTATGATTCCGGTTTCCGATATGCAAAAATAACATTAAAGTAATATGCTTGAGCATAATTGTACATCACTATATTTCTTAATTAGCATCCGTGAGACTTTGTCGGACATAAGAATTAACATAATTTGGAACCCAGGCTATCCTACGTTAAGACATTACATATAGATTTCATATTCGTGCGGACAACAACTATATTGCACTCTAAAACAGCGCAATAAGGCATTTAAATTTTTGAATAATGGCATTCACGCAGCTACTGTCACGCACAAGCGCAAGCGGCGAACTGAGGCAAGGCTGCGATTCTCCGCATAGTTATGACAGCGCGGCAGGCCCCCTTATGACTTCTACTCTTTTTAGGGTTCCGTAGCCAAAATGGCAAAAACGGAATCCTTCGAGTTTCGCCATGGTGTCTATCCGTCCGCGGCTTTGCTCAGGGACTATCAATGCTAGAAAGCTGTAATTTTGCACGAATATATATGTAAACTATACCGACAAAATGGTACAATAAAGGTTAGGACACATTAAGTATTTACCTACGCCAAACCTATCAACTCATTTTTTTATTTTTTATTTTATTAGCCTATGTTTGTGTCCCACTGCTGGGCAAAGGCCTCTCCTCTCTTGCTCCACTCCTGCCTATCAAAGGCGAGCTCCCGCCATCCCACATTATAGGCATCTAAGTCGTCCCTCCATCTCCTCTTCGGTCTCAACTCATTACGTAACAAAATTTATCCATATCTATAAAACAGTAGATATTACCGTGACTGGCTGACAGACAACGCGTAGCTTAAACTACAGATTTTAAAGACCTGAATTTGGCACACATGTAGATAAAAGTATCATAGAAGTGCACTAAGTACCTTAGGATTTTTCGAAATTCCCACGGCATAAGGAAATATCTAAACTTTGTTTCTTTGTTTGTTGGGGTAATCTCTGAAACAACTGAGCTGATAAAAACAAAATTAAAGGAGCCTTTTTAAAAGTCGATACTTACCCGAAATAATAGAAGCCCGTTTCAATTCAATCACGGACAGTGTGGTTTTCTATTGAATTCACTTATTCCTATCCCGCGGGAAAAATCCTATGTTGCGTAGGTACGAATGTCGCGGGCAAAAGAAACACGTAGATTTTCTAAAATTACACCCCTGACCTGAAGATGGGGTTCAAAGTTTGTACGAATTATAATTATCTAGGTTGATTTTTAAATTCGAAAATTTACATGTATAATCCTCCGAAAAATCAATTAAAACACGAAAATAAAGATCGTGGAAAGTAAATCTGTGTTACCCCAAATTCAACGCGAGCGAAGCCGCGGGCAAAAGCTAGTAAAGTAATAAAAAATAACATCCATCGTAAACTATTTAAAATATCTAAACATAACACTTACGCAATTGATAATACGGTCGTGTTTAGGCAGCTCCGATGTTTATATTTATGATGGCGGCTAGAGCTATACCTACACTTAATGATACTACGTACATGTAGAGTCATTCACGATGACGCGTGCCGTGGTTCTTATTACTATGTCATAATGTCTAATTTTGATAAAATCACGCGTCTTCGTGGATGGCACTAGTATACCTACATATAGTCAGTCAATGTTCTTGTCGACACAATCATATTCATAACCTTCAAATTATTATCATAAGACACTTTTTATCTCTCACAGCAAATCAAATAAGTACAAACTTAATCACAATTTTCAGTTTGGTTTATTTTATTGCAACAAATCCTCTAATTTTCGTGAGAAAGTATCTAGGTATGTACTGCAATTTTACTGGTTTACATTAATAAAATTATTTTCAACATTCTTGCAGAATATCTCCAAACATGGCCACAGTTCTGTACTATTCGAACACTAGCCCACCCTCCCGTACTGTGAGAATGGTGGCCGGAATCTTGGGACTGGAGCTTGAATTGAGGGCTCTCACTGCAGTGGCGCGTGATCAGGACACGCCGGAGTTAACTAAGGTTTGTTCATTGACATAGCCATTACAATAATCACCCCAGCCTTTACGTCCCACTGCTGGGCACAGACTTCCTCTCAGAATGAGAGGGCTTGGGCCATGGTTCCCACGCGGGCCCTGTGTCGATTGGGAACTTCACTCACTCCATTTAATTGCTTCGCAAGTTCGTACAGGTTTTCTCACGATGTTTTCCTTCACCGTTAAGCTCGTGGTAAATTGTAAATGTAATTTCGCACATGAATTTTGAAAAACTCACGAGGTGTGAGCCGGGGTTTGAACCCACGTTCCTCTGCATGAGAGGCCACTTATACTATGTAATTGTAGGTAATAAAGTTGTTAAAAAACAGTATCGGTTAGGTACGTATATTTTTAAGGGCAGACCACTTCCGACGGGAGGGACAGCTTTAACCGCGTGCCTCCTGCTCCCCTCCCCGATAGTAAAATAGGTACTTAATTACAACTTGGCTTGGCCCGTAGACGCAGCGCCGGCTCTGGGGTAGAAGAGCCGCCATTTTCTAGTTTCGAATCCTACTAATATTATAAATGTGAAAGTTTGTGAGTGAGTGAGTGAGTATGTTTGTTACTTCTTCACGCTGAAACGGTTGGACGGATTTGTATGAAATTTGGCAAAAAGTGAGTTTATAACCTGGATTAAAACATAGGATACTTTTTATCCCGATATTCCCACGGGATAGGGATAAACTCTCTAAATAGCAACCGCTGGGCTTAGTCATGAAATTTGGTATGTAGATAGCTGGACGTCTAGAATAACACATAGGCTACTTTTTATCCTGATGTTCCCACGGGATAGGGATAAAATCTCGAAATAACAACCGCTGGGTTTAGAGTCATGCAATTTGGCATGGGTGTTTTAATTTAACGTCAATGAAAACCACGATGTAATTTCACGGACTTCCCACGAGAATTTAATAAAATCCCGGAATTTCAATTCAACTGCTATATCTAATGATTTACATGTGCGAAGCCGCGGGTAAACGCTAGTACAAAATAAAATAAAATGATGGTGCCTTTTGAGAGGCTCTGAAGCGATGTAGACAATCTCGCTCTACCTTAATGAAGGGCTAAAGCCAGCGCTGCGTGGACGGTCTCATTTTAGGAGTTTTAAAAATGTTTTAAGCTAGTCATTTCTGATGATTACTTAAATTGTTTCAGAAAAATCCCATGAGATCAGTACCTTTATTGGAGGAAAGCGATTATTGCTTGGCAGACAGGTAAAGATTCAACTAACAATTTCTAGGGTAGGTAGGTAATATTCAAAACGAAGCATAGGTATATCTAAGTATCTACATAGGTAGGTAATTCTAGTATCATCATGTTGGTTTTATTTTTTCAATAGTCGCAAACATTTTTGTTACTTTAGCCGTGTCGATATCTTTGCGCTTGACTGTACATTATTTATCCATTTATTTCAGCCATGCTATTATTGTGTATCTCCACGAGAAGTACGGCAAGGAAGCGCACGCGCACCTATTCCCGTCAGATAGTCGTAAGCGGGCCACCATCAACCAGCGACTGCATTTTGATTGCGGGATACTCTTCCCGCGACTAAGAGCTGTCTTGGTCAGTAGGTATACTGGTTAACTGTAGATAAATCTACGTTCATACAGTCACCATTAGCCGACCAACAGAAATATTAATAAGAATATAAATGTTATCATCATGTCTGTACTGCTTTTGGTGATCAATAAAGAATATTTTTATTGTATTGTCATCGATAATCGACATCGACACTTTCTTGCTCTCAACAAGCATACGTTTATTTATGTAATTTCCTTATGTTTCTACATTGAACTAGAGATGGGTAAATCTGGATCTAAAGACATAAAAGAGTCGGTGGATCCTCAAAGAATCCGAATCCTTTATCAGCTCCTTTCAAACCACCTATTGAAGCGAGCAGCCCGTGATTGGCGATTCAGCACTCACTTCACTTTTGTGTTCACGCCTCTAGTAAATCTGAAGCGACCTCCTCCTCGGAACCAAATCGCTTAGCCTTCGCCACAGATAAATTACCTAATGATCGCTCCAAAGAACCCAAATCAATAAAGGAGTCGGAGCCGGTTCCGATAACAGAGCTGGATTTAATTAATCTGATCGCTTCTCGGAGTCGAGATTACTCATGTCTATTTTGAGCCACTGTCTCTACAAGAACGGAGATGGGAAAGTAAAGAAAAATAAGCATGTTGCTTTAGCCGAGTCGAGTGTCACTCTTATTTCTCTTATTACTTCTGTGTTCGTCGGCTTTAGTGTTTTTTATCCCCGGCGAAACCTAGCTTGTTATGTCCACTGCGAGCTTTTGAGAGACAAAAATCTTACCATACCTTTTTATATTCAGGCTCCAACTTTCTGGGGTAAGCTAACAGAACTATCCAAGTCCATGAAGATTAACTTGGAGGACGGCTACCGTACGCTCGAGGCGTACTTATCGAAGACAGCGTACGTGGCAGATGATGTCCTGACTTTAGCAGACATTAGCATATACTCCACTGTTTCGTCTATGGATGGGATTTACCCTGTTGATGTCAAAAAGTATGTAATTTTTAGTTTATTACATTGTACTTTTAACGTTATGATCCAAAAGCTTTCCTATTTCGTGCTGTAACATATTATTATAGATCCTAGATGTCATATTTGCCGCAGTCGTTGCTCTTATCTTTAGTAAAATGGCAGATTATTATAAGTTTTATTTTTTATTAAGCTCGGGTTACCGGGCCACATTGGGTTAAACCTACGGCGTGATCCGAAATATTTTTCCTTTTTTTTTATCTTAGACATTATTATTCCTTTCAGGTATCCTAAGCTGAAGCAATGGTTACTCACAATGTCTCAGAAAGATTTCTGTCAAATGTACAACGAGCCAGGGCGAGAAGAGCTAGTGACTAAGATTACAACTATGATGGCTAACAATAAACATAATCAGACATCAAAGCTATAACAAGAAAGATATCCTCTAGAAAAAAAGGAAATGCCGCGCAAACGACCCCAATATTTTAGCAGGGTTTAATTTAAATATTGTAGTAGAACCGCCCACGTTAAAACTATTTGAGGGACAAGTGTCATTCTAAATGTGCGAAATGACCGCCACTAGTTCGGCCAGTGCGCGTGCGACAGATCCTAATATAAAGTTGGACTCAAACAAACCTAGGCTGTTTAGCAGACTTTAAATATATTCCTTCTTTACCTCTAGTGACAATGGCGAGGTTAGAATTGAAACCCTACATAAGTCAGTGTTTGTATGTACTCCTTTTGTAAACAAGAATCCATTATTATGGTTTTAGGTTATTTTATGGTTGTAGGTTAAATCTATGTATATTTTGGTGTGGACATGTATGAAAACACAATTTATAAGAATCACAGGTTTTTTTATTTCAGTAACTAAAAAGAAATGCAAAGAATTTCTCAACTTTACACTCCTGTAACGTCTAGGGCTAACCATATGGATAACTTTTGATGAGAAATGAATGATTACAAAAAACGTTACACATTAAACATTTCCTATAAGTCTTATAATGTCTCTCGTCAACGCCCGCCGCACTTATCAGAACATTAATAGCACTTAACATATATCGATTAAAGGACATGTACAATACTTGAGATAATCTCGCGTAACGTTTAGCTCAGTCATACTCCACGCTACATACGAACCGTCGGTTAACATGCTAACTCATTGGAAACATTCGAATTATTAAACTATCACCACGCTATCTCGTCGGTCACTTTTAAATTTATAGGCTTCCATCTGGCTCTGCGAGGGCGTTACTGTAATTTGTTGCACGTTAGTCTTAGTGTTACGGCAGCGGAGGCCAGCATTAGCCGTCCTCCTTTGGCGGCGTGAACCAACCTGGAAACAACAAACATCTAATTTACAGCTAAAGCAAAAATATAAATAGGTAGGTATTTTGGCTACATTTTGTATCCCAAGAAAACAAATAAAAAATAAACAGAAGCTTTACACATTAAGGACTGAAGAGGCATTTTCAATCGTCTATCGAAATTGTCTTTAGCCCAAATGGCTAAGCACTTTAAACGCTCGCTTGTTTTATGCTATAAACGCTTCATTAAAGGCAATGCGTTTGACGCACATCAATTTGCATCAGATAATTACCAACCATTGTCTTACGCGGTAAGCGCATGTTTGTTAATTAAATTATCTGATGCAAATTGAAGTGCGTCACACGCTTTGCGTATAACGCAGCGTTTATCGCATAAACAACCGAGCGCTTAATAGTGAAGTGATGTGGGAGGTGGTGGTAAATAATACGCCGGTTGTAGATGTGTGTAAAGAATAAGAACCTTTTTATTAAGTACCTAAACCTTAGATTATATATATCATGATTGTCGCTGACACAAGCAATATGCGTCTATGTAGCAGTAAACTATTGTGTTACTGCTAAACACAAAGTGGCCAATTGCCATACTACAATAGTGCATTACTGCCGAGGCCACAGATATAGATTACACTAGATTACGCAAATGCGTCTACTTCGCGTGTCCGAACCCCGACCAAAAGTCGGGGTTGGCCCCATATAAATTGACCGCTAACTGACTAATCATGACTAGTGACTATCTGGAGCCCCACAGCGCGGGCGGGCGGCGCATTTGAATCGATTTTGCGCGGACATCGGGGAATTCACATCGCTAATTCGCTCTTGAGACGTCATAGTAGATATAAAAAAGTGACACGGTTGGTTTTCATACAGATTGAGGTGTTTGCGTTATCTAGTGTAATCTGTATCTGTGGCCGAGGCCTACTATTACCATTTATTTTGTGGTGTACAATAAAGAGTCATTGTATTGTATTGTAACCAATGTTTGTACATATTGCTACTCGGTTACTGCATCCTGTATTTTAAACGGATTATCCTGTTTTTCATGTCGTTTACCATGTCGGCATTTCGTGGCGCCTATGGAACAATTTTCAGTTTTTTTTGTCGTCTGTGGCCGACCGTGGCGTCCAAAGGGTATAACTTAAGCTAAATAAATGACATGGTGCTGCTGAGTGGGTTGGTAGCCTGAAGAAGCTGATATGGATATGTGTGGAGTATGCGAGCGATCACAGATTTTTTTTGTTCCTTATTCATGTAATCCAGTCCCCAAACTATATGCAGATGAGTTGAAGTAAGGCCCTTGTTACTTATTTGTGACCGTTATTTTTTCTGTGATAGGTATGAGTTGCCAATCCTTTTTTTTATTTGACCCTATTTCATGCTGCCAAAATTCGGTGGTCCTACTCTGATCACGCCACTCGTCATGCTTTCCTGTTTTAAAAAGTTTTTCTTGTTTATGTGGCTAGATAGTCGACTTTTCAGACTATTCCGTACATCTTTTTTAATATATAAAAATGAATCCCTATTTCCCTTGGTCACGGCATCACGCGTGAACGGCTGGACCGATTTCGTTAATTCTTTTTTTGTTGTTTGCTATTGTCAGAAGGTTCTTATAAAAGAAGATTTAAAAAAATTTAAAAAAAAACTACACCGGGGGCGAAGCCGCGGGAAAAAGCTAGTCTCTAATAAAAACTCCGAATTCATAATATTAATAGGATATCCCACTGACCATTTTTCTCGTGTATCTGCACGAGGCACTTGAAGCTCTGCTGTGCGCGCGCGAGACTATACTGCGTCTGCGAGACAACCTTGGTGGCTCCGAACTGGATGCGCGCCTTGCCTTTGACGAGCGTGGCTGCGATCTGCATGATCACTGCCTCCACGGTGTAGGCCGACGACCAGCCTTGCTTGGTGAGGAGCTCCATGCATATCGCCCCCCCTACTAGCACATAGCCTCCTGGAAATGGTGGTACAGTTTGGTTAACTTGCAAGTTGTAAATGAGTTTACAGGGTTTGATTCAGTATTTAGTACTGTTTCAAAGCAAATAAATAATTTTGAGTTTAAGTTAGTTGTGAGTGGCTAGAGCGGTTAGGCGTGCAATTTAGCCTCTTTCTTAAGCTGAAGCACATAGACCGTGCTTGCACTACCTCTTCGAATACAAAAGCTACGCAAACAACATACAACCGAATTGATAACCTCCTCCTTTTTTGAAGTCGGTTAAAAAAAGAAATAAGACGGTAGGTCTAAAAATGACAAAGCTTTGCAGAATATTTTGCTGGTGAATTTTTGTTTATTTCAATACTGGAATCGATTCTTGACAAAACATTATCTAAACCAAATAGTATCTCAGGCCATTCCCCAGGTCAAACAGAGCAAATGTACCAAAACGTTAAAAAGTTTTGAATCAATTACAACTGCTAAAAAAAATGATAATATTTGGGCTACTTCATTGACCTTGAATACCAAACACTTGTAGATTCAGGCAAGTAATAGTAATATATTTTAATAAATGTACGTCTAGATGTTAGCAATGAAATGAAGTGTTGATAAAACAATAGCAATATTTCGTAATTATCTTTGTCAATCATTACACAATGAAGGGTAACTAACAATTTATTTTATCTTTAACTTGACTGTAGCTATCACGCGGGAACTGCTTCTTTTCTGAGATGAAAAGACGTATTTTACACACTTGGGCTCACTATATTTTTCCTCAAAGAATAAGCTTTCAATAGAAAGAAAGGCAGTGCTAAATGACAAATTTCACGGCGCTGAAAGGCATTAAGGTAACTTTTCCTTAAGAGCTCTATTGAAATAAAATAAAATAAACGTATCAATCAATTGACACAATACTCACCTGATATAATGGGATAAACAACGCGCACGAACGGCGGCTCAAACGGATAAGTCTCCTTAAACATTATGTTGAGGAGGATGGAATCTTTTCCCTCCTTTTCTTTCAGCAGAAGCAGATCATTGTGTAGGGGGCTGTCGGGGTCGACGGAGCGTAGTCTGATGTTCCATTCATACAGTGAGTCATTGACTAGCTCTGTTGGGAGAATGCAAATATTTCGGAGTTACAATTAACGAAAACAAGCTGAGAATACGAAAATCAATTGAACCTCACCTAACCTAACCTGTACCTCATTAAAACACATTTGGACGACCAGATGGCCTAGTGGTTAGAGAATCTGACTACGAAGCTTGAGGTCCCGGATTCGATATTTGTATGAAAAATACAAATGTTTGTTCTCGGGTCTTGGGTGTTTAATATGTATTTAAGTATGTATCTATCTATATAATATTTATCCGTTGCTTAGTACCCATAACACAAGCTTTGCTAAGCTTACTTTGGGACTTGGTCAATTGGTGTGAATTGTCCCGTGATATTTATTTATCAAAACAAATTGCAACTACACATTGAATTAGTATAGATTCTAAGACAGTATGCTGTCAATTTTGATGACAGAAAGTAAAATTACAACATAGAATGTTGGTAATTATTGGGACAAGTAAACATCTAATGGCTTTTACAAAAGAGTTGCAAGTAGTTGACATTTAGTAGATTAGTTAATTTAGAGTTAAATCAATGTCAATTACCGTCAATTACTAGGTAATTGACTATCAAGGCCTCCAAGAGAAGTCTTACATTAGGTCCAATTTAGGTTATCTGATAGAATAGAACTAAAAACATATTCACCAATGGAATACATGTTGCTTTTGAAGGAATGTGAACGGTATATGTCTCGTAGCTCTTTCATAAGGCGATCTGTGGCTTGTAGGCTGCCCGAGACGCTGCCTGACAAGTAATCTTGTCTCTGATTTTGTCGCAGTCTCTCTAGTGTTGCTAAGTGTTCTGTTTCCATTTCATCCTGAAACAGAAAATTTGAGTTTTGAATAGAAACCATTGTTTTAAAAAATAATTCTGCTACTTTTCTTATGATTATAATTATGAGTATGAGTTATGAATTCTCATGTCTTCAATTTTTTTTAGCAGTGTCCATCAATCTAATATTAATATAATAAACATCTTATACATATCACTTACTTAATTACTTTTATCATTTATTGAAACATAAAAAGAACTAGAGTTTATCCGCGACTTCGCACGCGTAAACTATTCGATCTGGTAGAGTTACAATTGAAATTCCGGGATTTTACAAAATTCCCGTGGGAAACCCCAAAATTTAAATATCTTAATCTTCATTAAGGTGTTGTGTTAAGAACAACTATCCCGTGAGAATATTAGAATAAAAGTAGCCTATGTGTTATTTCAGACATCCAGCTATTTACATACCAAATTTCATGACTCTAAGCCCAGCGGTTGTTATTTTCAGATTTTATCCCTATCCCATGGGAATATCGGGATAACAAGTAGCATATGTGTTATTCCAGATGTCCAGCTATCTACGTACCAAATTTCATCCAAATTCGTTCAGCCATTTTAGCGTTCATCGTATCAAGAATATCAAGATACTTAAATACGAACTTTTCCGACAAAATACATTATTCATTACTTCTGTACAAAAACAGTGATAATAAAAAATCACAAAAGGTTGACAAACACCGTCTCTTATGCATATCTACAAATCTGCAACTGTAGTGCCGAAAACGCCGAGGGGCGTCTAATTTAGCTTTCCCTGGATGCCTCTGACACCGATGGGCGTCTGTTCTGCGGAAGCGTCGGTATCGCAGCAAAGTACGTAATCTGGCGCGCGGCAATGAATGGCTTAAAGAGCTTTACAGACTGCAATGCAGGATAATGAATAGATTTATTTTTCCCTCAATGGCAACACTGGGATAGATAATGGATCGCTCGTTTTTGGCTCGAAATTCGAACTTGTGATTTTATTTTGCTTAATATACAAAATGAACACACCCAATATCATATTTTCTCAAGTTTTTCGCGATTCCCAAGGTCAAAGAATCGAATTGCTTTAAAATTCCTAAGAAATAATGCGTTGTTGGGGAGAAACATGTCAAAATGGTGCTGTAGAGCGCCATCCTGCTGTCTCGTTTTTTTTCCCGTTCTGGTGGTTCACTTTTATATAAAAAGAATTAGTGCTTGCCAAACATACTTTGTTGCTCCGTCCAGCATCTTCCACCATCTCCAGTGGCAAGTCGTCTTCTCCTTCAGAATCATCTTCTTCTGCAGCCATCTCCTCATCCTCCTCCGTGCCGGACTCAGCTCCATTTGAAGTAACACTTGGCAATCTACAAATTTATGTATATTATTATACCAAATATGTCTATTCAAAACAATGTACTCACAGTCAAATAGAAAAAGAGAAAATTTTATGGTACTGATGGCCACTATTATTATCATTAAGCTTTATTTATCCCTTACAATTTTATCAAGTTTTGTGTATATTACTTTTGTTAGTAGTATTAATATATTTCTTTATATGAACACAAATTAACAATTCATATTAAAAGTAGAAATATGTAAATGTACACTATTAAACTTGCCTCTGTTGTGGGAAAGGATGCAGTGGTATTGTGAGGGAATCCAAGTCTGGAGGCTCCGGCACACCATGTAGCTTGCATAGTTCTCTTAACAATATTCCAACCTGCCAAGTAGTATTAATAACTTTAACTTTTGTGTATTGTGAATGCTACAGATATGTTAACAGATAGATAATGCTTTTTTTTTTTTTTTATTCGATTGGATGGCAAACGAGCAAGTGGGTCTCCTGATGGTAAGAGATCACCACCGCCCATAAATATCTGCAACACCAGGGGTATTGCAGACGCGTTGCCAACCTAGAGGCCTAAGATGCTGCCCTACTTTTGGTTATTAATGAATGTTATCATACAACCAATCCTGAGCATTTTAAGAAAGATACATAAAATAACAGTTTTATATTCATAAAAGATTAATTTTGGCAATACAAACAGCAAAACCAAGATGTGACAAAAAATATTGTTGCATCATTCCTATAAAAACTCGGCAATCGTTGTAAAAGAGTAACAGTATTAGAGCTAGGTCATTGAACCGGTTCTCTATCGTTTGCCCGAATTTCATATGCCCGAATGTACCGTTTTCTAGAATTTTCATTTGCCATAAAGTAATTTATTTCTGAAATAGTAATTTCTTCAAAGTTGTTATTAAACTAACCTAACCTAACCTACTGCATTATATATGATGACATTAAAAAATCCTGAAAACAGCACGGTTCTATATATTTTATGGCTAACATTGGTATGGCAAGTGAAATTCGGGCAAATGAAATTCGGGCAAGTAAAGGTAAACGCATTGAACCAGTTTGTGATAGATCACAAAATAAATAACTGATCACCTGATTTATGACATGATTATCCCTGCCCTGTGTGTTGCAGAGGATCTGCACAGCATTTGTCACAACTGGGTCTTCACTGTCAGCGAACCACACTGGCGGAGTGCCAGGGTATGTCTCCTGAAAAAATTTAATTATTTATATGGAACAGTAAGTTATAATACCACACAACATGAACATCTAACCAAACTCTTGTCCTTGGCAACAAATTGACTTGACTTCAGCTTGTCAAGATGAAAAATATTGTTGCACATAGGAAACATCTGGTAATTGAAATTCAAGCTTTAAATTTGATGAAACAAGGAAATTATTGTTTCCTTTTGTTGCTTCCTTCAATAATATATATTATTATATTTACCTCCCAACCCAAATTTACACACTGGTAGGTATTATTATATCTACATAAATATTTTCATAGTGTTTACATTGAACATAGACAGATGGGTTTTTATAAATGTAACTGCTTTATCATAATAATTACAATATAATAAACTTAGTCTTGTGCTATCTTCATTCGAGACAGTAAATACTGATCAAACAAAGATTTAATTTTACAACAGTATCTTAAACAGTAAATTTACTTTTAATCTAAAAATATTAGGTGAAAACCCACAAAAATAATAGTGTTTAAATTTTTAATGTTTCAATAAACTTAGCATAAATTCTTTGACTATCTTACTACTTGCATGTTAGTAGCATAATATGCAGCATGACATGACAGCATGGCCATAGTACTTGTAGAACATATACAAAGTTAGCCTTGTTGCCTCTAAAGACGGCAGTATGCTCTAGAACACTGATAACAATAGTGGTGGCAACACACATGTTTACATTGTGCAAAAAATTTACCAAACAATTATATTTATTGGTGATATTGTGTGTGTACATTCACAAACAATTGTAGTTAACTGTGCAAATACTACTCCCAAAGCCAAAATATCAATATAACCAAGATATTACCATCCATATTGGACCAAAACCTCAACCAAGCTCAATCTCACTTTAACAAACAAAAAGAGCAGTATAAAGAGTAGGTACGAAGAAAAAGGAGATACAGGCAGAATGACTAAGTATGCCCCAAAATAGAGCCTTGTACCGTTATCTACACAAAACATACGATACTCGCGACAGTTTGACTAGTCACCGAAACAGAAATGAGCTCCGAAACGTGAATGATCGATACGTTAATTCGTCACAGACTGTTATAAGTAGCTCAATTCTAACACATTATTTACGTACAAACCCTGCGCACATCACGCGATCAATCGGAATGCACTGAACATAAACAAACCAACTAGAGATTGGTAAATAATAGGAAGAAATTCATTTACGACTTAGATATGGGCGAAAAAGGAGTTCACTTCCGTAAATCTTTTGTTGACAGCCCTGCCCTCATAAACAACGACCCTTTGTCCCAACTAACGATAATCAATAAGTGCTCTTTCAATTAGCACTGAACATATTTCGTCACGTATTGTAGGAATTACAGAACTTACGGTAATGTTTGCATGTATCTCATATTTCTTTCCATTTCTGCCAACGAATCTGCAGGTCAGTTCGTCGACACTGGCTGACATTATCTGAAACCGCTCATGGTTCTTAGGAAACACTTGTTCTAAAGTCTTGATTTCTAACTTAAGTGTGTTCAAGCAAGCCATTAGTGTTTTCAAACACTAATTCTAAACTAAATAATTAGTATCCACGTTACAATACATGGAAATAATTCTAAGTTCACTCTTTCTGCTACCGAGCAAAATGGCGGAACGTGAAGATGGAATTTAAAAAAAAAACTTACGAGGAGTGAAAGAGACCACGCGTGTTTTTTATGTAAACATGAAAGTGATTGAGCTTATCTAATTTTTGAAAAATAACATTTATAATCATTCCATATATATTTCGTAGATTGTGCGTACATTGGTAGCATATTTCGTAATTATTTTATATTGAAGATGAAACAAGTATTTCGTAGCACTCGAGACTCATTTGAAAACGTCGCTATTACTATGTTAGTGTCGCATTTGTTATCTGTTGTGTCGCGTTGTCTTGTCAATGTCACTTCACTTGTCTGGTCAATCAAATATTCAATTCAATCAGTCCAGTCAGATTGTTCGCCTTTTGCCTCGCTTGATAAACGCGAAAGTATTTTTGGGATTTTTTTATCATGAACCGGGAAACATAGCGTTAAAGCTTAATTAAGTTACACTGATTTAAACTTTAATCTTCGTATTAAATAACGCATGTAAAGTAATTAAATTGTCATCATGGTAACTATTTTAAACTCTTATTTCTAATTTCATTTTATTATTTATATATTTACCATTTTGTGCTTTTGTTTCAGAGTGCGATATTCAATTTCCAGAGTTTACTATCCGTTATATTACTTTTAATTTGTACTTGTGCATACTTAAGATCATTTTTCCCAGGCATCATGGATCGCAATAAAACTGGGCAAGTAGCATTCAAAATCTCTTTTGGTACTTGCAGCAATGAAATGTTTTTATAACTATGTGATATTATTACCTACAACATTTACAATTAGTAATTTGCAATACAAGGACCTAGGTGCCTACAAAACTGCAAAACAATGATTTCTTTTTTCTTTGAACTCACCAGGACAAGAGCTGATCTAATCATATTCATGATTATCCGTAATCAGAGCTTAAAACTATGCATATATACTTACAAAGTTTTTTTCCATGCAGGTTATTAGGAACATTCTGGAAATGTGCCCGAATTGGAGAACGGAAATCACCATATGTAGCCATTTGTTGTGTTGTTATGGCATTTTCAATACTTTTCTTGACATAAACGTCTGATACTGATTCAAAAAATATGAAAGATAATGTGGATTATATGTATGTAAATAAATTAATATTTTTACATTATTTAGTTTTCTTGGGGAAAAATTTACTTACCCTCACCACAATGTGTTCAAAAATCATTTTGTAATTCCGTTACATCAAATCGGGAAATTTTATTTTAGGCTTAACCCATCATATGCGGGATTGGTTTCACTATTTGACACCTCAATTGCGGCCTTATTTAGAATCGGTGTTACATCAAATACTTTTGACCTTATTTTTACAGCAGTAAAGTAGAAAAATTTAGTAAAATGTGAACATACTATGCATAGTAGCTTTGGAACAGATGTGCTAACGCAATTCATGAACTGGCGCTGATCCGTGTCTAAGCATGTGAGGTGTTAATAAAGTTATGGTAAGTTATTGTTATGCATATTTATATAATTATATTAAACTAGCTTTTGCCTGCGGCTTCCCTGTATGGAATTCACGCTGTTCCCTTGAGAACTGTGCATTTTTCCAGGATAAACAGATATAAAGCTAAAAAGGCCATATATATATATACAGTGGTGGTCATGTAATTAAGAACGATTTGAAGTTCCAGATTATTTTTAACTAAATCATGTCATGTGTAGTCGTGGTTCCTTCTTAGAAGTAACTAGTTACGTTATGAAACAGCCACATGAATAGAGCAAACGGGATTAAGAATAAAGAATAAAATTGCTGTCATTTTTTTACAAATTTTGTTTTTATTTTCTTTAGTAACAAATTCAAATAGTAATGAAGCTGGACAAATAATTAAGAACGATTTATTGAACTGTTCGAAAGTTTTTTATTTGAAACTTAAATTAACTAAATCACACTAACGTGAAGTTTGTACACAAAAAAAGCAATGTAATACATTTTAACTAAAATTAATAGTTAGTAGCATGTCCACGGCTTTTTATTACTGCCTTACACCGGCGAGGCATTGAATCTATCAATTTTTGACATTTCGCGAGAGAGATAGAGTTCCATTCTTCTAAGAATACGTCATACAGTTCTCTAAATTGCCACACTGTCGATTTGAAACCTTTTTCTTGACTTCGCACCAAAGATGCTCTATTGGGTTAAGATCGGGGCTGTTGGCTGGCCAATCTAAGACAGAAACTGATTGCGATGTGAGGAATTCCTTAACGGTACGTGCAGTATGCTTGGGATCATTGTCGTGCTGGAATGTCCAAATAACCGGAAGCACGCCTTCTGCATATGGTAACATTGTTTCTTCCAGTATGTTTTTGTATTGAAATTGATCCATGTTTCCTTCTATCAGCCTAACAGGTCTAACACCATGTCCAGAAAAACATCCCCAAATTTTTACATTTCCCCCGCCATGCTTTAAAGTCACTTTGTGTACTTTGGGTCGAATGCTTTATTTGGAGGCCGTCTTACATATCGTTTGCCAACAGAACATACCCTATTTATTTTTGTCTCGTCAGAAAAAAGAACGTTTTTCCACTGTCTGGCTGTCCAGTTTTCATATCTTCTTGCAAATGCAAGCCGGGCTTGCCTATGACACCGTTTCAACATAGGCACCTTCCTTGCTATCCTTCCGTGCAACTTTTCTTCTACCAAACGCCTTCGAATAGTGCGTGCCGAGAATGCTGAAGGGTTTTTTTCGCCAAAATATTCTTTTCTCAACTCATTAGACCCTTTAAAAGGATTTTGTTTTGCCAAACGAACGATATTTCGATCATCTCGACGAGATGACTTTCTTTGTTTAGGTACACGCGGAACATTTGAAGTAGTTTGATACGTGGCAAAATGCTTTATGGCGTGGAAAACCATAGTTTTTGAACATTGCAGATGATCGGCTATGTGTTTATACGACCAATTCTTGTCGCGAAGTTTTAGTATTACTTCTCTTGTAGATTTATCACAACTTTTATTTTTCCCCATTGTTTTTATATGAAGCAATCGCCTTTAAGACTATTACGGCACTAAATGGCGCCAAAATTATTCGAATAATAACCTAAAACCACAAAGCGGCGGTCCGTTCTCTATTTAAATTGAATAAAAAATAAACTATTCAGCGTTCTTAATTATATGACCAGCCAGTAAGTAGTAATACTAGGTTTGGATGTAATGTATAAAGTTTATCTATTTATTTTTTAGCTAATTATATGTATAAATGAATTTACCGCTAGTACGGAAAAGTTTTACGATACCGAGAGAAGTACAAAAATATACATGCAGTTAGTAACACTTGTCAGTTTGAAAAATCTTCTCTATAAAAAATCGTTCTTAATTATATGACCACAACTGTATATATATATATATTTATGCCGAAAAGATGTACAAACATACAAACACACTTTCGCATTTATAATATCAGTATGGATATAATTATAAATATTATGCATATTTATAATTGTGGATTTACAAATCAGGAAGATTAATCTTTTACATTTTATACATTTTAATAGAGATTCCAGTAGGTAATGCATTTGATGGTCCTTATACATAGAGTAGTTGGTTATAACTTGCCAGAGCATGCTGTACAGTCACCATCAGATATTTGGAGCGGCCAAAGTGATCAATAATATTGAAACATGAACTCTAATACCTTAATAACCGAGTGCATGTGCCAATATTTTTGACCACCTTGGCCACTCTGAAATATCTGATGGCAACTGTACCTTCAGTAGACAATTTTCTTTCTCATCATTTCTTAATAGACTCCAGCAAAGTATTTTTAAACCATCTGTCATAATGTATGTACAGTAAAATAAAAGACCATTTTTATTTTCATACTTTTAATTCGAAAGATTTATAGCACATAAATTTAATCAAAAACAGTACACTAAGGAATTCAATATAATATAATAATCAAATTGCAAAATCGTTTTGCTTCTTCACTCACAAAACTATTCTTGTTAATAGTTAAACATATCATAAAGGTTTGTATTCAGTTTTTATATAATTTGTTACACAATACGTGTAATTAACAGCAGTGCTTCAATGCAGGAATTTTAACAAGTGAAGTCATAAATTACTGTATTTTATAATCATTTTGTAAGAAATAAGATTGTGATTTAATGTGTGAAAGTACTTTTTTATGGTGCTTAATTATATGTAATACAAATAAAACGTTAAATTCAAAAGCAAAACACAACCAGAATCTAGTGGTCTTATGGGTGATATAACTATGTGTCATTTGGAAATAATACCAGGAAGAATAATCCAAGACAGATGAAACAGTACAAATATTTGAATTTGAATGGACTAATCTATGAAGATCACTACTACTCTTATTAATCTTATAATTACTACCGACTTTTATGCATCTTATTAAAGGGTGTACAATGTCCCAAGAAAAAAAAATTAACGAAAATAAAATTAATGTATACCTGTACTAAAATAATGCAATTCCTCATAACAATACTGTTGTCAGTTCAAATTATAATCTTGTATATAATATAACATTGAATTAAAAAAATATCAATCCAAAATGTCAACAGTCAATTTTGCTATATCAAGGATAATAATCTCTGAATCTTAGTATAAAAAACGTTATCAAATGGGCCGAATATTGCAGTTTTATCACTTTTTGTGGAAAATCTAAGTGCATTATAATATACAAACACGTCTAATAAATTGGAGCGTATTCAGTCTAGACATTGTCTATCGTAAGCTAGATAACACTTAAATACAGCGACGACACTCTAGATCTACAAGGCTACAACCTATCGCTACACAACAACTGAACAATACCAACTTCGATGCGTTGAGCACTCGCCTAAACAATGTCTTACTTACACAGCAAGAGTTCTTTTACTTTGCGCTTTCCACTATCGATCGCTTTTAAATCCTTAGCCACAATGTAACATAACTCACACAAAAGTTCTCGCACCAACTGTGTAAATAAGGCTTCTGTAACTTTAAGTTTTATTTAGTCAGCAACAACCAATGACCAACAGAGTTAAAAAGGGTGCATAATATACCGAACTGCACATTGCACAAGACTCCATTCCTTTTATTCGTACTCAAAATTGAATCTTGCACTAAAGGCACAAGAGTTAAAGGATTACCCTAAAATGAAACATGTATGACCTTTAAATGCCGAGTCAGCAATATTTCAATCCCATATTGCAAATACCCTAGTCAGTCATTAGTTAGAAATATTATGTTTATATACTTGCGCTATTCATATTATAGGGGGTCATTTCATTTCACTATGAATACTTGTTGTTTGTAAGAGACTGTACCTATCAACACAAATTATGATCGAAAATTGTGTTTTTATCAATTATCAGTGAAATAAACTACGAGTCCAACATTGATCACAACTAATTGTACATCATTCATTTTAAAGCTTCGTTGCTTGTTGGGACATGCTCTTCGTGATAACATAATTTTTAAAGTAAATAGCAAGTCTATAATGGAAGTCGCAAAGATACTCAATAACTATAAAATGTATAAAAATAAGTACAAGTAATATTTATGGCACTAGAAATGCGATTCTTTAAGTCCAAGTGTTATTAATGCCTGAGCGAAACAATGATTTCCAAGCAATTGAAGGAAGAACAAGTGGAAATGATAAAAAAACTCAAACAGAGCCTAAACGACTGAATAACTTTAACGATCGTTTTATACTTTACATAAAAATGTTGAGACAAGACTTGAGTTTTCAATCTTATATGGAAGAATTTCTGCGTCGAATAAATAAAGTATTCTAAAAAATATTATAATAAAAAGAGCCGTACATTTACTGAAATCAAACATAAAATAATCACAGAATACTAATTGAGATGATCAAATGATGATATTTATCACAGAGAAAGACAATCGTCATAATCTATTCAGAGTCAATTTTATTCGTCTGTAGTAAAGACTAGGAGGTGTGCGTCAGTTCAGTTACAAGTTTCCACATCAATACGACATATTATTACTCACATCTGTCACAAACCACAATCGCTCATTTCCTTTAATATTTTTGGTGTTTACGCGCGATGGTCAAATCGACTGGATATTTTCTTAAGCTCACTTTGCTTTTGGAATTTTTGATTTGATTTTGCGTAAAGTTTAAGCATATTATTATGGGCTTCAGAAATTAACCAATCGAAGTATATAATCCTAGAGTTATAAATTCTACGTTAAATGCCCAGCGACTGCGGCGGCCGCGAGGACGACTACAAAAATACTGAAAATTCTTTAATTGAAATAAGTTACCATTGGTTCACACCTACGGATTGGGTTTGCAAAGAGACCAAATGAGACATTAAACATATTATTATGTTTGTCAAGAGGTACCATTCCAATTGACTGTACTTCTGTAAAGTTGTTCAGCCTGCGCGAGGCTTGTATTAAATGCCCTTAAAGTATTCAAACAAATACATAAGACAATAGCCTGAAATGCGCATGAAAGTTTCACTCATTGTACAATTTCGAATAATTCTTGACATTTTCCAATTGGGCGTCAATTTAGCAGTAATTAAATGAAATAATAAAATAAGCTTATTAAAAAAATAGTAAATGCCGCCGCTCCGACGCAGTTTCACTTATTCACTAAATCGAATAATAGCATAATTTACTCAATGTATAAACTTCTAAAATTAATAAGTCCTTTAAATATAAATTATTATTACAAAGGAGCATTGACTTATAATAACTGACAAGTAAATAATTTGTAAAGCAATTCCAATAATATGTACTAGTAGTCGAATAGTTATCAAAATAATTAAACCAGTATGTATTTTGGCGGATGTCCGACGTTGGCAATACAACCTAATCTTCGTATAACGTGACGTCACTCTTTAGATATACCGCGCTATAATACGAGGATTAAATTAACTTAAACTAAATAATGCGCGTCTCAATAAATACGGCTTACAATACTAGAGAGCATTGGTTTGCTTAAATAAGGATATTAAAAATAAATATTAACGATATACTCAAGGCGACAGGGCCAGGTTGTTTGCATTGTACGGGCTTCGACAGGAGTCCCGAGTATACGTTTTATTACGAATACGATTAGGTATAAAAGTTTGGCACGAGATAGCTCGAACATAACAATGTTTCGGATGCGAACTCGTTTAAAACTAAGAGCTAAAGCTAATAATGACTACGCTTGTGCGAATAAATCGCTTTGATGGTTTAGTCTTTTGTCAGGGACTGCTTTAACGCCTCTCCGGACTACTTCTTGTTACCCTGGAAACAACGGTATTGGTTATTGACAGAAACGTTAACGTACTATTACACCGCAGCTCGTCTGATAGCTCGCTCTCACCCCTGTAAGCTATAAAAGCTATCGGAAGTTTGCTTATGTTTTGGGTTACGTCTCGGCTTATATATGTACCTATCGAGCCAGAAACTGTCCGACGGCTAGGGCAGTAGCGCTACTGAATGCACTAGTGTCTGAGGTCCAAAAGACTGACGTGTTCGCCGACAAATGGCAGACGCTACTTTGTAACCTTTATGTATTTATGTAATTTTTAACAAGCTAGGTGTTTGGTTGATACCGTATGCCTGTTTGGAAATTAAAAATAAGGTTTTTTTAGCTTAGCTTAGCAATTGTAGATAATGTTTATGTTTAAATTATGTTTTTTGTTTTCTTTGTTATTAATAATTATTAGGTATAGTTTTTCGTAATTGTGTTCTAGCATAATGGGCGCTTTGGTCCTTACTGTAAGCTGGTAATTGAAAATTATATCAATAAATAAATAAATAGTGATTATCACACTAAATCTAGTGTGAGGACCACTGATATTCTAATCCAGTTTTGTTAAAATAATTGTAGCTTGTAACCACGGAAGAATTCAATACTGTTCGGTAAATAAATAATCTGTATACTTTACTAGCCATTGCCCGCGGCTGCACATGCGTTAACAATTACTTCTGGCAGTCGCTATGAAAAAACAGGGTTTAGATTCTAAACTTTAGAAAATTCCCATGGGAATCCCCAACACACTAGACTTACGTTGTATGAAGAACGAACACCCATGCAAAATTTCATGTTCCCAGGCTTAGTAATTAAGATTTAGGGATATTACAATATCGGCATAAGAAGTAGCCTATGGGTTATGGAATAACACAGCACACTCGCACGCATATACGTACAGTCGGTGCCCTAACATAAGTATCCACTTTTTTATGCAACTAGTATGAAAAAATGCATACATAAGTTAGGGAACCAACAGTACGTGGGTTAGTAGCTAGTAGAAAATATGATTACTAACTATTACGCTTAAACTAATTCGCTAATGTCTTTCGGAACTCGAAACAAAAGATCGGATGCTCTTTCTTCCACATTACAATCATGAGGAAAACGAAGAAAACTGACCGTCCCGAGCGACATTAACATTCTGCTTGTACTATACCTGTGCGGCCCGGCGCGTCCTATCTGATCATCTCCAAGTACTTGTGCTTGTGTTTGGTGAGCATTTCGGTGACGGTGACCAGCTTACGTATCGGCGGCTGAGTCTTGGCCAGCGCTTGTAGCTCTTGCAAGTGTGCGACGCAAATGTGGTGAAGTGTCGCGAGCTCCTTGGCTATAAATATAAACGAGGCATACAATGACAAAGCGAAGAAATATCAGCACCTTTTCATATGCTTTGGCACTGATCAGTGCTAAAAATCTTGTTTTATCCTAATGAGGGTTACCGATATTATTTGAGGCAAAGGAGGCTACAATGCAAGGTTTTTTTTTTACCTTCCGCATTCGAAAGGGTACAGGTGTCGTTAAACTTCTGGGGCATTGGGCAACGTGGTGGGGCGTGTGGTGATATTTGCAAGTGTACTTTTACACCAAAGAGACGTTCTAATCGCTGTACAAGATCAAGAAGTTACATAGCAACCTCGATAGTTACATTATTAATGATCCACCACTTAATCCATTCCCAAAAACGTTTTAATATGTAAAGTGTATTAATTTGTATTCACTGTTGAATACGAATGAATTCACTGTTCTTTGATTCATGAACACAAAAATGATAAGATAGAAATATACTTACTAGGGTTCCTTAAGAAACTGTTAATTTATTTGAAAATTCGAGTCCAAAATGAAATGTACAAACTTTTTGAGTAATGCTCAACCAAAGTATATGAACTTATAGTACACTTTTTACGCTACAATTTTTTTTTTCAATCTAGGTACACAGGTAAGTTTTCATAACCTAAATGAGTGCTAAAAATCATTTGAACCAGATGGAACTAAAATATACGTAATTGTGAGTTGTTGTGATGGAACAACTTACCAATATCGACGTTATTGTTGGGGTTAGGCGGCGTATTGCCCGGCTCTTGGACATTGCTGAGCTGGTCCAGAAACACGACCATTCTCTCCTTGTTCTTCAGTATGAAGGGGTTCACCACTTCCATGTAGGGCTCCTGAAGGAAAAAATATTCATTCTTTTGGAAAAGTTGTGATGCTGTTACAATTATGTAAACATTTTGTCGTCATCTTGTTTTGTTTAAATCGGTGTACGGTATTCTGTAATCCGGATTCTATCGCAAAGAAACTCCAAGCATAGCTCTCTCCATAGCTCGTTGCGCGATTCTGAGCCTCTCCAAGAGGCAAACAGTCATAGACCGCGTCTTAGAGCCATTATAAGTCATCAGGGTTATTTTTCAGGAGGGGGCCTGGCCTGGTTTTTGTGTAAAAATATCAGTATTATAGAATTTCGAATCGGTAGCTCAACATCCTGGGGTGGGCATTAGACCATATTGTGATGGGCACGGCCCACTCGAATATATACGCCTATGCTGGCAACAGACACTGGTCGAAGACATTGTCTTAGGCATTGTGGAATATTGGACGAAAAGACGAAGTAATGTTTTAGACTATCGCGGTCATTACTAATTTTTTTTGTCGTCTCGTGATCATGGCACATGCTACTTTGTTGAAATGTCGAGCTTCTCTAAAATAAAGGTACGCGGAGTCGCGGAACAAAACACGAATTTATTTGTTTTACCCGAAATTATAGAAAAGACGAAGCTTCTATGGATGGAGGCTATAAGGAAACAAGTTTCTGTTAAAAAATTTTTTTAATAAAGCTTTTTGCTGATTGTACTTTTTAATAACTGTACTGCATGCATCTCATCTGATCTCAATATATTTCCGTCGCAATTTCAAGTCGATGGCAGATTTTATACGTTGTATAATAGGAAGCTCGTCTGCGGATTACGTTCATGCCGAGGACTCAACCAAGATGCGTCACTACCAGATTACTTGTATTGTCTTGTCACGCAATTTACATCATTTGGGGCCAATTTCACCAGTCAATTGAACAACTGGAAGTTGTGGAGAGATTTGAACTTGTAAAATTTTAACCGTCCGTTACACTACAATGGATAAACATTTAATATGGCAATTTAAACAAAAGCTTGCAAAGAATACCTTAGCGCCGAACTCGACGAGGTTGGCGAGGTTCTGCAGGCACTTGGCGACCATCACGAGCGAGCGCTGCGCGTGCGGCGACGGCGCCGCGCCCACCAGCCCCCACGCGCGCGGCTCCACCAGCGCCGGGCAGATCAGCCGTAGGAATATAAAGCCTATGAACACACGTTTATTCGAAATCGTCTCATCTCGATGCAGCGGTGCTACTAAGAAATTAGAAAATCGAAGTTCGTATCGTTCCATCCCTCTAACACTTATACTATTTAATACGAGAGTGAGAGGGACGTACGATACGAACTTCGATTTTCGAATTTCGGAGTAGGCCCTCAAGACCACAGGCCGAGAGGGCTTCGGCGAGTTCTCAGACATTGGGAACTTCACATACACCACTGAATTTATACGTGACAAATGTAATTTCCATAAAGAAAGGCCATAGTTCAAACCATTAGGCTACCCGACTTCACAATACAACAAAAAAAGGTCAGGTTTTCATTAATCGAGTAAAAACAACAATAGGGTAGTGACATATTAAAGTAAAAAAAAATGTCTGTCAGTTAGATTATCAAAAAATTATGTTGTATTTTTTATTTTATTAATCAATAAATGAACTTCAGGAGTGGAAGCCACGACGTCATTTCGAGGTAAGAAGGGTTTACGTGCCGCGAGCGGTATGTACCTGAGACGACACGTGTGCGTACGAAGCGTTCGTTCGGCCACTTGGCGACGGCGGCGCGCTGCAAGCAGCCGCACAGGTAACGCACCGGCTGCGGGCACGCTTTAGGCGACGTAAATATCGTCAGGGTTATCTGTAAAAATGCAACAACTTGGATTGTTTCATTTCACTGGCATATATGCCAGTGCCTAATGAAAATGTTCATTATAATGAACATTTTCGTTAGGCAAACTAAAGCGTGAGTAAGGTACGAGTAAGTATTTGGATGTAACACCTCTCGAAGTTAGTATATACGCTTTGCTATACGTGTCATCACGTAATATGTTACTACGACGAAAGAGATTTAGAGCTACACGAAAAAGTAGAAAAATGGGAAACTGTCATATAAACAAAGTCATCGACATAGCCTAATATAAAGCGTTAAGATTCTTAGACCACAGGCCGTCGTATCAAATGCTTCGTTAAATAACTTTATCTACCCCATATAGTAAATCCTCCATTATAATAATAATAAATCCATTCCATTAAAAAAAATAGATAATGACCAGCATTACGACATTGGATTCGAACACGACAGTATCGTAATGAACCGGACCGCACCGGAGCGGTGGCGCCTTATTTTATTACTTTTACGTACAGTTATTTATAAATATTTAGGAGCTGCTAGTTAGTTACTGCTTTATACAAACCTGGTCCAAAATCATAAGAAGAAACTCTGCGTTGGCACACGCGTCTTCAGGCGAGTCCATTTTAGTCGGGTTGAGTTCGTGGAGCTGAGCCTTAGCAGCTGTTAGCTGTATCGATAGCCGCCTGAAATCAAGCAGAATATGAGTATTGTTTTTTTTTTCACCTGTGACTTTATCTGATCGAAATATCATCATCATCATCAGTCGGAAGACGTCCACTGCTGAACAAAGGCCTCCCCCTTAAAACGCCACAATGAACGACAACTCGCCACTTGCATCGACACGGTTTTCCCGCAACTCTCACGATGTCGTCAGTCCACCTGGTGGGAGGCCTGCCAACCGATCGAAATATGTGTTTTCAAAAAACAATGTACTAAATCGTACTACAAACAGGCTCCTTTTAAGACCGCG